>NC_071994.2:14819696-15122727 GCF_028885655.2 Pongo abelii
AAAGATACTACCTTGGGTTCCCTGTGCTCCTACTAGGAGGATTCATAGAGGAAGAAGTCTTTCTTCTTAAAAGGCCACTGGTTTATGGTTTTAACACCATGATACTATATTTATAGGATTGAATAAGCAAGGCTTGTCACCACAAACAGGTAGTGATCATCAAGTTTGGGAGAAAGGTGCCAAGAAAATGCTGCCCAGAGAGGTTGACATTTTTTCTAGAAGTCAAATGCGTGATAGGCTGTCTCCCTTCCCACCACTCTCTGTCAGCCCTGTTAGACCAAAGTACAAAATAACTATGTATTTGGACTTAAGGTTCAAGTTTTGTGCCTAACATAATGTAGCATACAGGCTCGCATTTGAAGATTAACTTAAAACACCGTACAGCCTCTGCTAGTCCTCAATTCACTGATGATCAGAAGACAAGCATCTTTAAGGGGTAGGGGCATCCAACCCCTGGAAAAGAACCCAAAAGAGATAATCCCAAATTAAAATATAATTCAAATGAAGACTATTTCTGCCTGTGATGAGTAGGAAGAATATTTCTGCCTGTGATGAGTACAACAAAGGTTGTACTTTAAGAGTTAAACCCATTAAGGTTGGAATGTTTGTGATAAGAAAGACCAGTGGAGGGATAGACTCCCTACTGTCCTTCTTGATTTCCTCTTTTGACTTTCTATAGTACATCCTCCACACCATGCAGTCGGCAGGCAGATCTCTTCCAACCACAAGTTTTTGTTTATTTCTCTCTGTCTCCAGACATTCGGACCGACCAAACAGAGACTGCCAGAAAAGCAGAGATTATGCAAAGGAGAGACACAGAGATTTCACATGACAGGATATTCAATCTGAAACTACTCACTGTTAAACTGACGCTGGTCAGGAGACAATCTTTGATTTCATATATTGGATAATAGTACTCTGAATAAGGCAATGAGGATAGATAATCCGTTTCTGAGCCACAATGTTGAGAGGCAGTCCTCAGGGCTACCATGCTGTCAGCAAGGAGGAAGAGGCCTGCCCCTGCAGTAACAGAACTCACTGCATTTGAGGTCAAGCTGCTCAGGTCCTGGAAGAGAAACTCTGCATTGGGTTCTCATCACAGAATCAGCACGTGACACTATTAGTCCTCTGTCCATTGTACTGCAATGGTGCTTCCTTGGGTCTGTTTCCTTCCTGTTTCCTTGTGTGGGCACAAAGTGTGTTTTATTCATCTTTGTATCTCTTGTCACTATTTAGTTAATCATGTGATATAATTAGTAAATGCTTATTGAATAAGAAAATGCATGGATAATTCCTCCTTAGGGAGAGGGGTTCTGGCCCCTTGACTCTCTATAGCACTTAAGATAGAGACAGTGCTGCTCAGGTCACTGCCAACATCTCCCGTGACTTCCTCAATAGCCTTGGAATCATTCTGTTACCTTAAGGGCTTCTAGAATATGGACTTTGGTCCCCTCTGGTAAACTGAATCCATGACTTTGATTTACATAAAAGAGCAGCTTCAGAGAAAAGGTGGAGGCAAACTGGAAAAGTTGGAAAACCTATCTATAGGTCTATGGGAACATAAAATAGACTTTCAATTGACAAGCAATTGATCTTGAATTGACAATCAATATTTGTTCAATATGACAAGCGTATGCCTTCAATTTTCCTAAGTGACAGATCATGAGGCAGAGGCACATGGGCTCAGACCCTGTGGTTCTCTCTCCACCCATTCACAAACAGAAATATTTTCGGACTGTAGCCACTTTTCCCACAAACCTTGGAGGGAGAAAGGGAGGAAGCAGCTATAAAACCTTTGCTTCTCTCCATAGCAACATTTCTCTCTTCCCTGCCACACACCCACAGAGGTGATTTAGGGAAAAACCACATCCTGACTCAAGAACATACAGGGCCTGGCTAGGCACAGATGAGGACACATGGATGGTGCATGAGGCTGGTATATGCTCCTGATGATTGAAGCTGCAGTCTAGAACCCAGGATTATGGAAGAGGGTTTTGAAGAGTTCACAGCATTCATTGGTTGGAGTCATAGTTCTGGACTTAGAATCTGAAAACCTGTCCTCCTATCCTAGCTCTGTCACTGACCCATCTGTCACTGACCCATCTGTCACTGATCAATCTGTGTGCTTGAACAAGTCCTTCTTACTCTGGGCTTCAGTTATCTCTTCTATAAAGTGTGGAAGATGAATCTTCTGATCTCAGAAGTGGCTTCCCAAATGCACTGAATACACAGAAAGGGAAATCTATGCTTGGACTTGACAACAATGTGGGCTCCACAAGTGGGACAAAGAAAAACATGTAGGCTCCATTGCTCATATGGTAACTTTGGGCAAAGATACTGCCCACTGGGACCACTTTTCCTTCAAAGACTCAGCACATGAATTCATGTAGCTACAGAGCTGGAGTAGAAAAGGGCAGGACAACCATCCTTCCCAACATATATTGTCTTCCACTGATGCTTAAACAGAGAGGAGCATGTGCTGGAAACCTTGCACAGAGCCTGGCACATTAGTGTCTTTGCTAGTGAATCATCATGCTAGGGGAGAATCCTTTCTCCTAAAATGTAGAAGAGGAGTTGGGAAATGGTGTGGTGAATGTGGTTCTCATAGGCCTGATCCACCTGTAGGTAGGTATTCCAACTTCTTCAGTTTGCTTTTGTCTTTTCTCTGAAGCTGCTCCTTCAAGTAAGAAGACATACATTGGGTTTCTAGGGAGGGACCAAAGGTCATATTCTAGATGCACTTAGGGCAATATAATAATTCTAAAGTTGTTGAGGAAACCAGGGGTATGTTGGCAGTGGCATGAGTGATATTGTCTTTGAGTTTGATGCTGCAATCAGTGCTGACATTGCAGACATCCCCCTCACCCCTACTCCATCACCCTCATTTTCTCCCACCTTACTTTAAACTGATTTTTTTCTCGAACATCCAATTATCGAGCATGAGTCTTTGGATGGAAATAGTCTCCTCCGGCCTGGAAAAAGATGGCAACAGCCTCTTCTGACAGAGGAATGAATGCCTCCCCACTTGATATTTGACTGAATGAGGTTTATTTCAGTTGCTTAAATAGTAGAAATTTGAAAATATATCATGGACTTCTTTCAACTTGTTACCATGGTCACAGAGTAGGGTAAACCAGTTATCCTGGTTTGCCTGGGGAGTAAGGGGTTTCCCAGGATATAGGCTTTCTGGGCTAAAACTGAGACAGTCCTGGGAAAACCAAGACAATTAGTCACCCTGACGCTGAAGGGCTAGAATTTGTGTGAAGTCCCAACTCTATGAATGGGGACATTTGGCATCAAAAAGAACCCCAGGAAGCAGGTTTTATAGAAAAAAAGGATCTGTAGGCTCTCTGTGGGATGGGTGGCTACCTTATTCAAGGTCAAGGTTACAAGCTGTAAAGAGTCCATGGTACATTTAAAAATGTACACTTTTTAAATAACTGAGGTAAACCTCCTCCAAGCTTGGACTATAATCCAGGAGCAACATTGTGTAGACGAAAGAGCACTGGTCTAGAAGGCAAGAAATTTGGGCTCTACTCTTGGTTCTACCAATAGGACAGCCAGGAAAACCTGGGCTTCCTAGCCTGTTCTAAGCTTTTTCTCCCTAAATTGTAAAATAGGGATTTTTAAACTAGAAGAATTAACTCTGACATTCCTTCAATTCCAACCAGCTGAGATTTGATGGTCCTTATACTTACAAAGGGCTTAGTTGATTGTTTTCCAGAGATAATTGAGAGGGATCCAGTAATGCCAAACTGCTCAGAAAAGAGAGAAATGATCAGTTCAGTTGTCTTGTGGAAATGTGGCCACCATGTCGCTGTCAATCACTCAATCAAAAAGTGATGTTGGAAAACTTTTAGGGAGAGAACACTGCAGAAATTGTGTGGATCTATATTGCTAGATAGGCCTAATTCCCACCTGATATAAGAATGTCTATATTGACTTTGATTGACATGCAGATGCACAGAGGGGTTGGATTTGTTTTAGTGGAAATCACTAGGAACTGAGGAGGCCTGGAGAAAAGGTGTACATGGGAAGGAGAAGAGTGTTACTAAATTACAGGGTTGAAAGAGAGGAGGTTGAGATGGACTAATGACTTGAATGGACAGAGAGATTGGAACAGCCAACAGAAGCACTCAGGAAAGAGGCTCTGATGGGACAAGGTGCAGAAACACATGGACTGGAAGTGATTGGTGTATGTTGCTTGAGTCAGAATGGGAGTTGAGGAAAGCGGGAAGAGCAGGCTCAGACATGAAGTCTTTATCATAAAGCCCCAGAAATCAGTATTTAATCTCAGTGGTATTAAAGATCCAGCTGGCAGAGGAAGGGTATTCTGAGAAGCTGAAAAGTTGCTTAAGTGTGTGGCTTGGATATTGAATAATCACAGGCAAAGAGGGTCCAGCATGAGCTAACGCTAGCTTCTCTAAGGAGTTGTGGGTCCCACAACCACTGGTTATAGGAGAAGTCAAGGACAAATTGTGCTCTGGGGCAGGAGCAGGGCCTCCTTACATGACTGCACAGTTTGTGTTCACACAGGGACTGTATCCACACAGAAGTGGTACCTTAGTATAGTTCATCTGCCCAGAATATTTGCTTTTTATCCTTTGTACAAAATACTACATGGAGAAGAAATAACCCTTTGTGGGAAGTGTGAGTCTGCCCTGGCCACTCTCTGAAAAACGGATCTACTGGGCCCTTTTTCATGAGCCATTAGGTGGAAGGCAGCAGAGAGAGTTTCTCAAGTGCTCAGGGTTACCTCTGGACACACAGCAAGCATGTCCCTGCCTCCCATGAATCTTACCCTTGTGAATCCAAATCTCTGCAAACCTGTGGCATCAACCAGTGGTGCTCGTTTTATTGTTTAAAAATGGCCTTCTCACTCTCTACCTGAAAAGTTAATTATTCTTACAATGGAGGGAATCCAGTGGCCTCATCAAAGCCTCAAAGAGGGATATGGAAAAGCATCCACTTTTCTAGGGGTATGCTGTAATGCCAGGTAAGAAATTCTGTGCTGGTATACCCATTGTATTACCATTCCCTCTTGCCCCCTGCTCTTCAGGAAGACAGATTAAGTCTCTCTGCTGCTCTTCTTGAATAGGGGAAATGTGATGTGGGGCAATGATAGAAGGAAAGTCGAGGCCTTGCCTTCTTTTGCCTCCTGGCCTCTTGGAGTCTGAGTCACTCCACGACTATGCACCTGGTTAGCATTTATAAAGCATGTCCCCTCTTAGAGTCCCCATTCTACTCACACACAGAGCTCCTATAAATGGGTACCCAGACATCAAAGTGGTGGAAATTGCTGGATTGAAGTGGGAGGGGTAGGGAGCAAGAACCAAGATGGCCCCCAGACTTGAAATCATCAGGCAACACAGGATCTGGACAGTCTACAAGAGAGAAGACAGGAAATCTAGACTGCACTTCAAACAGATAAAAGTGATTATTTGAATGCACATTGTAAAGTATAAAGAGTATAAAATACATTATAATTTGTTATATTAAAGAGGAAAAATGTTACAAGGAGCCAATCAATATGCTTCTAGAGGAAGTCATGTATAGCTAACCCCTTCTTTTCTGATAGGATTATTAAACTAGCAAATCGGAAAGTGATTATACACACATTTTAACTTTTTTTGAAAAAGATACTTGACAGTTTTTAAATTTATTTTCTTGAAAACTAGATAAAAAAGTTGTCCAGTGAGGTGGAAATAGAGAGCAAACTTTTCACAGGAGTGTTAATGAAGAGCTTTTTCAGTTGAAATTAGATAGAGCAGGTCATCTCTTCTGCTATAATTCATCTTATTTTGTTCATCATTGGATTTTAATAATAATTATTTCACAAGTGAAAGAACTGAAGTTTAGCTGTTAGCTTGCTCTAAAGCCCATGCTTTTGCTTATAGTTTAATGCACGTGCAATTGAAAGATGATGCAAACATAGGAGAAATAAAAAAAGAAGTCAACCATTCATATCATCAACAGTTATTGAATACCACAACAGGTATGTTGTGTGCCAGGCACGAGGGAATGAAGCAAATGAAAATCACTACCATTGGAGAGCTTATATGTGTACTATGTCTTGTCTGTAAAGGTACAGAAAAGTTCCATGCAAGGCAGAATAGAGTTAAGAGCAAAGTAGTAGGAGATGAGGCTTGTGAAGTGCTGGAGGCATGGTGCAAACTATGTAGGGATTTTTAGGCTATGTTTTACCAACTTTGCTTTTCATTTTGAGCAAAAAAGGAATCCCACTGGATAATTTTGAGCCAGCAGAATACATGATCTAGCTTTCATTTTTAAAAGATTACCCTATCTGCTGTACTAAGAATAGATTGTAAAGAAACAGGGCAGGGAAATCCATCTAAATAGGTAGCGAATAGGACCTGGGTATTATAAGAGGGTATTCAAAACCACATGGAGATTAAAGTTCTGGATATGAGGGATGATGATCTGGGACACTTGGATGTCTTATAGTTACTCATATGAACGGGGAAAAATGGGTCGTGAGATTAGTCTTGATCGTCTTATCTCAAAATATTTGAAAAATTAGCTCAAAGTTAATTTAATCATATTGAGTAAAATCCATATGATTAAATAGAAAATTTTTACTGTACTAACAACAAAATAAGAAAGACTAATTTGTGGCTGGGCATGGTGGCTCATGCCCGTAATCCCAGCACTTTGGGAGGCCAAGGCGGACGGATCACGAGGTCAGGAGTTCAAGACCAGCCTGGCCAATATGGTGAAACCCCATCTCTACTAAGAATACAAAAATTAGCAGGGCGTGGTGGCACGCACCCGTAGTCCCAGCTACTCGGGAGGCTGAGGCAGGAGAATCACTTGAACCCAGGAGGCTGAGGTTGCAGTGAGCTGAGATCGTGCCACTGCACTCCGCACTGGGTGACAGAGGGAGATTCTGTCTCAAAATAAATAAATATATAAATAAATAAAGTAAGAAAGACTAACTTGTTAATTGTGAAGCATGCTAGTGAAAAAGATCTAGTGGTTTTAGTTTCTAGAAACTGCTGCAGAGCATATAGTCTTCCCTTAAAGCTCCATTTCATGTCTTCATTAGCCTGGAGTCAGCCAGAAAAGAGTGAAAGAGTTTCCCAGACCCACTGTAGATCTGTAGTCTAGATACATTTACAAAGTATTTTCTCGATATTCCCCTTATAATGAGGTGGACTTACCCCAAGAACAGTGGTTTCTGTTGGCAGCCCGTTCTGCAGGTAATCTTCATTTTGGTACATGTGTCCAGGTTTCTCTCTTTGAGGGATGGTGATGCCCTTTGGTGTAAAGCTGTCAGAAACCCCCGTGGTTTGGGATTGTAATAGCATGATGCTGATGATGCTGGAAGAGACATCAAACTCAATTACTTCCCAAGGTTTGACTTACAGACATAAGCTTCCCAGGGACCATACTTTGTAGGAACTTAAGAAGGTATTTGCCATTATTCCAAGGCTGGTTGTCCTTTAGAAACAAAACATGGGGATCAGTGGAGCATTGGAAAGCGGGCATGCTGGGCACAGTTCATCCATTATGGTCAAGAAGCATGTCACTGGGAGAGTACTGTACACATTTTCAGGGGTCCCACAATTGAGAGGTGAGCAAATCACATAGAACTTGCTTTGTAGCCCTGAATGTGTCCATCTCCCTCTCCCTCCAATGACCTCTGCTTCCAGCTTCCCTTCCCTATCTCTTGTGTCTCTGCTTCACTTGTGCTACCTTCTCACACCACATCTTCCAGGATTACACTTTTATGCTACACCGGCACTGATCAGTCTTCTACTCCAGTCTTCATTTTATCTTCATAAAAATGTTGAGGATGAATGCTGCTCCACTTTCCTTTCCTATAGCGAGATGGCCTGTCCCATCCAGAATCTTCCTCCTTGCTTATATTGGCTTTGTAATTAGTAATGTAAACATTTACTTAACTCCTGCTGATTTCCAAGCATTAGACCATTGCGCTCTAATCCTTGTAACAACCCTGTAACTTACATGTTATTAAATCAATTTTATACATTAGAAACCTGGGGCTAATAAGCTCAAGTGACTTTCATTGAATGAAATAGTCATATGAAGTACTTAGCCTGGCACTTAGAATGTGTTCAATATTTGGTAGCAAATATTAACAGCCTGTGTTTACATGACTGGATTGAGACTTATCTGGCCCAGAGGCTTGTGATATTTTTTTCTCTATGCCATGTTAATTCTCCTCCTCTTCCTCTTCCTTCCTTTCTTCCTTCCTAACATTTCCAGTTGCCTTGTAGATTCCAGGAGCAAGTTGTCTGCCACCACCAACTCAGCAGCATTGCTGGGCCTCTGTGGTGTCAGCAACAAGGCTCAGAACCTGAAATGTTGCCCAGATTTGTTTTCAGCTCAGCATTCTCCCTACTGAAGGCCAGAGTTTAGTTAAAGGCTTGTGATCCTTGAAAGGTGCCACAGCTCTGCTGCCTGACATTTTGCCTCAATGTGTTGGTGCTTTAGGAATGGTTCTGGCCTCTCTTGGGTGGAGTGAATAACATGTAAAAATTGGAAATGACACCTAGAATCTCTTCCTAGTGAGGGAGATGGAAAAGTGCACTGGGATGGGAGTCCAATGCCTAGGCATCTAGTTGCCCATCTGAGCATATATCTTGGAGTCCAGTCCTATGTTCAGATCCCATACCCACCAATTACTGCTAAACTCACCCTGGGCAAGGTATTTTCACCACTTCATAGGTTTGTGATACAGGTTAGATAAGATGACACATATAGTGGACTCAACATAGGGGGAGGCATGTGATAAACTCCCAAGACATATCAGTTTTATCTAATATTCATTGGAAGCCCAGTTCTGATATTGATGAGCTGGCCGTGGACAGGATACTTTCCCTCATTCATCCCCAGTTTCCTTGTCTGTAAAATAGGGATAATGACACTATCCTGAAGGACTCTTGTGAGGATTTGAATGACATATGTGAGTGCCATTTGTTGTAACTCTCTGAGTTTTATCGGGTGTTCCATAATAGTCGATCCATGTTTGGACCTCCGTTTTATTTCTACTCCTAGATCTGTGCCTTAGTCTAATTTCTTATGCTCTCCGGGCATGAAGTACTTTATCTGAAGAATTATTAAACCTAAAGTTCTCTTTGTTTAAGGAGATAATTTTCATTTCTTGGAATTTTGAAATCTGGGTAGAAGTGTGGGTGAGGTTACATATCCTATGAGGGGAATAATGTTGAAGGTGAATCCCTGCAGTGGAGCCAGGGTGAGCCTTCCAGCACATCTTTAAAGCCAGAGAGGGAGAAAAAGTCTCAGGGTTAGAGAAATTCTAGGTTTCAGAATCAAACAGTATACTGTTCATGATAAAATGATAATCATTGCTAACATTGATTGGACAAGTACTATGAATGTGGCATTCTATTAAGAGCTTTGTGACAGTCTCATTTCATCTGCACTCTCAGAGATGGGTGCTGAACTTTGAAGATAAGAAAAATGAGGCTTGGAGAGGTGAAATAGCTTGCGCAAGATTGCTTATCTAGCAGGTAGTGGAGGCAAGATTTGGGCACAGGCCATCTAACACCAGAGCTCTTCTATATCCCTGTAGGTTTGTGCTTGCCCGGCTAGCTACAACTGATTCTCATCCTCTCTATTCTTCCTCCCCTATTGTTGAAGCATTGGCTGCCACTCATCAGTTCTATATCCTCCCCCAGGGACATTGCTGATCTTAGGGAATATAGGTTGAAGATTTCTATTTCCCAACTTGCTTTCATGTTATAGAAACTTGGCTTTTACCTTGCTCTGTGTGGCTCAATAGCCCAAATATACCAACTAGACTCCTTCCTACTAGTCTTCGTCACCAGGCTCCTAAGTTCTGGGTTCCTTTCTTTATTTTTCGCATCTCATACCCAAGGACTGCAGAAAATGCTTGATTCTCAGCCTGAAGCTAGGACTCGAAAGTTTAATCGATACTTTCAGGCTATAGCCTATCTGATACCGTGAACATTTATTTTCCTTTGTTATTTCTTAACTGTTCTGTTTGAAAGAGTGCATAAAGTACCACCATTACAAGGGAATACAGTTTGAAGAAGAAAACAAATTAGCTCCTTAACTTTCAACTGCCACCCGATCACTCTTGTTTCCTATGCACATATTCTTTACATTCTCTCTTCCCATCTGTCACTTTGTCTCTCTCCTCTTTATATATTCACAGACATTCTCAATTCTACGGAAATAGTCATTCTATTCGTGCCATTTTATAACTGTCCTTTTTGCACTCAACATTATTCTATAGACATCTTTGACTGATGAATAGAAATAATAAAAATCCTAAATTTGAAAGCAAATGATAGATTCTGATACATGGCACAACATGGATGAACCTTGAAGACAATATGGCAAGTGAACTAATCCAGTCACAAAAGGACAAATATTGTATGATTCTACTTACATGAGGCACCTAGAAGAGTCAAATTCACAGAAAGTAGAATGGTGGTTGCCAGGGGCGGGGGGGAGAGGGGAATGGAAAGCTATTGTTTAATGGGCACGGAGTTCCAGTTTGGGAAGACAAGAAAGTTCTGGAGTTGGGTGGTGGTGATGGTTGCACAATGGTGTGAATCTGCTTAATGCCACTGAACTGTACACCTAAAAATGGTTAAGGCTGGGTGCAGCGGGTCATGCCTGTAATCCTAGCACTTTGGGAGGCCGAGGCGGGCAGATCACCTGAGGTCAGGAATTCAAGACCAGCGTGGCCAACGTGGTGAAAGCCCGTCTCTACTAAAAAAGTACAAAAATTAGCCGGGCATGATGGTGAGTGCCTGTAATCTCAGCTACTCAGGAGGCTGAGATGGGAGAATCGCTTGAACCTGGAAGACGGTGGTTGCAGTGAGCCAAGATCACGCCACTGCACTCTAGCCTGGGTGGCTGAGAGAAACTCTTTCTTAATTAAAAAACAAACAAACAAACAAAAAAACAACAACAAAAAACACATGGTTAAAAGGCTACAATTATTTTAAGTATATTTTACTATGACCAAAAAGCCAAATGATATATTTAAATAAATGGAGGTCTCTAGATTCATTTAACCAATCACATATTCATGACTATTTAGGTGGTTTCTATTTTTTCTTTTTGCCACTGTGAACAATGCAATAATGAACATCTTTGCACTTTTGTGATGCCTCCTGCATTTAATTATCTCAGAGTGATGTATGGAAGTGGATTTATTACATTTAAATCTATGACACTTAAATTTTGATACACGTTGCTACTTTTAGGAGGAATCCTATATAACCAAGATTCTTTATGTTTCACAAAAGTCTCCAGACTGATGCTATCATCTCCAAACACCAGAGTCTGAGAGGATGCTTTGTCCTTCCACATTCGCCTTGTGGAGATAGACTGGGGGGACCCACACCTTTCAAGACAGCTCTAAAATCTGTGCTTTGAAGATAAATCATGACATGGAGGTCAATAGCTCTGCCCAGCAATTTTCCATATTACAGAATTAGAGTCGGACCATGAGGATCTAATGCAAGATTCAGTCTAATTGCACAGTATTTGTTGAGAGTAGACTCTGTGTAAGACTGAGTGACACACCAGGAGAATGCAGAACATTGAGGAAAATCACCTCAATGAGGGAAGCCTAAGAATGGTTTTACCCAATTTTCTTATTTGACAAGTGAGTAAACTGAGACCCAAAAAGGGGACTGAGCTGATGCTCCAGCTCACACAGGTGGTCAGAATCAGAGACGGGATGATAATCCAATTCCCTGGCTGTCTTTTCAAAAGCACACAATCTTCCCCAAAAGTCATGATCTAAACCAAGGTGCCTACCTGTTCTCACACCCTGGTCCTGTGTGCTGTGGCTGGGGGTCAGCTCACCTCTGGGGAGCGCTCAGCTGGAACCTCCCACTGGCTGTTCCTGCCAGAATGATCTTGGTGCTCTGCTCTCCAGCCTCTGAGACTTCATGTCCCTTTCTTAGAGCAGTATTTATGATTACACAGGATGTGAATTTTGCTGTAGTTACAGACAGCTGATATATAAAAAGTGCCTCTGCTTCCTCTTTCTAAATTCTGAGGTCTGGAAAAATGACACAAGATAGAAGTGACACATGAGAAAAAGACCTTTGTGCAGACTAGTGATTTGTACGGTCCCAGTTAAAATTCATTTTCCCTACTCCTACATAGAATTATGTAAGTCATCTAGTTTTGCTTAGCCTGAGTTTTCTTGTCTATTAAATGGCGGATAGATAATAATAACTCCACTCTGTGGATGTTGGGAGAATTAAAGAAAAAAGATGCAAAGAGTTTACAAAAAGTAGACACTGAATAAATATTGATAATAGTAATGTTAATTTTGAATTTTGGAGAATCTATTCTCTCACTTTCCAGGCTCTTGGTAAGCTGAAAGCAACCTGTGGAAAATTCTGTGTCTTCTTGTTACTTCTTTTGGGTGTTTCCATTCTCCATCTTTGGCCTCATGCTCAGGGAAGTCCAGGCACATCTTGGGAAAGATGCCAGTGGATTGGCGTTAGAGGCAGAGTCATCAGGCTCCACACAAGCTCATATTTGGGGAAGTATTTGTTGTTGAGGGGACACTGTTGCCACTTTCACATCCCTTTTAAGGCTTCTTGTAGACTAGCCATTGTTCAGAAGTGTAGGGTTTAAGATGGCTCTGGGATGTGCAGCAGCTGGCGGCACAACATGCTCCATATACAGTCTCCATTTCCTGAAGGGTGGCAAGGCTGTCCCCTAAGAGAGGAGCAAACCTAAGCCTGGGAGATTTAAATAACTCCTAAACTACTTGGAGGGTATTTTAGTCCAGTCCTTCTCCAAATGAGGTGATATTGCCGAAGGAATCTGCCCCCTGTCACATGTCTGTGGAAGAGGCAGGAATCTAATTCACATCTCTTGGCACTGAGGTCTGGGCTTGCTTCATGGCAAGAGTCTGCCATTTGGTCAACATCTTTTTTTTTTTTGAGATGGAGTTTTTTGCTCTTGTTGCTCAGGCTGGAGTGCAATGGTGCAATCTCAGCTCACTGTAACCTCCACCTCCCAGGTTCAAGTGATTCTCCTGCCTCAGCCTCCCCAGTAGCTGGGACTACAGGTGCCCATCACCATGCCTGTCTAATTTTTGTATTTTTACTAGAGACAGGATTTCACCATGTTGGTCAGGCTGGTCTCGAACTCCTGATCTCAGGTGATCCACCTGCCTTGGCCTTCCAAAGTACTGGGGTTACAGGTGTGAGCCACCGTGCCCAGCTTAGTCAACATCTTCATATCCACAACCAGCACTCTTTGCTTAAGAAAACTTCCAGGATCCAGACCTTCCTCTGGGTCTATGAACTGTTTTGACCAAATTGTCAAAGAACCTTGGTCATTTGGGCTTCTTTCACATTTCTTTTGAGCCTCAGAAGGAATTCGTGAGAAAATCAGTTAAATATCCAGTTCATTTTCTCATAAACAAAATTTGAAAAAAGATTTTTCAGAATTGTTGTGAGGATTAAGTCAAATAACATAAAAGTCCCCACCATAGAGCCTGACATAAATGAACCATTAAGAAAATCTGGTATTTCTTGTCCAACATCTTCTCCCATCCCCTTTAGAGAAAAGTGTATTTTATCTCTAGATTGATCTCTGATCTCTAAGTGTAATCTGTGTTTACTCTAAATTCATGCTCTTGTCCATTGATGGAAATCTCCTCAGCCCTTTGCAAACAGTCCTGGTGCTCTAGACAGGCAAGTGACTCACAGTCCTAGTGCCTACTTCAAGGATACGCTCTCCCCGCCATCTCCACCCCAAGCAGACCATGAAGCTAGTAAAATGGAAATGCATCTTATATGTTGGAGGACTCTAACAGCCTTGGACAGACTAACTGTATTTTTTTTCTCTAGCAGTGGAGATGACGGGCTAGGGCTATGGCACAAGGTCTGGTTATCCAGAGAGAGATTCCTTGGAGCAGCATTCACAGACCCCCTTGATGTTTGACTTGGTTATTGGCTCCACTCACAGAATTTTCTCCGTTTCTTAGAATCTCCTATCACGCCAGCGGAATGAAAGTGAAAGGATTTTTCCCCCCAACTTCAGCATTTTACAGGTGGGGAAACTGAAGGCCAGGGGTTGCTTAGGGAATTAGTAGTGACTGGGCTGTGGCTGATTCACGCAGTTTCTATGTCTCTATTATTTCAGTGTTTTCTTTATGCCTTTGCAGTTCTTTAATACACAGGTAATGACTCTTTCTAGCAAGTATTCTCTGCTAAAATAACAGGAGGTTTCTGTCTTTTGGCTGATAACCTGAATTACAGAGAGGTTAAGTAACTTACCCTGTCACACACCCTAGAAAATAGTGAAGTCTAGATTTGAATCCAGGTAATCTTAATTCAGGGACTGTGCTCTGTGCTCGTTTTTTTTTTTTTTTTTTTTTTTTTAGAGTCTTGCTCCGTTGCTCAGGCTGGAGTGCAGTGGTGCAATCTCGGCTCACTGCAAGCTCCGCCTCCCGGGGTCACGCCATTCTCCTGCCTCAGCCTCCCGAGTAGCTGGGACTACAGGCGCCCGCCGCCACACCTGTTTAATCTTTTGTATTTTTAGTAGAGACGGGTTTTCACCGTGTTAGCCAGGATGGTCTCAATCTCCTGACCTCGTGATCCGCCCGCCTCAGCCTCCCAAAGTGCTGGGATTACAGGCATGAGCCACTGTGCCTGGCCGGGACTGTGCTCTTAACTGCTATATTATTACTTCCAGGAACTTGCTTTACTGGTCATCTGGACTTGAACAGTAAATCCCCAAACCTGGTGTGAGACCCTACCTTCCAAGTGAAATACAAACAAATGGTTATTTCCTGGTGCTCTTGATATCAGAGTAAAACAGAATTGCTGGGACTCACCGTTCAGTGATGATGAATAGGGCAAAAGAATGCAATTATCTCAGATGGGGATGAGGCTGAGCATCTCTAGCTTTGTATAACTGGAGGCTACACATGACAATGGGCATGATGGGATGACTAAGCATGGGGGAGTCTCTTTCTACACCATCCTCAGCAGCTCTGCCAGGTTTCTGCCTCTCTTGGTCTCTACCTCTGCTGATCTCGCCGTGCACAGAGCAGGCCTTGCGTGGTACTTCACAGAAAATCTCCTTACTGAAAAGGTGTAGGGCACAACATTCCTTTAAAAAATTCCACATGAAAAATATTCCTCACTTTTCATTGAAATACCATAGTTTGAGCACTTCTTCTGTGCCAGGCTGTGTTCTAGGTGCTTGGATTGCATCAATGGACAGAACAGACAAAACCACCTTCCTCTGTGGGGTTTTCATTCTCCTAGAATGTTAAAATAGAACAGTGAGGAAGCAGGCTACATAGTCCTAGTAATAAGCCTAGTAATGAGGTGAATAGACCAATGGAACAGAACTGATGTTAAGAATAGCATTTTACTCAGGATTAAGAAACTCACTCAAAACCGCTCAACTACATGGAAACTGAACAACCTGCTCCTGAATGACTACTGCATACATAAAGAAATGAAGGCAGAAATAAAGATGTTCTTTGAAACCAATGAGAACAAAGACACAACATACCAGAGTCTCTGGGACACATTTAAAGTAGTGTGTAGAGGGAAATTTATAGCACTAAATGCCCACAAGAGAAAGCAGGAAAGATCTAAAATTGACACCCTAACATCACAATTAAAAGAACTAGAGAAGCAAGAGCAAACACATTCAAAAGCTAGCAGAAGGCAAGAAATAACTAAGATCAGAGCAGAACTGAAGGAGATAGAGACACAAAAAACTCTTAAAAAAATCAATGAATCCAGGACCTGGTTTTTTGAAAAGATCAACAAAATTGGTAGACTGCTAGCAAGACTAATAAAGAAGAAAAGAGAGAAGAATCAAACAGACGCAATAAAAAATGATAAAGGGGATATCACCACCGATCCCACAGAAATACAAACTACCATCAGAGAATACTATAAACACCTCTACACAAATAAACTAGAAAATCTAGAAGAAATGGATAAATTCCTGGACACATACACCCTCCCAAGACTAAACCAGGAAGAAGTTGAATCCCTGAATAGACCAGTATCAGGCTCTGAAATTGAGGCAATAATTAATAGCCTACCAACCAAATGGCTCTCATGGGGTGAATAAGCTTTAACTTATTGAAACGAGGGGAGTTTTCCCTTATCCCCCTTGCAGGGTGCGTGATGGGGGTGTGGCTCACTTCTTTGGTGCCCCGCAGCTCAAACCCCTAAGGGAAGCATGCAGATGGGCAGGTTATGGGGAGTGTGGGCTCCAACTCCATGGCAGCATCTAGGGTTGAGTGTTTACAGCTCCTGAAGCCCAAATGGGTGTGTGTTACAATGTGCTCTTTCAGCTTAGCCGTCCGCAGGCACCTTGCTTTAATCAGCTCAGTTAGACCCTCTGCCTTATCGCAAGGACAGAGGGCTTTCTGTATCCCAGGGTTCTTGCCCAAGTGTACCAGAAAAATCAGATCATATGTGGGCTTGGAGAGTGAGTGCAAGGTTTTATTGAGTGGTGATAGTAGTTATCAGCAGATGGACAGGGAGCCAGAATGGAGATGAAGTGGTAAGGTGGTCTTCCCCTGGAGTAGGGCTGCTCAGCAGCCTGGCTCTCCTCCAACCACCCTCAGCTGAATTTCCTTTGGCATCTGCTTTGTTCTGCCATCGATGGTCTGCCAGCATCTGTTGGTGTGTTCTGCCAGTGTGTTCCTCTTGATATCCAGCCACTTGTGTGTGTATACCCACTAGGGTATCAGGGTTTTTATAGGCACAGGAGGAGGGGCACGGCTGGCTTGGAAATGCAACATTTACTATGAAAACAGGAGTGCCTGTCCTCACCTAGGTTCGTGGGCAAAGGCCGAGGGTGGAACCTCACCAGGGACCCCGCCCTTCTCTACTCAGCACTTCCCTGCCCCTCTCCCATATCAATATGTTGATGAATTTATTTAAAAAATTGTTCTCTAGCCTAGTGTGAGAATCCTGAAACTGTTCTGAATATCAGTCTGAAGACGCAAATGATAGACAGTTAATGCTTGTAAGGCCCATAGCTATGGAAACGTGGTTGACCCTAATCATGAATTTTGCACGTTCATTCTCGAAAGCCCACCTGAGAATGGTGACAGTGGCACATAAGAGATAAAAGGAGGAAAAGAACAATAAAAAGGGCAAAGACAAAGATACCTATTATGTATTTAGGGGCTCAGAAAACAATACCCCAAAACAATACCTCAGAAGCAAAAGTTTTTCTCTGACTTCCTTTCCTGTCTCTCAGTCCTATCTTCCTTTGAGGCTAGCTGTAGAAACAAGAATCCCTCCCCAAGGTGGGTCATAAAAACCAGACACCCCTCTTGCCACAGCCAGCCATAAAACCTAAAAGTGTTACTCTAACTCTCCTTCCACTCTATCTGTGTAAAACTGGTCATAAAGAAATCATCTGAGCTATCTTGTTTGACTGTAGGTCATAAGATGCCCATTCCAGAGATGGTCCTGTCCTAAAACCAAAATGAAGGAATGCAGCACAGAGAGGCCAAGAAAAACCTAAACAGACGGGTCTTGCTCGGTTTCCAACTCAGCCTATTAGCATTAGATTATATCCAGTCATATTTCTACAGGGCTGTCCTTACTTCGTTGAACCTAAGCATACAAATGGATAATTTCTCCTATATTTTTTGGGTCTTCATTCTGAAGGCCCTCATGTCTATGTGTTGAATAATTTGTATGCCTTTTCTCAATTAATCTGCCTTTTGCAAGTTGACTTTTCAGGAAAACTTCAGAGGGCAAAGGGGAAGCTATACCCTTGGCGCCTGCAATATTCTTTTTTTTTTTTTTTTTTTGAGACGGAGTCTCACTCTGTCGCCAGGCTGGAGTGCAGTGGTACGATCTTGCCTCCTCGGCTCACTGCAACCTCTGCCTCCCGAGTTCAAGTGATTCTCCTGCTCCAGCCTCCTGAACTGGGACTACAGGTGCGTGCCACTACGCTCAGCTAATTTTTTTGTATTTTTAGTAGAGACAGGGTTTCACCATGTTGGCCAGAATGGTCTCGATCTCTTGACCTCGTGATACACCTGCCTCAGCCTCCCAAAGTGCTGGGATTACAGGCGTGAGCTACCGTGCCTGGCCCTTGGCCCCTGCAGTATTCTTGCTATTCTTGTAAAGACTCTTGGAAGCTCCAGTATATTCGCATCCCATCTCTTAGTGATAGTCATTCAATTCCTCAAACATAGAAATATTTACAGGCAACTGTGATTCTTTAGTCTGTAATAAACTTGGAGAGAGGTCAGATAACTGTCTTTTAAACTGGGGTTTAGAAGACACTGGGATTGTGTGTAACCACAACAGGTGCCTTGCTAATCCTCTCTAGTACAGTCTCCCAAAGGTGTCTTTATCTCCAATATGACATCCTGTCTATTTTATAGGTTTGCATTTTATATCTATAAAGTTTGCTTCATCCTATGCCCTCCTTTGCACTACCACTGATCTAAGCCTATTAAAATTGCAATTATTTCTATCTCCCAACAGCAGATGATCTGCACTACTGCCCAGTAATTTCTCGAAATCAGAAGGACTTAATTCCACTTTCCTGATCCTCAGAAATCGATTATATTCTTCAAGTTCCCATCCCATTTCTGTCACATATGTCCATAAGATAATCCCATTTGTAGCATCTGTAAGACCTAAGACTGATTGAATTTAACAAAACAATTTGTTCCAATAATTTGCTGTAATTAGGAGAGCTAAGTGAATTTCATGAGTTCTCTTTCTTTTTTTAAAAAAATTGAATACTATTAACACTTTCTGTTAAAAAGGGCTTAGTATAAAAGGGTTTCTTAAAACTGGCCTGGGACCAATATGTGTTTGTTTTTTATTTCTCCAGATCACGCTTTACTTCCTCAGTGAAAATGCCATAGTTCCTTTTTTTGTTCACATTTTCCCTTTTTTCCCCTAAAAGTTTCTGATGCCTATTGTTATAAATGTTAACAAATTCTTAGAAATATCTAGAAATCAAACAAAGCTCCATTAAATCTAAGAGACTTCACAATCATGTTATTTTCTGTCCCAAGGTAGACAAAAATGCATTTTCCCTTTGTTTATTCCACCAGGGGTAACTCAGAAAAA
The DNA here is from genome assembly GCF_028885655.2 of Pongo abelii. Taxonomy (NCBI): domain Eukaryota; kingdom Metazoa; phylum Chordata; class Mammalia; order Primates; family Hominidae; genus Pongo; species Pongo abelii. The sequence continues at coordinate 14,838,803 of NC_071994.2, forward strand.
AAATACCTTATTAAATTATAGGTTCTATATCCTTAATTCTTTATAGCTCTGCTCACTATCCACAGCACAGAAGAGCTTCTCTTACTCACATATCTTCCTGGTAGGTATGTGAGTCATTCCTGTGACATTATGTGGATTCTCCATGTCAAGGAGGGTCTGTTTATTTTGAACTGGCAGTTCTGGAAGTATGTACACATGACAAAGTCACATCTGATTACCGTATGTTATTGTATGTGCAGTGAAAAACTAGGAAGCCAATATTTAGTTAATGGCTAAAGAATCTACCTGGGCTAAAGTGACTACTAGAGACCTGGGTAGACACACAGAGATGAGCAGAACCCCCATGCCCCCCAAAACCACATAAAATACACAAATATATATGCAAACAAAACAATCCCCACAAACAAAACCCAACACAAATAATACTCTGCTGACAAAATTGCTGGGTGAGTCATTATTTACACAGCTGTTAATTGTACAAGCTAGAAACTGAATCCGGTTCTCCATACTTTAAACTCATATTGTGCCAATCACGAAGGCTTCACAAAAACAAACTGAGATGTTCCTAGTCCTGGCAAAGGTAATATTTCCTAGGTAAACCTTTGGCTTCCCCGATAATTGGATTTGAAGGTAATTGTCTACATCTGTGTTCCACTGTTGTCCAGCATCACCATAAGACCTGTTGATGCAGTTACAAATTAAAGCATTTATGAGACCTTGAGAATCCAAGCTGATGAAATGCTCTCACGCTGGCCTTCATGAAATAGCTCATGTTTGCAATGCTGATACATATTCCATTATTAACTAATCTTGCTTCCCTGAGGTATTAATAATTCTACTGAGTATTGACAATAAATGGTAGAGAACAGGTACTGTGGACCCCTGTAGGCAACACAGCATATAAGAAACAATGTTGGTCTTGGACTTATAGACTCTAAGTCTGAATCATAAATCTGGGTGAGTCACTGTGGCTTTCTGTAGATTAATTTCTTCACCCATTAAATATAGAAATCAATAAAACCAGGAGATTTTTAAGGTAATCCCAGCTATAACATTAAACAAATGGTGCATTCTAAATGGTGGGGAAAGGTGACTGAGGTAACTATTAGTGAAAACAATTTTAACTTTACTTTTAATATTAGAATAACTTGAAGTTTATTTGCTCATTTGTACAATTATATTCTTTCTAAAAATACCTATATTAGTATATCAATTTGAGATTGCATTCCTTAATGCCAAAGCTTCACCAGTTAGAAAAGCAGGCTTTTTCAAGAAGTCTAGGGAAACTGCCTAGAGCTAATTAACAAGACCTACGATATTGTAACCACTCAGTGGGTTCTCTCTGCCCGCTTCCTGGACAGAGCCAATTTATCAAGACAGAGGAATTGCCATAGAGAGAGTTTAATTCATGCACAGCTGGCTCTATGGGAGACCCTCTAGACTTTTATTATTACTCAAATCAGTCTCCCCAAAGACTCAGGGATTAGGTTTTTTAAGGATAATTTGGTGAGTAAGGGGCCAGTGAGTTGGGAGGTCAAAGATAAAATCACAGGGCATCAAAGCTGCCCTCTTGCACTTAGTCAGTTTCTGAGTGGGGGCCACAGGACCCAGATGAACCAGTTTATTAATGTGGGTGGTACCAGCTGATCCATCAATTGCAGGGTCTGCAAAATATCTGAAGCACTGATCTTAGGTTTTACAATAGTGATGTTATCCCCAGGAGCAACTGGGGAGGGTGAGAACTTCGCAGCCTCCAGCTATGTGACTCCTAGACCATAATTTCTAATTGTGTGGCTAATTGGTTACTCCTACAAAGGCAGTCTAGACCCCAGGCAGAACGGGATCTTGTTTTGGGAAAGAGATATTGTCTTTGTTTCAAACTATAAGTTCCTCCCAAAGTTAGTTTGGCCTAGGCCCAGGAATGAACAAGGATGGCTTGGAGGTTAGAAGCAAGGTGAAGTTGGTTAGGTCAGATCTCTTTCACTGTAATAATGCTCTTAGCCATAATTTTGCAATGGCCATTTCAGTATCATCAGTGTTTTCGGATTCTCAGGTTTTTGTGCTCAGCTCTCCATAAGGTGAGCTTTCATCTCCATGGGAGCTGTATGATAACAAGTTGGATAATCCATTGTCAGCTTTCTATTTGCCTTTTCCTTTGAAAGAATATGAAGAACGAGAAGGAAAAGAAGGACGGTGGCGAGAGGAGAGCAGTAGAAGGAAGAGGAAGGGCTATGCCTAAATAAGAAATTAGCCCATTCCCCCAAATTCCAGCAAAATTCTTCTTAGGTCTCATTAGCAAGAACTATGTCACACTGCCATTTTTATATACAAAGAAGGCTGGGAAATACCATCTCTTAATTGTGCAGAGTCTTACTTCTGAATAATCACTCTTTTATAAGAAAAATGGGGAGATCAAATAATAAGAAGACAAATTATGTTGACTATTATATTAGTCTCTTTTCACACTGCTTTAAAGAAATACCTGAGACTGTGTAATTTATAAAGGAAAGAGGTTTAATTGACCCATAGTTCCGCGTGGCTGGGGAAGCCTCAGGAAACTTACAACACAATCATGGTAGAAGGCAAAGGGGAAGCAAGGGCCTTCTTCACATGGTGGCAGGAGACAGTGTGTGAGAGCGCAGGAAAAACTACCACTTAGAAAACCATCAGATCTTATGAGAATTCACTCATGATCACAAGAATGAGCATAGGGGAAACTGTCCCCATAACCTAATCACCTCCCACCAGGTCTCTCCCTAAACACCTGGGGATTACAATTCAAGATGAGATTTGGGTGGGGACACCAAGCCTAACCATATCAACTATCGACATTGAATTTGCAAGATAATTTCTATTGGAGTATGTGCGTTTATCTTGGTGAACAGGATTCCTTGCATATTTCAGATAACTCAATTGTGAACTTACTCAAAGATTTATCTGAAAATATTTGTTCTTAGAGCTCCCAAGATGGTGGTGGGCTGCTCCCAAGATGGCAGCAAGCCTTTTGTTCTCTGGCCTGGGGTTCTTGGCCTCACGGATTCCAAGGAATGGAACCTTGGGCCATGTTGTGAGTGTTATAGCTCTATTAGAAGCCGTGGGTGACGGAAGAGAACTGTGGAACCTGGTGACTAGTGTTCAGCCTGATTAGGATGAACCTGGGCACTTAGCCATGCAGGAACAATAGCGAGCCTTTAGGGGCAATGGGCGTCTCGCTGGATCAGGAGCTCAGGGGACACGGTGCCAGATCCGGAGAGGTGGAAGTCAGTGGCGGGTCTGCGACGGCGGCAAACTGCAGTGGTGGACTGGAGCGATAGCTCTGCTCGAGCCAGAACAAACACGGACCAGAAGAGCATGCAGTTGCAAGATTTAATAGAGTGAAAACAGAGATCCCTTACAAGGGAGGGTACCCAAAGGGGGTTGCCGCTCCCTGCTGGAATGCCTGGGTTTATATCCCGATCATTGTCCCTCCCACTGTGCTCTCAGGCAATATATGATTTGACTATTTCTTTACCTCCTGCTTTTAGCCTAATTTGTATTTTAGTGAGCCCTCTTTACTACCTGATTGGTCGGGTGTGAGCTGAGCTACAAGCCCTGTGTTTAAAGGTGGGGACAGCCACCTTCTCCGGCTAGGCTTAGGAATTCTTCTTAGTTGGCCTAGGAAATCCAGCTAGTCCTGTCTCTCAAAATGATACCTTTATGATTTGAACAAATTTCTTCCTATTTTCTTAAACCAGATGGTAGCAGAGAATGAGAATGAAACAATTTTGCCATCTTTTTGTTGATATTACTAAAACACATTTGGAGACATTTTATTTTTCATTTTTACACATACGCTCCTATATCATATAAAATTTTAGTGGCATTTAGAAAACAAAATGTATTGCTCAGGTTTTTTCTTTAATTTTGGTTAGCAACTAATTTTGAGTATAAAAGGAAAATATTTTTAGAAAACAAATCAAAACTGAATGTTTTTTCTCACTGCAGCTGATTCAGTTGACCGGAACTGGTAAGTGATTATAAACAACAGGACTTGTTTTAAACAACTCACTTTCCCAGCCTAAAGACTGAAGACTGCTAGTCTTCAGTCTTCAATTTGCATAACTATTATGAAACCTCTTTCTATTCAGTTTGAAAAAAACCCCTGAATTTCCCCCACCTGGTGAATACTTAATGAATTTCCCCACAGGGAAAGAGCCACAGGGCTCTTTCCTTACTGGGCACATACACAAACACATAAACTCAGCTTTTCAATTTATATTTTATTTATAAGCTCTAGTGATCTTTAATTTGTTCTTTCACAAGTGTAAGATCTTGTCAGAAAATGGGATTCAGATTTTACCAACCTCTGACCCAATACACATGTGATTTGAGATTCTTTTTAATTGATACATGATCTTTGTACATATTTATGGGGTATATATAATATTTTGTTACATGCATAGAATGTGTAATGATCAAGTCAGGGTATTTAGATTATTAATGTTGGTTAAAATTTTAAAAAATTATTTTATTGATATAAAATGACTTCCTCTTTAAGTGGTGTTCAGATAAAATATTTTCATCACTGAATCCAATATGAAACTGCCTTTGCAAAATTATGACTGGGACAGTGAAAGACATTTAACTTAACTGACTCCATTTTGCTTCTAACCTCCAAGCTGTCCTTGTTCATTCCTAGGAGTAGGCTGAACTAACTTTGGGAGAAACTTAGTTTCTAGTTTACAGTTTAAACAAAAACGGTAACAGCTCTTTCCCAAAGCAGACCTCTTTCTTGCCTGGGGACTAGACTGCTTTTGTAGGACTAACATTAGACACAAGATTAGAAACTATGATTTAGGAGTCATGCAGCTGGAGGCTACAAGATTCTGACCCTCCCTAAACTGCTCCTAAGATCAGTGCTTGAGATATTTTGCAGACCCTGATGGATGAGCTGGCACCACCCAGATCAATAAACTGGCTCATCTGATCTTGTGGCCCCCACCTAGGAACTGACTCAGCACAAAAAAGCAGTTTCAGGGTGGGTGAGGTGGCTCACGTTTATAATCCCAGCACTTTGGGAGGCCGAGGTGGGTAGATCACCTGAGGTCAGGAGTTCCAGACCAGCCTGGTGATTCTCCTGCCTCAGCCTTCTGAGTAGCTGGGATTACAGGTGCCCACCACCATGCCCAGCTAATTTTTTTTATTTTTAGTAAAGACAGGGTTTCACCAGGTTGGCCAGGCTGGTCACCAACTCCTGACTCAGGTGATCTGTCTGCCACGGCCTCCCAAAGTGCTGGGATTACAGGCATGAGCCACTGTGCCCGGCCCCACAACTGTTCTTTCTAAGCATCCTCAGTAGGGCTAGCTCTCCCGTGCTTCTTGTTTGAAATTTAAGATGTTACTACTGTCAGCTAATTAAGAGTTCCTCAGTCACTTTAGTAATTAAAATATAGATTTATGCAAAAATCAAAATCCAACTGTCATTCATATTAAAATGCCTTCTTTCCCTCAGTTTGGCCTGCTTTAGGCAGGGCACCTGACATGTAAAGTGGGGGCCAGTGCTATTTCTTCTCTAACTCTTCACCCTGAGGATTGCTAAGAGGGATTCCTGATCCTCACAGAGTCAGGGGCAGGAATGAGGAGAGAGGAACAGAAAAAGTCTTTCTCGATTGGCCCTTTCCCAACTTGATGTCAGTGCTATGCAGGCTGGTGGGTGTTGAATGCATCTGTGGTTCCATCACTGGGATTCCTTGGCTGGGCTTCCCCTCAGTATCCTCATGGACTTAGCTGGCAGCTGACGATTCATCCTATGTCCTGTCCCTGGATGTCCATCGGAAAATCTCCAGCCTCATTCTCTTCAAGGTCTCCTTGCTCCCTCCTGATTTCTTTTCAGAGCAAGCTCTAAGACCATCCATGTAGAATCTCTTTCACACAGCGTACAGGTGGAAGTGCAGACCACGCCCACGCAACCTACTCCTCTTGCTTAATTGTTACCATGAGAGCCACTCTAGGGTGGCTAGATGATTCCTGCCTCTTGATCTTCATGCCTTTTTTGTGGTTATTTCCCTGTAAATATAGGCAGGATCTGTGACTTGCTTTGAATAACCAGAATCCTGCAAAGGTGACAGGATGTATGTGATTTTGGGTATGTGATTACATGATCACGTCACAGAAGACTGTAAACTCTGTCTTACTGGTGTCTCATTCTCGCCATTGCTGGCCTTGAGAAACCAATTTGTCATGTTGCAGTCTTGATATGGTAAGAGAGTATAGGCAGCCCTTAGGAATTGAGAGGGGTCTCTAGCCAATATCCTACAAAGACCTCGAGCCAAAACCTGGCAAGAAATGAGACCATTTATCCTACAACTGCAAGGAACTGAATTCTAGCAATAACATTGTAAGCTTGGAAGAGGATCCTTCTCTAGTCAAACCTCGTTTGAGACCTCACCCCTGCCAATACCTTAATTGGAACCTGGTGAGACCTTGAAGCAAAGAACTCAGTTAAGTCATGCCCAGAGTCCTGACCTGTGAGATAACAGGTGTGCTGTGTTAAACCTCTACGTTTGGGTGATTTGTTATATAGCAATAGATAAAAACACTGGCCATAGAGTAGACAGTCCTGGTCTTAGCATTCTTTGGTTTCTCCTCGTGTGTTGGACTCAAGTTTCTCATTTTCCCTAAACTGCAGAGGATCTACAACATGATCCCCATGCGGTCCCATTCCAGCCTCTCTCTCTGAGCTGGAGATGAGGGGGAGGTTCCTCCTTCCTTCTCCTATAGTGACAGGAAGGAGGAAACCACACAAAACATCATCCTTCTAACGAAATTCTCCAGTACAGTTTCCAAACAACATTCTGTTTCTAATGAAATACTCTTCCTTCAGTCTTACTCAATTTCTTACTCTTTTACTCAGTCTTTAAAGTTTTATAATCTGGTTGAGAAAACCATGTTTGGCTCTTTTCTGTTAATTTCTACTTGGGTGAATGGGGTTTTATTGTGTAATTTAGGAGCGATTGTCATCTCTATGGCAAAATAAGAACAGGGGTGGTGGGCGTGGTCTCTTCAGGTGCAGGCAATGAAGACAAGCATGGTCTGTAGAAAATTTTACAACAATAAGAAACTGCCATATGCTTTTTAGCATCCATTTGTAGACAATTCTAAACAGTATTGGTAACAGAATACTACTCTCAGGAGCAACAACAACAAAAAAGATCTAAATTCTACCTGAATAATTACCTGCTCTGGGGGCTGACTCCTCCTTCTGTCCTGCCCCTTGGCACAATTCTGTGTCATCTCTTGTTTTTGGGCCGCAGATGAAACTGAACAGAATGCCTCTCCTGTCTATGCTCTGTTATATATCTAGAGGGACAATTTAGCCTCTAGCTTTACACTGCCACATAGGGCTGAATTATACAGAAAAAGTAGTTCCTCAGGACGCTTTGCTGCCATCTTCTGGGCAATTGTGAAAAGTACACAAAAAGTGGTTGGAGCCTCAGATTTGCATAGCTTTCCCCCAGCACAGACTTATGTGAGGGTGTTTTGTGTGTGTGCATGTGTTTGCGTAAATGCATGTGTCCCCAGCTATAAGAAAGCATATGGACCATTTAGCACTATCGAAGATATGAAGAATTGAGAAGCATAATTCCCTCCACATCTTACCGTTTTCTTTGGTCTAGCAAGAGTGGTACCAGGAAGCCACTCAAGTGGTCTTGAGGATTCTAGGTGTGCCTGTGGGCAAGTGTTGGAGGGAGGAAGTGAGGAGGGTGTCTGGCTATGGAAGGGTAGTCTAGCTCTATCATCTAGCTCTGATGTCTGGCTGTGGAAGGGTAGTCTAGCTCTATCATCTAGCTCTGATGTCTGGCTGTGGAAGGGTAGTCTAGCTCTATCATCTAGCTCTGATGTCTGGCTATGGAAGGGTAGTCTAGCTCTATCATCTAGCTCTGATGTCTGGCTGTGGAAGGGTAGTCTAGCTCTATCATCTAGCTCTGATGTCTGGCTGTGGAAGGGTAGTCTAGCTCTATCATCTAGCTCTGATGTCTGGCTGTGGAAGGGTAGTCTAGCTCTATCATCTAGCTCTGATGTCTGGCTGTAGAAGGGTAGTCTAGCTCTATCATCTAGCTCTGATGTCTGGCTGTGGAAGGGTAGTCTAGCTCTATCATCTAGCTCTGATGTCTGGCTATGGAAGGGTAGTCTAGCTCTATCATCTAGCTCTGATGTCTGGCTGTGGAAGGGTAGTCTAGCTCTATCATCTAGCTCTGATGTCTGGCTATGGAAGGGTAGTCTAGCTCTATCATCTAGCTCTATCATCTAGCTCTATCATCTAGGGAAGCGAGGCAGGGAAAGATGGAAGGAAAGGAAGCTCATAAGTCTTGATGAGATTACATTGTCAGGCTTTGTTCTAAGTGCTGGATGTATATATTTTCTCATCCTGTCACCATGGGGTACTATTATGTTTAACTATCTTCATTCTGAAAACAGAGAGGAAGACCCCAAAAAGTTAAGGAAGTTGCTCAAAATATTTTTGTGTGTGTTTGAAGAAGTAAATAGGCTTCTGGGCAGAGTGCTCTTACGTCTGGTCTGCTGGGTTGGATATCAGTGACCTTTCTGAGCCTACGCTGACCCTGAGTTTCAGGATCTGTAAGTGGCCCTAAGCTCCAAGACTAGACTTGCCCACACCAACCAGCAGCCTCTCTACCTTGGCTTTTGAAGCTGCGGCAGAAACAAAAGCAGATGGGCAATTGTTATTTTCAGTGAGTGAACGTGGGGGCTTCCGTTGCTTCTGCCCTTAAAAATAAAAATAAATCTTCCAAGCCAGCTGCGACTCTGCCACCCTACTTACCCTGAAGACTGCAGTAGAATGTCAGCAACAGGTCATTGCCGGAACCTGAAACGTAGGTCTTTGTTTCCAAAGTTTGGGAAACACTCATAGTGTCTGAACATGGGGTGAGAAGGGAAAGGAAAACTGGGTTGTTTATAACTGTTGAGAAAGAAAAATGTGCTATGTTTTCATGAGGTTTCTCTTCAATTGCTCTCCATTTGTTTGAGAGGAAATCTACTGCTTGGTTAATATGAAGTATCTCTTAGGCAGAAAGTTTTCCTTCCCATCGTTCTGGAGGGTATAGTTCCTTTGCACTTTATGACTCACACATGACATTTTGTCCTGAAAAGAGTACTCACTGTTGTCTGAGGGGGCTACAGTGAAACACACAAAAAAGGAGGAAGGCAGAAGATCAAACAAAGAAAAACAACTATATATATTTGCCATTCAGGGACTTTTATAAATTGCAGAGCTGTATAAAAATGGTACATTAAATAATAATAAAATAACTTTGAGGTTCATAGGAGACTTATATTTTCTTCTTTTTATTTTCTGTATTCCTTCTGAAAGAATCAGATATATAGAAAGGTGAGATGAGAAATGATTCAGAATAATTTATAATGTTTATATGCTAATTCCAAAACTTTATACACATAGATAAAAATGCAGAAAATAATAAAACAGACATCTACATATTTCCCCCAGTGATTCAAGTGATATTATCATTTTATGTGATTATTTAGATTCACTTTTTTCCTCTCTACAGAAATAAAATGCTACAGGTAGCCCCAAAGCTCTCCCTGTCTCCTCCTCCTCCCCCTGCCTCCTTCCCCAGAGGTATCCACAGTTAGGAGGGAACTTCCTCTGTCTCCAGCCTCACATTTCCTTCCAGCAGAACTTCCTATAGAGAAACATACCTGTTTCTTTCCTCTCCTTAACCTGGTTCTCTTCAGGGAAAGAGGAATGCTGCACAAAGTTGCAGAGTTTGGAAGGCGGGCTTGCGCTTGTGTGGCTCAGCCCATCTGTGTTTCTTCATTTGTTTTGGAGACAGTCTGCCTACTAGAAACCACTATTATCTGCTCTTCCCTTCCCTTGCTAGGGTTTGGAGGTGCCTCCTCTTATGGGGGAGGCCTGGGGTGACCCAGCTCTGCCAGTGACTTGTTGGACACATCAATTGAATTTCATTTGGCCTTGAAGTGAAGGAATCCTTTTCCTTCAGCATATCAGGAATAAAGTGGTATTTTGGTTTTTCACCTGAGCATTTGCTGTATCTTATTTTGCAAGTCACTGCAAACATGGGACTAGAAGAAAGGGGTATTATTTATATTCCTAGTCCCTTAGTTCCCCTAAAGACATATGTTCAAAGACTAGGAACTTTGAAAAATAAATTAAAACAGGCATTTGAGGAGATTGATGCATCTGACAGCACCAGGAGGTAGACAATCCTAGGCAGACAGAGGCAGGAGTCCAGTGAACACCACCTCTAACCCAAAGAGAGTTTAAAGCCTGAAAGCCAAGCCACAAGTCTCAGATAAATCTGAGGGTGGATTGAGAACCTCTCTTCCCATTTGGCATGCTTTTCTCTGATTGGTCCCCACCCTTCACCACCCTTCCCCTATTTTACATGTACCTACACTTCTATAATTGGCCTTTTACATTGTCATGCCCACTTTTGAGTGGTGTCTTTGTTTTAGCCTTTTTTGCATACTCACAAACTAATCAGCCTGCACGCCTCCATTCTGAGCCCATAAAAGCCTGGGACTCAGCCACATGGGAACTGCCCACCTCTGGGTGAGAGAGACCACCTGACTTTGGGTGGGGGACCATCCTTGTAACCCCCTCTCTGCTGAGAGCTGTTTTGTCACTTAATACAATTCTTCTCCGCCCTCCTCACCCTTCAATTGTCAACATAACCTCATTCTTCTTGAACATGGGACAATAACTCAGGACACACTGAATGTGAGTACAAAAAAAGCTGTAACACTGTGGCCCTCTCCCCTTTGCCAGTGGAGGGAAGCCACCCCATGCAACAGGAAGTAGCAACAGGACCGAGCTAGCCCCGGAGCCACAGGCAGGATTAGGGCAATGGGACTGACAGAGCTGTTAACATGCCACTGTTCACTGGGCTGCAGATGGCAGAACTAAAAAAGCTATTAGAATGCGGCAACATCCCCTCTGGGGCTTCAGGGATATGGGCATCCCTGCCTGGGTACCACCGCGTTCCTCTTGTCTGAATGGCAGAGTCCACTGCGGGAGTTGCTTGTGACATGCCTGGTCCAGCTGCAAGCCCTACACAGAGCCCACTCCTGTGCCGGTGCTTGAAATAGCTGGCCCAACCCCACACTTGCTCACTCACACACCCCCTCCCACCAGAGGCTTAACGCACAGTTGCAGTGGCCATGGCATCTGCGCTGGAGTGCAAGACAGGTGTAGCCTGTCAGGCTGAATAGATAGGGCATCTCCTTCAGTAAGCCTGGGCCCAAGCAAGACCTGGGCAGGGGTATCACTGGCTGGAGGTCTTCAACTGGCAAAGAGGCCAAGAAAAATCCTGTGTCACATCTGTGGTAGCTTTGATTGGGTGGTTTCAAGTCAACAATCAAGTCCAGTGTTGGTTCTGCATTGGTTACACGGTAGTATGTCACTTACGGGGGGGGTCATGGGACACTTGGAGATGAAGTGGATAAGCCTTGTTTGAACAATGGATGGTTTTGGAACAGTAAGCATCTTGAAGAATCAATGTAAGGGGTATGTTAGGAAGACAAAAATGTCCAGGCCAGAAAGCAAACAAACAAACAAACAAAAAAACCCAACAGAATATACTGTAATCAATGAACCACATCAACTTTACATCAACAGATATGGAAATGGATCCATTTAAGAAGCAGATGAATTGTTAGCAGCTTAGCCAAGCCTTCCAAAATGTGGGAATGCTTTAAAAGGATGCAGAATTCTAGGGTCATATATAAATCCTGCGGAAATAAATGCTCTAGAGAAAAGAAATATTTCTGTTTCTCTGAAGTACTACAGCATTTTTGTATGAAGCTCCACACTCAGTCCTGACAGTTCAAAGTCCGAGGAGATGCTCAGTTCTAGAAGAGAGCACAGTGGCAGAGTGACTAGCTGTCCTGAGCCTCCAAGGGCTACTGGCTCCCTAGGCCCTCAGCAGCTTTGGTTCAGCCTTTCTCTCAGAGGTGTTCTTTGGCTGAAATTACAGTGAGGACAAGGGGAAAATTGTGCCTGTAAGGTTTGCTTTAGAAGCCTAAGTGAGTCCATTGAAAGAAACAGTGGCCATAGCTACTGTGGCAAAGGACTTTTGTCACTAGAGACAGATCTCACTTGATGCAACATGAGGATGCCAGGAACACAGAGACCGGAGAGGAAAACAACATCAGGAGGTTTTGAGCAAGACCAATGGGACAGAAGTGCCTCAAGAGTGACTTTGACACCTGGGACCACCACTAAATATCCAAACTCGCAAAAGTACCACAATGTAAACCAAAAATAAAATTCTAAGGCCCCATCTATCTGAATGGACTTCCTCCTCAGCCAGGGCTCTTTTAAAATGTAACCTGAAAGACTGGTTCAGGCCATGATGGGAAGTGAGGTTGAGACATGCCTCTTTATACCTCTCCAGCATTAACATCAACACAGAATTTAAGTCTGTTAAGAAACATTTTACAGCCATGGCTGGGAGTGGTGGCTCACGACTGCAATCCCAGTACTTTGGGAGGCCAAGGCATGTGGATCACTTTAGGTCAGGAGTTGGAGACCAGCCTGGCCAACGTGGTGAAACCCTGTCTCTATTAAAAATTAGCGAGGTGTGATGGCATGCACCTGTAGTTGCAGCAACTCGGGAGGCTGAGGCAGGAGAATCGCTTTAACCCAGGATGTGGACGTTGCAGTGAGCCCAGATTGTGCCACTGCATTTCAGCCTGGGTGACAGAGGGAGACTCCATCTCAAACAGAAAAAAAAGAAAGAAAGAAACATTTTACTGCCAATTCTCTCTGAAGCCTGCTACCTGAAGGCTTCATCTGCATGATAAAACTTTGGTCTCCATAGCCTCTTATGTCAACCCAGACATTCCTTTCTGTTGATTCCAGGTCTTTAAATAAATGTGACCAATTATCAACCAGAAAATGTTTAAATTTACCTATAGCCCGGAAGCTGCCCCACCACTCACTTCCTGCTTCAAATTGTCCCACCTTTGTGGACCAAACCAATATATATTTTAAATGTATAAGATTGATGTCTCATGCCTCCCTAAAATGTATAAAAGCAAGCTGCACCCCAACAGCCTTGAGCACATGTTCTCAGGACCTCCTGAGGGCTGTGTCATGGGCCATGGTCACTCATATTTGGCTCAGAATAAATGTCTTCAAATATTTTACAGAGTTTGACACTTTTTATCAACAATAATGTCTCTAAGCCTCTAAAGCTCTGAGAGGGAACATAATACGCACACGTGGATTTCTCCATCCTCCAATGAAAGCAGCATGAAAAGGTGCCTGAATTCAGCATCAACTGATTTTAAGACACATCATTGATTCTGGAAATCTGGAGTTGATTGTCATCCTTGAGGCTGAAAATCAAGGTTTCTTGTTCTCCATCTACCCTCCTTCTTTTAGATACTCCTGAGTTACTGCTTTGGTGTTTGGAAATAATATCATAGGTCTAGATTAAGTATGAGTTCTAGAAATGTAATTTTCCCTGGGCTAATTGTTTAAGGGGCTTGATTTTGGTTTCAACTTCTCTATTTTGCAAATGTGAAACGGGTACTAAGAAAAGTTGGAACAATGCCAATTAAAAAAAAAAACCCCAACCCCATACAGAATCTGAAGGAAACATCTCTGAATGAAATGTAGCAAGACAGAAAAATGGGGCAGAATAATTTTGGGACTGTTTGCTTAACTCCCAAAGTAAAGGAATTTAAGTTTTTATTTTATTTCTTCCTGGGAACCTGGTATTGAACGAGAATTTACACCAAACTGTGTATGTATACAAATTGTGTGTGTATATGGTTGATAATGTAAAATTGGGGAGTTCATCTTATTTTGTGAATTCACCATGTGCCATTTTAGTGAACTCTGTTGGACAACATGGTTTAGCAGAATACAGAGTGAAAAACAAAAGAGAAATTAAACAATTTGAAATAAACCTTTATACTAGAAAAGTTTCAGATTTACAGAAGAGTTGTGAAGATGGCAGAGAGTTCTCCTGTGCCCTGCACTCAGTTTCTCCAATTATGAACATCTTACATTAGTATGATACACCATTAATCAACCAACATTGATAATTGACGTTCATACTGTCCTATTCAGATTTCCTTAAATTTTGATCTAATGTCCTTTTTCTGTTCCAGGATCCCATCCAAGGTGCAGCATTCCAGTTAGGTGTCCATCTCCTTAGGCCCCTCTAGACTGTGACTGTTTTTCATACTTTCCTTATGTTTTATAATGTTGAGAGTTTTGAGGAGTACTGGTGATGTGTTTTGTAGAAACTCCCTCAATTGGAATTTATCTGATATTTTTCTCATGATTAGACTGGTGTTTGGGTTTTGTGGAAGGAGATCACAGACATAAAGAGCCAGTATCATCACATCTCATCAACAGCCCACACTATCAAACATGACTTACCACTGTTACTCTTAGTCACTTGGTTGAGGTGGTGTATGTCAGGCTTCTTCACTGTAAATTTACTCTTTTTATTCCCCTTTACATTCTGTATTCTTCGAAAGGAAGTCACTATTCACAGCCCAGACTTAAGGGGTGGGTAGTTATGTTTATGAATCCAAAGCCCAATGGCATGTGTGTTCTTTTGCCATAGGCTCCACTCAGTGAACTGAGAGGTTGCTGAGACCTGTGATTCAAACAGCAAATGGAGTCAATGGGGTCCAGGAGAAGGGTGGGGTGGGTGGCCTTTTGGAGGTCCTCCTGAGTGTCCTGTTGGTCGGGGTCCAACTCCATAGTAGTGGCCTTTATTGTAAGCCAGTAGATGAATACTTTCAGGATATCTACATGGGGTATTTGGGATTGCTGCCAGTAGCCAAATAGGTCTACAAATTGCTGCTTTTTTGTGTGTTTTTTTTGAGGGAGTGGGGAGGGAAAAAAAAAAAGGTCAAAATCTTGACAATCATCTTTGCAATGAGAGGCTTTGCTCCTTTCTGAATTATGCCCAGGAGTTTTATTAGTTTCATTTGGGTATCATTAGGTCCTTGTATCTTGTCTGTGTTAAAGGCCTAGCTGTGTTGCTGCATGTGGATCAACAGGGTGTCTAGTCCTTGTTGGGCAGTGCCTCTGTCTGAGTCCACCAAGGTACCATCAATATAGCAGAAGGACAGAGCTCTCTTCAGGGGTGGGTCTGTCTGTAAACCATAGCCCATCTCTGCATGGCAGATAGTTGGGAGCTTAGGTGGCCTTGCCTGTGAGTGTGTTCTGCTGTACTGGTGGTGGCTGTTCTCATGTCACTGTGAGGGACGGGGTCTACAGTGATGTGACCACGTGGTGCCCCTCTCCCTCACTAAGTTCTACAGGATTGCCTTCTTTATCATGCTTACCTCTGAAGTCTGCAGTGAAATATTATTAAAACACCCATACATTCTCAGTATAATTACACCTTGGTAATGATATATGTTACACTGTGGGATTATATTTCCTTGTGTTTTAAATATGATTTTTCAGAGATTGAAAAATATCTGAAAATTTTTCCATTTCTTATTGCTCTGGTTTGGTTTAGATCAAGATCTTTTAGAGTAAATTTGTGAGCATTCCCTTTTTAAAAAAACTGAATATTTTGAATCATATTTCAATTGTTTTTTTTAGTATCACATAACTCACTTCTCAGGGCATAGTGTTTTATTTATTTAGTCATTTATTTAATTTTATATGTATATTTTAAATGTCTTCTAATTATTAATATATTTAATATTTATTTTAAATAGTAAGTATTCTGTATTCAACTTTATTTTGATTACTAATATATCAAATTTTAAATGTTTCATGGTATATTTTTCTTTCTACTCACCATGCTTTAATTTTTTTAATTTTTGTAATTTCTTTTATTCTATTAGACTGACAAAATTTTGTTTAATTTCCTTCTTATTCCTTGATGGAAGACCCAAGAATTGCCCTATGGATTAAACAATTATAGACGATTGGCATCTAGGCCCTCAAATTTGTACCAAATATTAACTGGGCTCCTAGAAGCTGCAATTTTTTAGTTCTCATGCTGGATGTGGTTGTAGAGAACAATGGACCTAGGCAATCTTCCTGGAGAACAGACCTGGAGGTGGCTCAATTGTCTGGCCAAGAAACACATGTTATTATTGAGACAGAGTTCCCTGTTTAGACAGAGCTCCCTTCATATTCCAATGCAGTGTTAAGTGCTTGAGGTCTTTGGCTTGATGTCCTCTTGGGAAAAGCTGAGTGCCTATCATGTAGCTGTGATCATTGTTGGAAGTATGGCTCAGAAGAAAGTGTCTTTGGGCATAGGGCAGACAAAGGAGTGACCTGTAGCATATGCTTGTTGCCTGCCCAGAATCCATCTTCCGTTTTCCTCTTTCCAACAGTCTGTGAATTCCGACTGGGGATCCATGTAGCTCTGAGGATTGACTCTGCCCTTGCCTCCACTGTGCTCTGGCTCTAGGCTAAGTCAATCAGTGCTTTTCACCCCCACTTTCCATTGCAATGATTGATCTCAGCCAATGACTCAGAGTTGAACCTAAATATGGAAAACCAGAGAATCAGGACTATAGCTGCCTACCATGCCCTGATTATTTTCCTTGGCCCAAGTGAACACCTTCTAGCTTTTCATTCATTAGAAGAGAAAGAGTGTTTTTTGTTTGTTTGCCTGGCAGCCTGAGAAGTAATAAACTGAGTCAGCTTCTGAAAGCCTTGGAGAGTAACAATGACCTCCAGGTTGCTATCCCTCATGGACCCTTAGGAGGGTCGTGGAATATTCTGCCTATTAGCCATCACCCAGGACTTTCCTTTAAGAAGAAAAGCCAAGGGATTGGAGGTGCATGGCCTAGGTGTAGCACATACTAGGAGGCAGAAGGTGTACTTTAGATCCATGATCCAGATGTTGCCCAAACCCTCTTGGTATGGAATATGAGAGCTAAGCAGACCTACTGTCTGTAATGGCTCAAACCACTCAATACCCCACTCTGCCTATTGGAGAGTCTAATAGGGTAAGTCATCCCTTTGAGCCTCAGCTTTTTCATCTGCTAAATGTAGAGATGATTACTTATGTTTGAAAGGTGTTTGTAAGGATAATTGAGAATATTAAAAGCTTATCATAAGTTGATTCTCAAGATAATATTAAAGTGCTTTAATTTCAAAAAGTGCTTTTTGTGCCATCCTAACTTTTTTCCACTTTTTTATCCACCCCCACCCCATTCTCTGCACTCTGGGTGAATTGAAAGAAATCTTTTAGACTTTGTCTAATTGTTCTTCACTCCTATTCTTCTCCTGAGTATAGAAGCAGACCTCAATTCTGTCCATTCATTTCGAGGCTCTTGGCCACCATTTTAAAACCAAATCAAATAAAAATCCCAGGCATCCCATGGCCATGTTTATGCCTTTAGGGCAAACCACCTGCTGTTCTGAAGTCTCAGATGACAGGCTTCCTGGAGATACCATGGGCAATCCCCCAGGTTACTGGGCATGTTGGCCACATTTTGAATCAGTTTCTCTTCATAGAGTACCTAGCTGTTGCATGGGGCTGGAAGAGGTGTTGGAGCAAATGAGGATTTCTCGCCAGGGTTACACCCTGGTGTTATCTGAAGACTTCTGGACTGACCCCAGCCTCTGACTGCTTGATCCGGCATCAGCAACAGGATATCCAATTTTCTATTGCAAATTTCCTCCCTTTCGATCTGCGACTGCCATGTCTCTTTCCTCTGTATGCAATGCTGCACAGATTTTTATGGTGCAGGCAAATAGTCTTGTTAGGAAAGATCAGCAAATGCCATATAAACTGGGAATATAGCTCAAGGGAATGCCATTTTTGTGATTCTCTAGGAGCAGAAGGTCTCCCTGAAATGAGCAGTACTCTTTCTACCCTTCATCTGGCAAGCACATGGTATTTCTAGGTCAACAGCATCACCCAGTGGAATAAGAATCCTCTCCATGGGGCACATTGTCAGTGCTTTGCTGAAACACTCTAGCTTTTCAAATTTCCTCCCTTTCTGCGCCCCTCCACAAGAGACCAGACTTTATGCCCCTTCTGTGAACGGAAAAAAACTCTACCTTTAACCATTAGGAGAAAAATGTCCTCCAATTTTAGTTCTGAGACTGTCCCGTTAGCAGGAAGACCGCCATTTTGTTCCTAGGTTTTTTAAAGAAACCTCTTCTGCCTTCGGTTAGAATGCTACTTAAATGGTAAGGGGATTTTATGTCCAGAAGTTAATCTGAATCACTGTCTAAGGGTAAACACTTTAGCATGGGCCATAATAGCAAAATATAGAGTTCAATCTGGTACACCCCTTCTATTAAAGGAGCCTTGCCCAAATGCAACTATTACATAGCCCTTCCCAAGATACATCTTTTGGGGAGCCATGCAGATCATACAAGTCTAGGGAGTCAAAGGGGAATCACAAGCGGAGAACTAGGGCTGCATGGGTATGCATGACTACGCCCACTCCTTAGTTCCTCCAGTTTCATGGCTGGGGTGGGAGTTTATGCCTGCAACCACAGGCACACATTTAACAAGGTGCTGGGACCCCAGGAAGCAAGGAGAGAAAACAGTAGGGTGGATGCCCTCACTGTCTTCCCCTCCACCCTGTGTCATACCAAAAGGAATGAGACTAAAGATATGCCTTTTTTTTTTTTCTCAGTTCTCTTTCTAGATGCATAACAGATTGTCTTTGGCCTGAATTTCCTCTTGAGTCATTCTAGAGCATTGGGACTCCTCTGACCCTGAGACTTTGAAGAAAAAGCATCTCATATTCCATTGTACAAGGGAGTGGCCTTCTTACCATCTTGGGGATGAACAGACTTGGCCCATTGCGGTGGAGCCTTGATTTTAATATTATCCAATAATTAGATCTTTCCTACAGATGGGAGGGCAAATGATCCAAGATCCCCTATGTACAGGCTTTCTTTGCCCTGCAAGATAACCCAGACTTGCAAGCATTGCACAATCAACCTAGCTCTTTTAGCAGCCATGTCAGGCAATCCCATAGAAAATGATTCCCCAAAACTAAAGCATATTCCAGGGGGACAATCTGAGACAGCTACTGAGTGTCTCAACCCTTCTAGTCTCCCTTATCTGGGACCCCCACTAACCATGCCACCAGCTCCTCCAGTGGCACCATCTCTAAAACTACCCACTTTCCCTGCTTCACTCTTACCCCTACAAGAAATGCCTGATGAAAGTTATGCTATTAGGATTCACATTTCCTTCTCATTTCAGGACCTTCGGCAAATAAAGGGATACTTAGGCCAATTTTCTGATGACCCCAATAGGTATATAGAAGCTTTCTAAACTTTAACTCAGGTGTTTGACCTCACGTGGAGGGATGTTATGCTGCTTCCAAGCCAAACCCTCACCGCAGCTGAAAAGCAGGCAGCTCTGCAGCTAGTAGAGAAATTTGGAGATGAACAACATGTTTTTTATAGTAGACCGAAAAGGAAAAAAGGAGACAGAGAAGGTGAAGGAATAATGGAAACACCATTCCAAATAGGAAGGGAAGCAGTTCTTTTTGCCAACCCTGATTGGAACTCCAGTAGCTCTGCAGATAAATGGTAAAGGAAACACTTTTTAACGTGCATATTAGAGGGCCTACAAAGAACTAGGGCCGAACCTTTTAATTATTCTAAACTTTCCATGATAGACCAAAAGCCAGATGAGAATCCTGCAGCCTTTATGGAAAGGCTGAGAGATACACTAATAAAACACATTTCCTATCCCCTTATTCAGTCAAGGGATGGCTCATCCTAAAGAACAAGTTTATTACACAGGCAGCTCCCAACATTAGGAGGAAACTGCAGAAGCAGGTGATAGGACCAGATAGCACCTTGGAGAACCTCCTGAGTATGGCCACTTTGGTCTTTCATAATAGGGACCAGGAGGAGGCCCAAGAGAAAGAAAGGAAACACAAGAGAAGGACAGAGGCTCCAGCAGCTGTTTTGCAGGCTTGCAAAGCCCAGGATCCCTCAGGTGCATCTGCTAGATGCTATTGATGTGGCAAGTCAGGGCACTTTAAGAAGGAGTGCCAGGCAGCAAGAAGTCACCTTGACCCTGTCCAGCCTGTAGCATGGACCACTGGAGATCAGACTGCCCCCAGAGACAGAGGTCACCAGTTTCAGAACCAGTCTCACAGATGGTCCAACAGGACTGATGGTTCCCAGGGCTCAAACCTCCAGCTCCAGTGGCTGAAACTGCCATGTACAGCACAGAAGCCCCAGGTGATTCTGGAAATTAAAGGAAGGAAGGTAGACCTCCTTCTGGACACCAGAGCCAGTCTCTCTTTTCTCCTCTCTAATCCCCTCTTCCCATAGCATGAACGTGAGGGGCATCTCAGGAAATATTCTAATCTTTTTCTCAACCCCTTAGTTGCAGTTGGGGGGACCTATTATTTACACATGCCTCCAAGCCATTGCCACAGTGGCCCTACTGGTCCCAGAAGCCACCAAATTAACCCTGGGAAATGATTTACACCCCACATAGTGTGGCAGGATTACTGTCCTCTAGGGGGAGCCTTTGGCTAACAGCCAGCCAGCTCCTTAACAGGCTCTGTTGTTAGAGATTTCCACAATTGAGTTAAACACTTGTTCTCACCTAAACACAGCCACGTTCCTTCCAGAGGAAGCTGGGGAACCTGAATATGACTGTGAACAAGTTATAATACAAACCTATGCAGCCAGAGAGTATCTCAGGGAAACTCTCCTAGAAAATCCAGACTAGACCCTCTTCACAGATAGGAGCTGTGAAGCTCCACAGGCAGGATATGCAGTAGCCACTCTAAATGACGTCTTTGAAAGTGTGTCTCTCTCTCCAGCCACAAGCAGTCAATTAGCTGAACTGATAGCTCTTACAAGAGCACTTGAATTAAGCAAAATAAAGGTAGGTAACATTTACACTCCAAGTATACTTTCTTAGTTCTCCATGCTCATGGTGCCATTTGGAAGGAAAGACACTTTCTTACTGCTAATGGATCTCCTATAAAATACCACCAGGGGCGGGGCACGGTGGCTCAAGCCTGTAATCCCAGCACTTTGGGAAGCCGAGGCGGGTGGATCACGAGGTCAAGAGATCGAGAACATTCTGGCTAACACAGTGAAACCCCGTCTCTACTAAAAATACAAAAAATTAGCCCGGCGTGGTGGCACACGCCTGTAGTCCCAGCTACTTGGTAGGCTGAGGCAGGAGAATGGCGTGAACCCGGGAGGCGGAGCTTGCAGTGAGCCGAGATCGTGCCACTGCAACCAGCCTGGGCCTCAGAGTGAGACTCCATCTCAAAAAAAAAAAAAAAAAAAAACAGAAAAACAAAACAAACAAACAAAGAAAAACCACCAGGAAATTAGCAGGTTATTATCCTCAGTTCTCCTTCCATGAAAGATAACAGTGCTGCATTGTAAGGGACATCAAAAGGGAAAAGATGAAGTAGCTGAAGGAAATAGGTTAGCTGATCAGGCAGCTAAGTCAGCAGCAAGAAAGCCTCTAGACATCTACGGACTTCAAGCCCCCCTAATCTGGGAAGGTTCCATAGAGAAATTAAACCTCAGCACTTCCCTACAGAAATAGAATGGGCCACTTCTCGAGTGTATACTTTCCAGCCTTCAGGATGGCTACAGTCAGGATGGCAAACTCCACTTGCCAGTCTCCAGCCAATGGAAAGTCCTTAAAATCCTCCATCAAGCTTTTCACTTGGGAAAGGATAAAACTCATCAATGTGTCCAGAGATTGTTTTCAGGAGACAACTTACCAAAAACAGCCAAACAGTTTGTTAATGCTTGTGAAGTCTGTCTTAAAAATAATCCCCTGAACAGGTGGCTCCTTCCTCCTCAAACCCAAAGAATAGGAAGCTATCCAGGGGAGGACTGGCAGACAGACTTCACCCACATGCCAAAGATGAAGGGCATCCAATATCTCCTGGAAGGGATAGATACTTTCACCAACTGGGTAGAAGCATTTTCATGCCATACAGAAAAGGCCTCTGAGGTAATGAAGTGTTAGTTAATGAAATAACTCCCCGCTGTGGTCTACTTAAATACCTCCAAGGTGACAATGGCAGACAAAGTGAGCCCTTTTAAGATGCTGTATGGATGGTCTTTCCTTACCAATGATTTTCTATTAAATTAAGGAATCTCTGAGTTGGTTGAGCATGTAACCTCTCTGGCTCACTTCCAGCAGGAATTAACACAGTTAGCAAAAGCCCAACTCCAAGAAATAGGATCACCTTTATTTAACACAGGAGATTTGGTATTGGTGAAAGCTCTGCCTTCTCTCTCTCTTCTGACCCCAAGCTTAGAAGGGCCCTACACTGTTCTTTCAACCCCCTCAGCAGTAAAAGTTACAGGTATTAATTCCTGGATACCTCACACTCCAGTCAAAGCCTGGAAAGCTGAGGGAGCAACCTCTGACAGCCCAGAGGAACGTCCTGGATATCAGTGACAAAAAATAGGAGATCTTAAGCTGAAAATCATAAAAGATAAGTAAGTAAGTAAGGGCTACCCGTCTTACTCAGTCCCACCTTTACCTCACCAGATAGTTTTTGTCATTTCAACATTTCCTCTTGAGATTCGCAGCCAGATATTAGAACTTCTTTTTAACACATATTTGCAGGGAGATTTTAATTATACATGGGATTACATTTGTAACTTCATAGAACCCCAAGGAGAAATTCTACATCTTGGCGAGTAAAAGTTTTAGACGTAAATTACCTACTACACCACCTTTCCGGGAATTGTTATATGCACTCTACTATTTGCAATGCAACTATACATTGTGGCACCTGCAATATGGAATTCCGATTGGAAAATTCTAATTGTTGTAATATTCTGCCTAATTATCATCTTTATAATAGAATTAATAATTGCTGGACACTTATGCAAAGAAAAAGTTCCTTTTATATTAACGCGTCTAGTAAAGTAAGCGACACCTGGTGGAGGCAAGCTGGTATTACAATCCATTAAAGTGGCTAACAGGTTATCAAACTCCACTGGCATGGTTATGGCCTATGGTACCCCCACTAATAATGGTAATTTTAATACTCATATTCAAACCCTATATTCGAAACCTTCTTGTAAAATTTATCTCTTTTGGCCTAGAAGCAATCAAACTTTAAATGGTGCTGCAGGCAGAACCACACACGGACATGCCTTTCTTCTGAGGACCGTTAGATTGAACTCAGGAGGATCCCTAGCTGCTGTCCCCACTAGATGCCCCTTTTCAGCAGGAAGTAGTCAGAAAGAGTCATTGTCCAACACCCTCTAACAGCAGTTAGGGTTACTACTCCTGAGGGAAGAAATAATACAGGAGCTAAAAAGAAATTATTTAAGTAGCTAGTGAGGGTAAGGGAGTTCTCAGTAAGATTTTCTTTTTATTAAAAAGCAGCCCCCAAATCATTTCTTGTCTAGCAAAAGAAGCCTGAAAAATCAAGCTGCAAGAATAGATAAGCAAGCTGGAAGCTTGCAAAGGTGAATGCCAGCAGTTGTGCCAATAGAAAAGGGATACCTGGAAGCCAGATATATTAAACATGGAGGTTCCCTCTTCCCTTTTCTTTGTCACCATGTGTGCAGCAAAAAAGCAGGCCAATATGGTGCCGGCCGGGTGGAGACCCCATCTGCATAATAAAAGATTAGGGTGGGATGGCCAGCACTTCCTATGCTGTGTAAATGGCACACCTGGTCCAACCTATCTACTACACCTGATGTAAATCAGACATGACCTCCTCAGACTCATCTATAAAACCAACCTCATCTTGCCCCAAACCCAGAAATCCATTCGGGATCCCTTCCTCTGCATGAGGAAGCACTCTTCTTTCTTTTAGCCATTAAACTTCTGCTCTTAAACTCACTCCTTGTGTGTCCATGTCTTCAATTTTCTTGGCATGAGACAATGAACTTCTGATATTATCCCAGACAAATGACAATGCTTCACTGGTCCTCTCCTGTGGCAGAAGGTGGCACCATGTGATTAATCGTGGGGAGGTGGATTTTCAAAGGAAGGACATTCTCTTTTCTATCTTTCTCTCCCTCTCTCTCTCTCTCTCTCTCTCACACACACACACACACACACACACACTTGTTTATCTTCTACATTCTTTTAGGCAGAAGATGATATTCTTTATTCTGTGCTCAAATAACAGTTAGTGAAATCCCTAACTTCATTGTCATCTCTGTTTTCCTTATTTGACTATAAATATCTTGAAGCCAAATCATGTATCTTATTCACTTTGGTAGCCCTGGCATTAAGCATAGTGTCTAGTATCCAATAAGTATCAATAAAAGTTGAATGTCCACAATAGGCAAATAAATAAAAGAAATGGTGTGTGTCAGTGGGGGGTGCAAAGGACAGGGAGAAGACATAATGAAACAGATTTGAAGATAAAGCTAAAATCAAAGAAACTGACAGTTCCGTTTGAGACTGGAAAAAAAGAGCAGAGAAACTCTCTGAGTATCAGGATATCTGAGACAGTGAGTATGAAGTATGACCCCTGCTACAGAGGGTCAGAGCAAGGGAAATATGACAAAATCTTTCAAAGAAATGGAGCTCCTGTAAAATTGAAATACTTTTTTACACGTGTGTGTGTGTGTGTGTGTGTGTGCCTGTGTGTGTGCATGAGCGAGGTGAGGCTTATGTTTGTTATACTCAAACAATTGGTCTTTCTTATTTTGAAATAAGGAAGTAAGTATGAACTGGTTGTCTCTTCATAACAGATAAGTATTCCTGGTTAGTATTTGTTCACTCATTAGTTTTGTTTGAATATTGGTGATGAGAAAATTGAGTTAAAATTTGGGTTGTGTCTGTCATTGTTGATTTATTCTGTGTTTAAAGGAAAAAACAACAAAATAAGTATTAAAGTATGCACTCAAAGATTTTATTTTGAAGCCGGCTACTTTCATACACTCAGAGACTTCATTATGGGGTTTGCCTTTATGCACTAATGAGTAAAATACATGGGATAAATTAGTAGCAGCTGTGATAAAAGAGGCCTTGCACCACAGCAAATCAGTTAACTCCTGTTGACAATTGAGGAGTATAAGAAAAAGCTGTATCCTTTGCTTCACTGTGATCCATTGAATCATCATTCTGCTTAGTTTTCTGGGAAATGTCTAAGACTATTTGGCTAGTCTAGTAAATGGTAATTTACAGCCCTGTGCTTTTGCTGAAGTCAATATCAGGCAAACCAAGAGATCCCCAATGAACACATATCATAAATGACAACGAAATAATTTTTTAAAACAAATATGCATTACTTTAAATGCTTACATTTAGGAAACTCAAGTTTGCTTTTTTATAATGGTTAGGTTTTCCATATTATCATAAAAATCAACTTTCCAATTAATATTTCTCCCTTTTTTCCCAAGAAGTCAATAGTTCTTCATATCCAGCGTCATGAGTCATCTTTGAGGACATGAGTAACTGTGAGGCAGGAAAAGCACACTCTAGAAGAAACAAAGTATGTTAGGTCTTCAGACTTTACTCAGGTTCAAGATACATGTAGATATGCCATTTTTTCCAACTGTATACATAGAATTCTTAGCTAATCCAAGGCAAGTAGAGCAGATCACTAGGTTCTTCAAATAATTACAATTTATCAGTCTAGTATTCCTTCTATTCTCTATAATAAAATTCTGGATAAATCAAGGCTTTTAAATTCAGTTAAATAAAGCAATAAGTCCATAGGGATGGTATCCCTTGGAATTTGATTCAACAATACATTTTTAATGTATCTTTTAAAAGGAAAAAGAATTTTAAAATCACCAGGAGGAAAAGCAGAGCATAAGACATTCACTGGATCCAGTCACATGTGTAAAGGCCCTTTACCAAGTCAATACTATTAAAGAGACTAGTGGTTGTGGCAGAAATTGTTTCTGCTTAGAAGGGAGGCAAGCCAGGTTCTAGTGTCCTCAGCACAGGTACAAACTCATAGCATAATGCCAGGCAAGTCATTTAACTTCCCAGAGTCTCATTCCCTTCAATGACAAAATGGGAAGATTGAACCAGTTGATTTCTCATTTTAACTATTTTCATATCCAGCGAACTCTCAGCTTGTCATCTACTCAATTACCATCTGCTTTTCTTCTCGGTCTTCCATCACCATTTAAATGACCTCCCATGTATATCTCATCACTGGCTGATTGTTCCTTCTGCCACTCTTGGTGACATACTCAACACAGTGCAGAGATAAGATACACTAGGCAAGATTAAGCAAGGCTGGCCAGCACACTCACCCAGGGAAGTCAGTCTGTTTCCACCGCAGCACAGCAGTGAGCACAGCTAGGCAGAACTCCAACACAGTAGAAACCAGCATCAGAGACACAGTTCCCTGAAAGTCAAGAAATAAAATATTGGTGATGCTTGAGTCAGCCGAAGCTGTCATGCCCAGTTTAGAGGTGACCATAGAGATGAAGACCACCTCAACCATTAGAGAATGAAGTAAGGACACAATCAGGAAAACAAAACTGTGCCTCCTCACAATTGTCTTAATTCAACTCCTTCACTCATTCAGTTTATTGAGAGGAGAAGGGAAGATGAGTAGTAACTCAATCAACTAATCCACTTCATACACTTGTTTCTCACTTCTTTGAGACGTAGATAGCTCTGATGACATTGTTCACTCAGTAAGAGAGCAGAGTGGTGTAATAGCTCCCAGGACTGAGAATCAGCAGCTCCATTATAGTCTCACCTTTACTGCTGAGTAGCTGTGTAAGCCTGGACAAGTCTCTCTCTTTCTCTAGCTCCTGTTTCCTCACGTATCAAACATGCATACTAACATTTATTTCTCAGAGATTTGTGAGGATCAAGGAGGTTTTGGCTGTGTAAGCCCTTTGTAAAATTCAGTATTGACATCCCTGTCTATGTATCTGAACCTGTTTGGATGTTTTTTATTTTTGTTGTTGTTTATTTTTTATTTTTGCTGTTTTTGGTGGTTTTCAGACTTGGAAAAAAATAGTGAAGGTAGTAAACTGTTGCTAATCACCAACACCAACTCACAAGGATGAGTTCTACCATTTCTGTCCTGAGACATTCTTTGTGCAGAACTGGTCATCTGATAATAAAGGGAGATAATTTGATCACATGAACTTTTGTTTTGTGGTATTTACACACAGTTAAACAGAAGACACACGTTGTGTCCATTACCTAGAAATTGTTCCAGCAAGCAAGCTCAACAGAATCTCTCTTATTTCCAATGTAAAATCATCCCATCATGAATTTATACTTTATCACTACCAAATTTCTCCCAAATTTCTCTCCAGAATTTTTCCCAGGGTGGAATTTGTACGAATTACTGTCAGCCTCATTTGCATGCACTTTTTCCTCATTATACCATTATCTTGGAAGCAAGGCCCAGTTTATAATGGGTGCTGTACAAGCATGACTTTGACCAGACCTTTCTATCCATCCATCTTCCAGGTGAGTTCTTGGCTGATCTCATTTTTATGATTGCAGGACAATAAATATTCTGCAACTTCTTTACTCATATGTTGCCTGTTTTCCTCTCAATGCGTTGCTGACCATGCACATACCCCTTAATCTTTCAACTTCAGACATATTATTTCTGTTAGCCAAACTTCATTGTTTTTCTTCTTCCAAAGAGAGAGAATTCTCCTGCAATAATTCTCAGTTACACTCTCCATCTCCCTATATTTCTTATCTCCTGATTTAAGATATCACACTTCTTTCAGCTATAACAAAAAGCAATAATAATGTTACCGTTTCACCTGATTAGTATTATTCATTATTGTAATCATTAGAAGGAGAAACCCTTACCATCTAACCCCAAAATTCCTATTCTCTGTTTCTTCGTCTTTAGTCTGATGTCTTTTTAGACCAAATTGACCCCCTACCACACACACATACCACGTTTCCTTGTTGGCATTTTCTGATCAACCGGGTCTTTCTGCTCTGTTGGCCAATCTGAATTCACCACTCTATGTACCAGCATTCTCAGTTTGACAAACTCATAATTTATGCCTCCAAAATTAGATTAGTTGAGTAATTAAGAAACTCTACAAACCGTAAGTTTTAGTTTTTCATCATCAACCTCATCTGACATTTTCAATTCCACTCTGTTAGTATGTAATCCCCTTAATCTCATCCATGCAGCCCCCCTTTGATTTACATAACCTTGGTCTTCCTCCAGATGCCCCAACCAGAATTAACAGAGAGATTTTCAAAGGATGGAATAATAAGAAATCAAGGCTTTCAGAAACCTCATAAAATTAGAACATCCCATCTGCAAAATACTTACAGCCAGACTGGCTTTGGCTCTATGGCAGTCCATGGTGTAAGGTGAATGATAATCATAAGAAAGAAGAAGTCTGACTGGTATATCCTTTTCGTCCAACTTACACTGCAATGAGGCAGGATTTAATGCAGCCGGGTTGACAGACAGGAGAATGAAACCCACCAGGGCAGACAGAGCACTCAGAATGCTTCCAGCCAGGCTGCTATGCACCTGAAAGAGACATGCTGGCTAAGAATCATTCCCAATGGGCCGCGAATCTCTCTTATCCCTTTTTGCCATTACATTGCAAGTTATTCCCTTATCTGTCTCACTCAGGAAGTCTGGGAAGGATCATTTCTTGCTGTATGCCTCTCCAGTGTCCAGTCAAAAACTCAGAATCTGCAACATAAAACTTGGCTGAATGAATGAACATATGAACTGGTTCCCCTTAAACAGGACCTCAGTGGTGTGGCAGAGAATGTTACTCTCCTAAATTCTTTCCCTGGGACAGATAGCAGGGCCTCCACGAGGCTTGCCTGGAAAATTACTATGAGCGTGACCACAAGCAAAGGTGGCAATGTACCAGATGAAGTTTCTCTCTTGGTCAACTCAGAAACCTCTCGTGCAAGCATCAACCACACAGAAAAGGTGGATGGTGTATTAGCATGGTGCAAAAGTAATTTTGGGTTTTGCCACTACTTTCAGTGGCAAAACCACAATTACCTTTGCACCAACCTAATAGCTCACTCTTGCGTGCCCATTGCCTCTCTCAAAAGCACACCTCTCAAAGATGAGTGAGGGGGTGCTTCTGAGTCTCAGGCAGGCCCTGGAACCTGGGCAGGCATATGACTGGCCACATTGAGCTCAGCATGGGGTGGCTGTGGGCAGAGGTCTAGGTGCAGGCCCAAGGACGGTGTAATGTGTGGGAGGCAGCGGGAGGTACAGAATAAAGGCCTGGACTGGATGTCAGAAAATTGAGGTCACAATATAGACTTGACCCAGCTTGTTCCCTTGGGTACTCAGTTCCTTGGTTTTATTTCCCACTCTGGTTCTCATTTCTACATTTATGAAGTGAAGGGAATAAATAAACTGACCTCAGAAGTGACTTCCTTTACTCCAACTCACACAGAAAAGAGAACTGAGCTCACAGCATTCTGAAAGCTATTGTTACAGGTAGGTAGGCTCCAGGGCACACCCCACAGCCGTACAGTAGAGTGTTATTTAATCCCACATGGACACTTCTTCTTTTAGGAACTCACCAGTTGATACTCTGGGACCCCAATTTCCCAATATAATGACTGAAATGTATACTCATGGGCCTCCTAGTAGCCAGTAGTAGTCTTGATGCCTAGAGTCTATATTTCTTAGAATAAGCTAGATTTGTCTTGAGATGGCACTCTTCTTCAGTCTCAAAAAGGGCTGGTACAATGTGTGACAAGAGTAGAACTCACTAAAGCCTCGATGTCTCTGGTGAGTCTGAGCCCACCCCGAGACCACATCCTGCATCCGTGAGCTTCCTGCATGTTCACTGTGGGATTGTTCCCTGGAGTAAGAGGCCCACATATTTCCTCCTAAAAGTTTGAAAGCACTACCCTTGTACTAGGCTACTCAGTATGGTTGCCAGTAGCCACATGGGCTACTTATATTTGAAGTAAAATTAAGTAAAATTTAAAATTCAGTTGCAGTATCCATATTTCACATCATCAATAGCCATGTGTGACTGCCATATTTTAACAGTGCAGCTGTTGTGGATTTCCATCATCATAGAAAGTTACATTTCATTTCTATCATAGACAGTTACATTGCACAGCACAGATCTAGTGTTGGATTGTAACTGTGGGTTCCAAATAATAATCTCTAAATACCAACGAGGGAAAGAAAGAACTGGCATTTTTCTGGGCACTCTCTCTGACTTCCTTGCTGGCTTTGGGAGATTTTTGTAGCCAGAGCTTCCAAATTGAGTTTCTGTGCAACTAAATTTATGACATTCTCTTACATAATCTCCAACATCAATCCTTTGAGGGATATAGGATTGAGTGAAGACTTAATGAAACTTTACAGACAACAAACACTTCTTGCTATAATCCAGCTTTTCTCTCCCTGCCATGTCCAACTCTGGTTTTTGCTGGAATAAGGGATAAAGGCAGGTAAACCATTTTTTTTTCTTAGCCAATACAAATGACCAAGGACAACTTTTAGGCTGCAAGAATTTATACCCAAACAAAATAAAAGTATTATCTTTCTAGAGAGATAGATGAAAGAATGAGAGATAATACCATACATAAACAGCACGTTGACTCATTTTTTTTAAGGGTTGTAACACCTGGGCTTAAACAGTGAACCTCAACAAATAGACCTCTTTATAACACTGTCAGCTCCCTTGCCATTGAAAACCTAAATTTGAAGACCAGTTATCACCAAAAGAGCATCATAAATAAGCACAATTTTTCTGTGATAGATTCTTGGACACTGGTTGAAGGGATATTATAATTCTCTGAATACAGACTTTGATGTAGGGTACAATAATTGGAGAAACGTGCTCTGAACAAGGATATGGAGCATCCAGGCCTGGCTCCTAACTCTAACAACTCTAGAACTGAGTTTTCAACTTTTCAAAGTAGAGAGACTGGCCTTAATGGGTTGTAAGTTTCATTTTGATCCATTGAGTTGTGGGTTATAGTTCTCATACTCACCAAAAGCTTGGTTAACCTTTTCTCTGTGATAATTGATAGAAAGCCAGAGATGACAAACTAAAATAAAAGAGAAAATGGTCAGGTCAGTTTCCACGTAAAGAGTAACTGTGATGTCACTATCATGATGTTTGTAGAAAACTCTCATGGGAAAAGCCTTGGGGAGCAAATGATCAATGAAGTAATATCCATTTAAAACATAGATTTATCCCGTTTGCCCATATAGTGTTCAGATAGCAACAGAAAAAAAAGATAGCAGAAATATATCCAAATAAACAACATGAGGACCTTAAAAGCCAGGAAATACTATTCGTTTTCTTAATGAAATGAGAAAATTTTGGTGTAAGATGTTCTTTAGAGAAGGACATGAAAACAATGGTATGGAAAGAGAAAAGTATTGGAATCATATGGTTTTTGTCCATCATTATATTGATGTGATGCATCACATTTGATTATATGTGTTGAACCATCCTTGTATCCCTGAAATAAATCTCACTTGATCATGGTGAATGATCCTTTTAATATGTGGTTGAATTCAGTTTGCTAGTATCTTGTTGAAGTTTTTTGCATCAATGTTCATTAGGGATATTAACCTGTAGATTTATTGTAATGTTTTTGTCTGGCTTTGATAGCAGGATAATGCTGGCCTCATAACATGAGTTTGAAAGTATTCCCTCCTCTTCCATTTTTTGGAAGGGCAGAAAAGTGTTGTTACTAGATTTTCTTTAAAAGAAAATAAAAGATGGGAAAAGCTGAGACATGCATCTTACATTGCTGGCTCCCCAGGCTAAGGTAAAATGGTCAATGAGAACAGAAGGAAAGACAAGAATGGATGGCAGAAAACTTTCAAGGGTGTGTTTACAAAATGAAAGAAATGTTTTTCATCCTCTAGAGTATTCATGACCTACAGATTTATAGCCATTAAGGAACAGAAAATTCTTTGACAGTTAGAAGAAAGGGGGACAAATACCAAAGAAAAACTGTGATTCCTGTAACGCAGGCATTTAGTTATTTGTCTGTATAAACAAATGCCAAGTCTGTAAACATATGGACTAGATGTCCCTTCAAAGGTGGACTGTACTTAGTGACTTGCTTTTAAAGAATAGATTATAGAAACAGGAGAGAAAGAAGTAGTAACTTTACAGAGGAGAAAGACGAAGTAACTGTAGTACTTAGTAGTAGTAACTTTACAGAGGAGTAAGTTAGTGGTAGTAACTTTACAGAGGAGAAACCTTTACAGAGGAGAAACCAACAGTGGTCTGTTGACTGTCTTTCCTCCCACAACCTTCCTTTCTTTTCCATTTTGGATTCAGTAAGCTCCAAACATACTACCCCAAACACATGATTGAGGTAAATTGTGTCAGTGACAGTATGTTGGTAGCATCACCCTTGATATGACTTGATGAAAATGGTGCTTTACCTCTGTTATCATCAGCCAAAAATTCACCCAGGTCTAAACATCAGAAAAATATCAGACAAACCCCAATTTAGGAACATTCTATAAAAATCTCAGCCAGTACTACTTCAAACTGCTGAAGTCCTCAAGGAAAAGGAAAATCTGAGAAAGTCTAGAGGAGCCTGAGACATAATGACCAAATGTAATGTAGTGTAATGTAGTAGCCTCGCATGGATCTTGACACAGAAAAATGTCATTTGGGGAAAACCAGTGAGATCCAAAATCAAATGAAACTTTAGTTAATAAAAGAAGAAAAATGGACACAATAGACAATCGGTGAACTCCTTGATGCATCAAATAAACAAATGTGAAGCAAGAGCTAATAATAGGTACTGAGGTGCAGGAAGCTGAAGGAAAAAAACATCTATAAAAGAGAAGCTTAATTATGAGAAAGCTAAATCTAAGAGAAAGCGGTTCTTTGAGAAAAGGACTACTAAGTCCTTTTGAAACACCAGAGCTGCAGCTATTTCAGAGGAATTTCCAGTCCATCACTGGGACATAGACATCTGCTCAGCCTTCCCTGGCAATCCATCAATGCAGTGGTTTCTCTGTGAGTGTATGATGTTTTCCATTGATGCTCATTTTTTAAATATTTTTCCCAACCTTATGCTAATTCATGGGTGTTTCGCCTAAACCTGGAAAGAAGTCACTAGCTTCATCCTAGCTCAAGATGATAAGGTAAAAAATAAGATGATCTTCAAAAGAAATGTGTATTTGAGTCTGATAAGAAACTGAACTAAAATCAGGAACCCCCTGCCATCCCACCCCACTCAATCCTCCCTGAACTACACACACAAGAGAAAAAGTTTCACCATTGACTCATTGCTGCTGGCAGATCAAACATAGCAAGGTGGCAGGTGCAGAGTTTAAGCTATTGGCATCTCCCTCCCCTCTTTGCCCCATGCTTCCCTCCTCAGAAACTACTCACCAACAAGGGTCCTATGAATGGGTAAGCAGACTTCAACAGCGTAGAAATCACTTGGGTAAAATTTGGAGAGAAGGAAGCAGATGCCAAAATGATTCCCAAGCTCAATACCTTCACACCACACAAGATCTGGATAATCTGTGGGAAGAGAAAGGAAGATTGAGGATTAAAACCAGCATTTGTAAAGACAGGGCCAGGCTGGGCACGGTGGCTCATGCCTGTAATCCCAGCACTTTGGGAGGCCAAGGTGGGTGGATCTCCTGGGGCCGGAAGTTTGAGACCAGCCTGGCCAACATGGTGAAACCCCATCTCTACTAAAAATACAAAAATCAGCCAGATGTGGTGATGTGCACCTGTAATCTCAGCTACTCTGGAGGTTGAGACGGGAGAATCGCTTGAACCCGGGAGACGGAGGTTGCAGTGAGCTGAGATTGCGGCATTGCACTCCAGCCTGGGTGACAGAGCAAGACTCCATGTCAAAAACAAACAAATAAACAAAAAAAACAAACAAAAAAACAGGGCCTTTTTGCCTCTCCCATGGTGCTAATGCATTATCACCTTCTGCAAGATCCCAGTGAGGATACAAACCCTGTGGAAACTCTGGAGTGAGAAATATGAAAAGATATCCTGGAGGGTGTGCGGCTCTGCCACAGAAACCACAGTCTCGGGTGTCTGGCAGGTGCTCAGGAATGCTTCTGCATTTCTGCCTCTCAGGCCCTGGTCTGGCTCATGGCCTCTGCTTCCAGCTCACAGTGGCTGCTGGGATCTGCTTTCCCATCTCTCAGGACCTCTGAGTCCATGACTAGTAACTCTCTTTCTACCTCTCTGAGAACATGGGGCACCTGGAAGCCCTCACTTTCTCTGGAGGATTGGTGTTGCAGAAGTCCCTCTCCTCATCTCCCAGATTCCAGTGGACACAGCTTGGCCCTCTCTGTTCAGCTCCTTGGAAACTGCAGCCCACAATCCTATAGCTAAGGTTCTGGAAGCTCATTTTATTCACTTTTATTTTAAGTTCAAGGGTACAAGTGCAGGTTTGTTACATAGGTAAACTTGTGTCATAGGGGTTTGCTGTACAGATTATTTCATCACCCAGGTATTAAATCTAGTATCCATTAGTTATTTTTCCTGATCCTTTCCCTTCTCCCACCCTCCACCCTCCGAAAGGCCCCAGTGTGCATTGTTCCCTTCTACGTGTCCATGTGTTCTCATCATTTAGAGGCCATCACCCTTAGCAAACTAACACAGGGACAGAAACCAAATACTGCGTGTTCTCATGTATAACCGAAGCTCTGTCTTAGGAGGTAGTTTTCCTTCCTGACATCCACCTCAGAGATTCACAGCTCTATTATCATTTACTGAGAAGTTTTCTAGACCTTGTGTCACCTGAGCCTCATAGAAACCCACATGATTATACATGAGGCAAGGAGACCAGTCCCATCAGGTCCTGAAATCCAGTCAAACAGAGTGCCTCACCTCAGATCACATAAGTGCAGAGGCAAGTCTAGAAACCAAAACTCTGTGTTCCCCTCCCAATCCAAGATAAATCCCTTCTTTCTCTCCTCCCTTCATGCAATACAGCTTCTTTAATAAACTCTGGATGAGAGGAGAAACAGACAAACAAAAGGTGAATATCATTTCCATTCTCAAAAAGGTAAGGAGAAAAGAGGGAGAGGAAGTATATTTTTTCTGTAATTTGCAGTAAGGGAAAAATTCCTTGCAAAGAATCAGTGTGGATTATTAAGCATGTGGTTGTGAAATATAGAAAAATGTATATACAATATGTAATCATTTACCACCATTACTTTTGTAAAAGAAAATATAGAGAAGTACTGTATTGCAAAAATACCAAGACAACGACAGAAAATCAACTCCTTATATTCAGAATAAGGGAAAAAACATTTCTAAGACAACCTCTTGTGGAAAAGTTCTGGGACAGTTTTCTCCAAGTGGCTTCTACCCCAATGTCCCTCCAGCAAAACTTAAGGGTCTCCACACTCACAATGGATGATGACCAGTCCCAAAACATACATCATCTCTTCTCACTTCCCCTAACCCCTCTCAAACATGTTCTGAATTAGATTTACCCCAATAACTTTGACTTTTGCCTGTAGACGTTTCTTCAGGCTATCCTGCCGCTGGTTGGTGGGTTCAGGTTTCTCTGCTTGGGAGAAGTTGATGACATTTGATGGGAGCACTATGATGGTCTCATTGGGAACAGGTTGTGATGCCATAATGGTGTTGCCAACTATGGAAGAAAAAATAGATTTAGCTCTTAAAAAGTACAGAGCTCCCAGGTTCTGTCTGCAAAACTGGTAAGTCGGTTTCTGTCAATTAGTCCAGACTTGGCCTGTCTGTTAGAGAAAGAAACTGATAGTATGGAGCAGTGAAAACCATGCAACCTTGGTTTCATGAGGATTTTTCCACAATGTTTGGCACAGTCCATTATAGATAATAAACACATCACATGGTGGCAGCAGCATGAATCTTGAAAGGTCCCAATATCCAGAGGCAAAGGGTCATACAAAATTTGCAATATGCAGCAATGTCCCTTTGCCCAGTCCTACTGAAAACAACTGTATTGCCATATATTTGATGAATTTTTTAGACAAATGCACTCTGATCATTTATTTTTTGTCTGTTAGCATTCATCTTAGATATGTTTATCATATTTTACTAGACCTGCTCTTAGTTCTTATCATGCAGTGGTTTCAATCCTTACAACAGCTCTGCATGTTAGTAAGTTAGTAAAAACATGTAATAAATAGGAACATTCAAAATAAAGTTTAAGTTATGAACGCAAATATATACACACTGCATATATGCATGGCATAGAGTTAATGCTGAAGAAATATTTGCAGTTATCCTTATTGTTCAACCCTGTTCACACAGCTGGGAAGCTGTAAAGCCAGTCTTGGATCTCAGCTTTCCTTGAGTCTGAAGCCTCCACATAAATCTCTAGATCATTCCACCTCTTCCTACTTTCTCACTTGGCAATGCCAGCCTGTGTCTGAGTTTACTTAGGCTGGAGAAGCAGCTACATGCAGTGGTATGATAACGTCTTGGAGTCATAACACATAGGCTGTGTCCTGGATCCTCCACCTGTTAGCATAAAGACCAAATTGGCTGTGGTATTTGTTGCTGAGCTCAGCTTGGATCTGTTTTCACTGCACCATTCTCAGTTCACAGACTGCCCAGTTTGGAAATGGCCTAAGGACATTTGAAGAGACCAAGAGCTCTGCTCCCGTTAATTACACAATCTTAGGTAAGTGACTCGCCAAGATCGTGCAGTTAGAATACAGAAGAAACAGGGTTAAAACCAGATACTCCTTCCATTTTCCCACTCTATTTCCAAAGTGCTCTCGTGTCTCTTAACTGCTGTCAATGAGTTTCAAGTCAAATTACTCCCTCTAATGACGCCACGGCAAGGGAATGGTGAGATGAGAAAAGACTTTCAGCATTACCTACCTGTGGCCATTCGTTCCAACTGAGTCCTCAGAAGCTCCCAGGAGGGAGCTAGAGTCTGTCTGCGTTCTCAGATAGTCCCATCAATGATTTCTACACATCTTCCTCTTCTGAAAGTCATCAGCCCTTTCTTATTCCAGTGTTTGCAGCCATACAGGATGTGATACTTACAGGTTGTAAATTTGTGAAATATGTCTGCACTTCCTTTTCTATACACTTCTAGCAACTTCAGGAAAATCCTGAAAAGAACCAACTTATGACTGTGAGAGTTCAGGCGTCACAGAGCTTTATGTGTGAATTGCCACTTTGAGACTTACAAGTTCCCTGTTGTTAGTCCAGTCTGTTCTTGGAGCCTCATTTGTCTAATCTGTTAAATAGAGGAGCAATACCAACACTGGAGAATTGTCATAAACATGGGCAAAAATGCTTATAAAAAGCCTATGCTGCTTTGAAGCTTTCAGTAATATGTAACTACTAATAGTAATATTGCTAGTAATCATAATATAGATAAATAACAATATTCCATCATATATAAGTAATCACATAATCACAGCAATAATGATGATGTTGCTTGCAATTAACATTCAGTAATATATAGTTAATAATAGTAATACAGAACATAGAAAAAGCTTTCTTAAAAAATTTGTTTTAGTTTTTGTTGTTGTTTTGTTTTCTTTTTCTTTTTCTTTTTCTAGTTCCCCAAGCTCTTGGCAGGCTGAAACAGCCTTTCAACACTCATTGCCCAATTGCTGCCTGCCCTAAAGTCATCTTCTTCCTCTGGCTACTTTTTTTCTCTAGCAACATCTTTGCCCTCTGGAAAGGTTGGGCCACTCTAGGGAAGTAGTGAAACTTGAGAAGGAACAAATGGGAAAGATTCAGCAGGACCTAAACAAATTCAACAAACTCACATGTAGGCTAGTTTTGTGAGGAGAGAGCCACAGTGCCACTTCAAACCCTTGGCTGGGCATTCTTTGGAAGCTGACTTTAAAGTATTGGGTAAGGAAACCAGAGCCAGCCAGGGTGACTGCACAGCCCCACGCTGCAAGCTTCCTTCCTCCTTTCCTTGGGGGAGCTGCCAGAATGAACCCAGAAACACAACCTGAACCATGACCGTCAGCTCAGAGGGCCATGGGTTCTGCACTTAATTCCACACATTAACTCTTCTGTTGAAGAAAAGACTTCAGAAGCACCATTTAGAAGGCTGGATTAGTTCTCAGGGTCTTAATGACACAGACATTACAAAATGTAATTGGCTTGTCTTGAGTTCTAACAATGAGTCTGAGAAGGGGAATGGACTCACCCAGAAAGCCTTGGAGAGAAGCAGAATCACCTCCAACCTCACTCACCTGAGCTCCTGGTGCTCCCTTCCCCTTTTGCAGAGTGCCGTCTGTGTTTCCAGTGGGTGCCCTGCATCTTTGTCACCCTCACAGCAGCTGTGAAACAGTGGAATGCAGCTCTCCTCCTGAGCTTTGATTACAAAGGAGCCCGATCTCTTCAGGAGCAATCACACCCCCTTTCCCTTCAGGGTAATGTGCTAATAAACCAGTTAAAGTTGCCTACCCAAGCAAAGACTCCCTCTCCAGTCTGTGCTATTTAATTTAAAATCATTTCTGAGTTTTAAGGATTATGTGAGAAAACACATGTAAGGTGCTTAGCACAGAACCCTACAGAATGATGGCCTAAAAGTGGTCTGTTGACTGTCTTTCCTCCCCTAACCTTTTTTTTTTTTTTTCTATTTTGGCTTCAATAAGCTCCAAACAAGACTCCTCTCTCTTGTCTTTCAGCTTACATTCATTCCGCCTTTTGCATTCCCAGTTTTTTCCAGAGTCTGAATTCTACCAACCTAACTAGAAGGGAGAATTATATATCAATAACACATTCTGATTAATAGTCTAGGACAAGTTTCTCAAATAAGCTACTAATGCCATTTTGGATGGGGTAATTCTCTATGGCAGGTGACTATCCTGGGCACTGTAGGATGCTTGGTAGACTCCTTGGCCTATGCCAGCACAACCCCACCCTATGTGTAACAACAAAAAACATCATCAGATATTGTCAAATATCTCTTGATGGAGGGAGAACAAAATCCCCTCACATCCGTGTTGAGAACCACTGACCTAGGAGCAAAAGGGTTTTGCGTCTTCTGTGTAAAGGCAGGTATGCAAGAAACAAAGCAACATTCTCTTTAAATCCATTTTTCATTTTTATTTTTAAAATTTTCAGTTGTCGTATAAAACATGTATAATTCATGATCTTAACCACTTTTTAGTGTTCAGATCAGTAGTATTGTGTTCACATTGCTGTGTAATAAATCTCTAGAATTTTTTCATCTTGCAAAACTGAAATTCTGTACCCATTGAACAACTACCCCTCTCCTTCTTGTTCCTAGTCCCTGGTAACCACCATCCCACTTTCTGTCCCATATTCATTCTATGTCTACTTTGGATACTTCATATGAGAGTGATACAGGTCCGATGACTGGAGGAACACCAGTGTCCTCGTTCTCGTGCTGTTTGGATAAATGACATGGAGACACGGGGACTGGTTTTAGGGAGCGGATAATTTAATAGGCAAGAAAGAAGAAAGAAAGAAGAAAACAGCTCCCCCATACAGAAACAGAGGGAGGGGGGCTCCGAACAAAGAGAAACCCGGTGTGTAGTGGAAAAGTAGATGGTTATATTGGAGGCTAGAAGAGGTGGTGTCTGATTTGCATAGGGCCCAGGGGATTGGTTTGACCAGGGGTGTCATTCATGTAGCCCACGAAAAACGTTGCCCTTTCACCTTAGCCCTTTAATATGCAAATGTGGGTCACCATGATGTCCTGAACACATGTGAGTAATCTGGAGGTGGCCATCACACTGGCACATGTGGTGACAAGGAGAAGAGGGTGGGAATCGCCATGATGGCCATTTTAGATGGACCTAGTTTCTAATTGCCAGCATTTGGACATCAAAGCTTGCCAGCCTGGCTATTTAAGTTGCCTTTTCTGTTAGAAAAGAAATGGCTCCAGGGGTTGCTTCTTATTACAGGAAAATTTCCACTGAGAAACTATACTTTTCTAGCTGCCTAGGAATTATTTCTTAATAACTTCGTTATTAAGAGGAATCATAGAATATTTGTCTTTTTGTGATGGCTTATTTTACTTAGCATGAAATTGAAACCGCCTTTGCAAAATTATGACTGAGACAGTGAAAGAGATCTAACTTAACTGACTCCATCTTGCTTCTAACCTCCAAGCTGTCCTTGTTCATTCCTGGGCGTAGGCTGAACTAACTTTGGGAGAAACTTAGTTTATAGTTTAAACAAAGATGATCAACAGCAGACCTCCTTCTTGGCTGGGGACTAGATTGCCTTTGTAGGACTAACATGAGACCCAAGATTAGAAATTATGGTTTAGGAGTCATGCAGCTGGAGGCTACAAGATTCTGACCCTCTCTAAACTGCTCCTAAGATCAGTGCTTGAGATATTTTGCAGACCCTGCACTTGATGGATTAGCTGGCACCACCAGATCAATAAACTGGCTTATCTGATCTTCTGGCCCCCACCCAGGAACTGATTCAGTGCAAGAAGACAGCTCCGACTCCCTATGATTTCATCTCTGACCAATCAGCACCCCTGGCTCACTGGATTTGCCCCACCCACCAAGTTATCCTTAAAAACTCTGCTCCCCAAATGCTCCAGGAGACTGATTTGAGTAATAATAAAAACTCCAGTCTCCCGCGCAGCCGGCTCTGCGTGAATTACTCTTTCTCTATTGCAATTCCTCTGTCTTGATAAAGCAGTTCTGTCTAGGCAGTGGGCAAGGTGGACCCCTTGGGCTGTTACAAGATCCCCAGGTTTCATCCATGTTGTAGCACATGATAGGATTTCCTCTTTTGTAAGGTGGACTAATGTTTCATTGTATGTATATACTACATTTTCTTTATTCATCCATTGGCCCACATTTGGGTTCCTTCTACCTCTTAGCTGTTATGAATAATGCTGCAATAAATATGGGTGTGTAAATATCTATAAGAGATCATGTAAATCATAGATATTTATTTCTTTAAAGTTAGTTTTTGGAGATTTATTGCGTTCCTTTGGTTGGGCCATGTTTTCCTGTTTCTCTGTATGCCTAGTGGTCTCCTATTAAGATGTGGGCATTTGAAAAATACACCCAACTTCCTCCAGTCATTACAGACTGGCTTCATACATTGGAAGACCTTTATTGGTTAGCATAGCTAGAGACTCTACGGGCCCTTCAAGCTTTTTGTGGGCTTGTGTGTGTAATTTCCCAGTTAAAGAGGTTTGCTTGTTTCTTGTCTGGAGCCTATAACCTCTTTCTCACCCTGGTGTCCGCCTGCAGTACTACAATCTCCCTAGTGCTGAAACAGGGTGCTTGCCTTTGTTCTCAGAGGCCCCCAACATGGCATCCAAACTCTGCACTCTGAGTCATGTAAGACAGAAACCAGTGCCTTGGGCAACCCCGCTGGAAACCCAGAATGCTGGACTCATGGCCCACTCTTCTTGCTTCCCTAAGGGAGAAGCTGGGACTTCAGTGTTTTCTCCAGATCAAGTCTCACTGTATCAGGGTGAGAGAGGCTAGGACGAGTAAAATGCCACGTCTTTTTCTGCTCATTTTGATGCATCTTTTCCTGGCTCTGCACTCACCTGAAGTGCTCCCAAGTTCCTGTGGCAGAGCTCAAAAACAGATATTTATGTTTGACAACAAAGGAGTTGGAGATAAATTTTGGTGTTTCTCTGACAATATATACAACTCTCTGTGCACATTCTCCATAAGATATCTCTTGTTCCTGCAGGTCCATGGGCAAAACCGTCTCCCTGGCATTTCTAGTTCTAGGGATCCCTCCTTAGAGAATAAGAAGGCCTTAACTCTTTGGAGCCAAAACAACTATCTGAGTTTTTGTTTCTCGGCTAGCCCTGTTTCGCAGGTCCCATCTGCATCTCAGCTTTCATTTCCCACTCTCCAACCCTCTCCTTCAGGACCAGGGGAATCTTCTATTCCCTAAGGACATCTGTCCTTCTCTTATTTATCGTGTTTCCCCCTCCATTCCATGATACCTCTCATACCCTGTACTCTAGGAACTCTTCTCCTTTGATATGTCTTTCTGAAGCATGTATCATGAACTTTTTAGTGAGATATTGTTCTTTGGATTGCTGGAAAACAAAAGCTAGAAGCTAGTAAGCAAAATCTCCTTTTCCTTCCTCCATTACTATATTCCTCTAACTTCTCCACTTATCTCTCCCTTTGCGTATATTATCTTAAGAAAAGTACTAAGAAAATCTTAAATGCTTGGGATAGGAAAGAAAAAATATTCATGTGTTTGCAAGACTTTTAATCTTTCTTATAATCTCCATTGGATACATTAGTATTGGGCAACAGGAAGTCCTCAGTTGAAAACACAGCCTGGCAACTATTCCAGCATTCAAGGGATCAAGAGAAGGAAGGGCTAATGTTCAGCATAAGCTATTTCACAAAAGTGACTGTGATTTCTCATATGTAAGTGAGAAGTTTCTTCCTATAATGAAGGAAAAGAGGGAAGTGTGAAGGAAAGAAAGGAAGAAACATTGTCCTCAAAGTGACAATTAAGCAAAGTGAAGCATGTGGGCTCTTTGTGAGGAGGAGGAATCAACAGCTAGAAAGAGTCATCTGGTTCTGACTGATCTCTGCAGGCATGTGGGTATTTTAACAAGATACAATCTTACTTGTTATATACATAGTAGCCTCGGATCAATTGCTTTCTCTTTGTGTCTCACATATATTATTTGGTATATTTGTTTTACGGTTTATATCTGAACACGTCTTGAAATATCTCTGTCCAAATTATGACTTTGGGTCAACTAATAAAGAGATAGCAGTTTTATGGTTTTGACAAGGTTGATGGTTCTCTGAATCAGTTAATATTTGCACTTGGCACCTCAGCTACATGGGAAAACAT
Source organism: Pongo abelii (assembly GCF_028885655.2). Lineage (NCBI taxonomy): Eukaryota > Metazoa > Chordata > Mammalia > Primates > Hominidae > Pongo > Pongo abelii. The sequence continues at coordinate 14,881,470 of NC_071994.2, forward strand.
TGACTTAAACCATGCCATGTCATACTGACATAAGATCAAATAAGAGAAGGACAGATGTCCTTAGGGAATAGAAGATTCCCCTGGTCATGAAGGAGAGGGTTGGAGAGTGGGAAATGAAAGCTGAGATGAAGATGGGACCTGGGAAACAGGACTAGATGAGAAGCAAAAACTCAGATAGTTGTTTTGGGTCCAAAGAGTTAAGGCCTTCTTATTCTCTAACTTCCTCATGAATAATGAGCATTGGAACATAATTAGGATCAATTTATCTAAGAGTTTGCTACAATTATGTGTTCCCAGGAAATGCAAAACTTTTATACCTTGATATCCGAGTTTCCGTCTTTCAGTTGTAACTTGAGTAATAAAGTAGACTAATACATTTAGGCTGAGAATAGAGGATGAGATGACAAATTTAATGGATACTAACACCATTCGGTGAAAATATTTTTTGAAGCATAATATTCACTTTGTCTTAAAAGCATAAGCCTACTGATTCCTTTTTAGTTATGAAGTTAAAAATATACCTTTAAAATGAAAATAGCCTGTGAATACCACCTGTCTTTGTCTGTTCAGACTGTTTTATCGAAAATACCATAATCTAGGTGGCTGAAAAAACAAACATTTATTTCTCACGATTTTAGAGGCCAGGGCATCTGACGTCAAATTGCTGGCATATCCTCAAGTGTGATGAAGGCCAACTTTCTGGTTCAAGGATGTCTGTCTTCTTGCTGTGTCCTCTCATGGTCGAAAGGAGCAAGAGAGCTCTGTGGGGTCTCTTTTATAAGAGCACCAATCCCATTCATGAGGACTCCACCTTTGTTACCTTATTGCCTTCCAAAGGCCCCGCTTTTTAATACCATCACTTTAGGGGTTGGAATTTTAACATATGAATTTTGGGAAGACATAAACATTCAATTGATACCACTACCTGAATCAACTGATTAAAGTAATCACCACCAAAATTGAAATAAACTGTTACTATGTTCATCCTTGTGTGATGCGATGAAAAGTTGGCAAGTCTCATCATCTATGTTGTGTTTTTATTAAAATTGTTAACTTGAACTCATGGAAAACAAGAAGAAATGTCCAAGATATGGGGCATTATATAAAACAAATGCTCCAGACTAAAAAAACAAAAACAAAAGTCAGTGTCATAAAAGACTAAAATAAATGCAAAATCAAACAAAAAATGGTGAGAAACTGCTCTATGAGTAGATTATGAAAGACTTAAAGAACAAGAGAACCAAATGTATGAGTGAACCATCATTTATGTGTTTATTTATATATAAACACATAAGCCCCTCCATTATCCTCATATTTTTATAAATATAATTAGGGAATAATGGAGGAAACTGTAATAAGAACTATATATTGGATTATTATATTAAGAAGTTTTGGGATGTAATAATTGTATTAAAGCTATATAGTAGAATATTATTCTTAGGAGACATGTCTTAAGTATTTAGACATTAAGTATCAGGCTATCAAGCACTTACATTTTGTAAAATAAATTTCATTGTACATATTTAAAGTATACAACATGATATTATGAGATACATATAGAGAATAAAATGGTTACTACTGGCTTCAAACTATATTACAAGGCTACAGTAACCAAAACAGCATGGTACTAGTACCAAAAAAGATATATAGATCAATGGAACAGAACAGAGTCCTCAGAAATAACACCACACATCTACAGCCATTTGATCTTTGACAAACCTGACAAAGACAAGCAATCGGGAAAGGGTTCCATATTTAATAAATGACATTGGGAAAACTGGCTAGCCATATGCAGAAAACTAAAACTGGACCACTTCCTTACAGCTTATTCAAAAATTAACTCAAGATGGATTAAAGATTTAAACGTAAGACCTAAAACCATAAAAACCCTAGAAGAAAACCTAGGCAATACCATTCAGGACATAGCCATAGGCAAAGACTTCATGAATAAAACCAAAAGCAATTGCAACAAAAGCCAAAATTGGCCGGGCGTGGTGGCTCATGCCTGTAATCCCAGCACTTGGGGAGGCCGAGGTGGGCAGATCACGAGGTCAGATCGAGACCATCCTGGCTAACACGGTGAAACCCCGTCTCTACTAAAAATACAAAAGAAATTAGCTGGGCGTGGTGGCGGGCGTCTGTAGTCCCAGCTACTCGGGAGGCTGAGGCAGGAGAATGGTGTGAACCTGGGAGGCGGAGCTTGCAGTGAGCCAAGATCGCACCACTGCACTCCAGCCTGGGCAAAAGAGCGAGACTCCGTATCAAAGAAAAAAAAAAAGCCAAAATTAACAAATGGGATCTAATTAAACAAAAGAGCTTCTACACAGCAAAAGAAACTATCATCAGAGTGAACAGGCAACCTACAGAATGGGAGAAAATTTTTGCAATCTATCCATCTGACAAAGGGCTAATATCCAGAATCTACAAGAAACTTAAACAAACTTAGAAGAAAAAAAAAACAACCCCATCAAAAAGCGGGCAAAGGAGGCCGGGCGCGGTGGCTCACGCCTGTAATCCCAGCACTTTGGGAGGCCAAGACAGATGGATCATGAGGTCAGGAGATCAAGACCAGCCTGGCTAACATGGTGAAACCCCGTCTCTACTAAAAATACAACGAATTAGCCAGGCGTGGTGGTATGCACCTGTAGTCTCAGCTACTCAGGAGGCTGAGGCAGGAGAATCACTTGAACCCAGCAGGCAGAGGTTGCAGTGAGCCGAGATTGCGCCACAGCACTCCAGCCGGGGTGACTGAACGATACTCTATCTCAATAAAAAAAAAAAAAAAAAAGTGGGTGAAGGATATGAACAGACAGTTCTCATAAGAAGAAATTTATGTGGCTAACAAACATAGGAAAAAAAGCTCATCATCACTGGTCATTAGAGAAGTGCAAATCAAAACCACAATAGATACCATCTCATGCCAATTAGAATAGTGATCATTAAAAAGTCAGGAAACAACAGGTGCTGGAGAGGATGTGGAGAAATAGGAACACTTTTACACTGTTGGTGGGAGTGTAAATTAATTCAACCATTGTGGAAGACAGTGTGGTGATTCCTCAAGGACCTAGAACTAGAAATACCATTTGACCCAGCAATCTCATTACTGGGTATATACCAAAAGGATTATAAATCATTCTACTATATAGACACATACACACATATGTTTATTGCAGCACTATTCACAACAGCAAAGACTTCAACCAACCCAAATGCCCATCAATGATAGACTGGATAAAGAAAATGTGGCACATATACACTATGGAATACTATGCAGCCGTAAAAAAGAATGAGTTCATGTCCTTTTCAGGGACATGGATAAAGCTGGAAACCGTCATTCTCAGCAAACTAACACAGGAACAGAAAACCAAACACTGCATGTTCTCACTCATAAGTGGGAGTTGAACAATGAGAATATATGGGCACAGGGAGGAGAACATCACACACCAGGGCCTGTTGGGGGGTTCGGGGGCAAGGGGAGGGATAGCATTAGGAGAAATACCTAATGTAGACGACAGGTTGATGGGTGCAGCAAACCACCATGGCACGTGTATACCTGTGTAACAAACCTGCACGTTCTGCAGATGTATCCCAGAACTTAAAGTATAATAATAAAAATTTAAAAATTAACATATCTATTATTTCAAATAGTCACTCATTTGTATTTCTATGTGTGGCAAGAGCAGCTAAAATCTGGTCATTTAGCAAAAATGCCAAATACAATACCTTGTTATTAACTATAGTCTTTGTACTATATATTAGAACTCTAGATTTGCTCATCCTACTTATCTTTCACTTTGTATCTTTTGACCTGCTGCTCTCCCCTACCACTTTTCTCCCTCTCTCCCTTCTTCTACCCCTGGTAACCACAGTTTCACTTTCTGTCTCTGTGAATTCTATATTGTTAGTTGTTTTGTTGTTATTTTAGATTCCACATATAAATGAGATTGTGCAATATGTCTCTGTGTCTGGGTAAGTTTACTTAGCATAAGTTTCTCCAGTTTCTTCCATGTTGTGGCAAATGGCAAGATCTCCTTTTTTAAGTCTGAATTATATGAGTGTGTGTGTGTGTGTGTGTGTGTGTGTGTATCTCACAGTTTATCCATTCATCTGTCAATAAAAACTTAGCACTTGGCACCTGTAATGGGAGTGGGAGCCACAAAGATCTTCCAAATATCACTGGGATCACCCCTCCACTGTTCTAGTGAATAGTATCTGGCTTCTACCTACACATATATATTTCTTATTTAAACAGTAGCTTGGCCATACCTTTAATTTTCTTTCTTGAACAGCTTTTTATCTTCACATGGCCAGGCTGATAATTTTCTAAATCTTTAGATTTCACTTACTTTTTGATTATACATTTTTTCTTTTAATTCATTTCTCTCTTCCTGTATTTTATTATAAGCAGTCAATTCCCTGAACACTTCACTTAGATATTTATTTCACCAAACATCCTAGTTCATTGCCTTTAAGTTCTGCCTTACACAAAACCCTGGGACATAAACACAATTCGGCCACATTCTTTGCCACTTGATAACAAGGATGGCGTTTGATCCACTTTTTTTTTTTTTTTTTTTTGAGATGGAGTCTCACTTTGTCACCCAGGCTGGAGTGCAGTGGTGCGATCTTGGCTCATGGCAACTTCCGCCTCCCAGGTTCAAGCAATTCTACAGCCTCAGACTCCCAAGTAGCTGGGATTACAGGTGTGCACCACCATGACCGGCTAATTTTTGTATTTTTGGTAGAGACGGGGTTTCACCATGTCGGCCAAGCTGGTCTTGAACTCCTGACCTCAAGTGATCTGCCCACCTTGGCCTCCCAAAGTGAATGGGATTACAGGCATTGAACCACTGCACCTGGCCCCCTCCAGTTTTTAATAAAGTAATTCTCATTTTCATCTGACACCACATCAGAATGGCACTCACTGCCCACATTTTAATCAATATTGTAATTACAACCACTTAAATAATCTCTAAGACTGAGGTTCTGTCTACAGCTCTCTTCTTCTTAGTCCTTATCAGAATCGTCTGTTAGAGACTAGCCTCTACCCATTACCCAGTTCCAATGCCACTTCCACATTTTTAGGTATTCGATACAGCAGTACTCCAGTTATTGGTACCAATTTCTTTCTTAGTCCATTTGTGCTGCTATAACAGAATACCACAAACTGGGTAATTATAAAAAATAGAAAATTATTTCTCACAGTTTTGGAACTGAGAAGTCCATGATCAAGGTGCCACAGGTTCAGCATCTAGTTAGGGTCACATTGCTTGCTTCCAAGATGGTATCTTGTTGCTGCATCTTCCAGATAGGACAAACTGTGTCCTCACATGGTGGAATGAATGGAAGAGTGAAATAGTCCAAATGTCTTGTGAAGCCTCTTTTATAAGGACCTTAATTCCATCCATGAGGGAGGACTCATCATGACCTAATTTCCTCCTAAAGGCCCAAACTATTGCATTTGAGATTAAGTTTCAACATGCATTTTGGAGAGGACACAAACATTCAAGCATTCAAACCATAGAAACCATATATATTTGGGTTTATTTCTGGGTTGTCTATTTTTGTCCCACTGGTTTATATGTCTGCTTTTATGCCAGTATTATACTGTTTTGATTACTGTAACTTTATAATATACTTTTAAATAAAGAAGCGTAATGCTTCCAACCTTGTTCTTGTTTCTCAGAATTACTTTGGCTATTCAGGGTCTTCTGTGATTACACATGGATTTTAGCATTTCGTTTTATATTTCTGTGAAGATGGATTGTGTTGAATCCTTATACTGCTTTTAGTAGCATTGATAAGTATAGGAGGCAGGGAAATTCTGTGCAGAAGAAGGCAGGCCCCCAGCAAGGGCCCCACCCTCAAGCCAAAAAGCCTGATAACTCAACCCAAAGTGAGAACATACATCCCTGTTTTCCTGCTTGAATGTCGCCTTTTCCGAAACCACCCATATCCGGCCCCACACTCCATCCTATGCTCATAAACACCCCAGGCTCAGCCAGCAGAGAGAGGAGAGCAGCTGGATGTTGAAGACTATGGTTGTATGGCAGACAGAAGCAGCTTGACATCAGAGGGACAGCTTGATGGTGTAGCACCTAGTCCTCAGCCAGACTCCAGGGGAAGATTACCTTCCCGCTCCATCCCCTTTACGTATCCCCTTCCCACTGAAAGCCACTTTCACCAGCACTAAAATCTCTTGCATTTACCATCTTCATTTCGTTCATGCAACCTCATTCCTGCTGGATGCTGAACAAGAACTTGGGTGCCATGAGTGTAGGTGCAAAAGGCTGTCACACTGACCCTCCACTGAGCTATTAACACTTAAGCTATCCTTGCATGGCAAAGCTAAAATGGGCAGTATAACACTTCGTCTGGGTCTTCAGAGATCACGGTCACCCTCTCCCTAGATGCCGCCATGGGACTGGTATGGAATTTGCTCTTGCCAGCACCCAAAAGTGCTCGCCCTGAGTCCTGCACCTGCTCACCTGCGCTCCGCCTCCAGCAAAGGGTGGAGCAGCAAGTGAGTTAAATTTGCCTCGCTGGCACTCGTGCACTGCAGTTCCCACCTGTGTAGGTGTCAGGGAAACTTCAGCATAGACATTTTAACAATGTTTCTTCTAATGTGTGTACACAGGATATCTGCCCATTTGTTTGTGTCTTCAATTTCTTTCATCAATGTTTTATAGTTTTTACTATACAGATCTTTCAATTCCTTGGTTGAAATTATTCCTATATATTTTTGATGCTAATATAAATAGGATTGTTTTCTTTATTTCTTTTCAGCTAAGTTTTTAATTGTGTGCAAACATTTAGCTAATTTTTGTTTGTTGATTTCGTATCCTGCAACTTTAGTCAATTAATTTATTATTTCTAACAGTGCTAGTGGGTGGAGGGTGGTTTTTGAGGTTTTCTACATATAGGATCATGCCATAGGCAAATAGAAATAATTTTACTTCTTTTCTGATTTGGATAGCTTTTAATTTTTCTCTTTTCTGATTACATTGACTAGAACTTCTAATACAATATTGAATAGAAATGGTGAAAGGGGGTATGCTTGCCCCGAACTAAATATTGGAGAAAAATATTTCAGTTTTTCTATATTAATTATAATGATAGCTGTGGGTTTTTATAAATAGTCTTTACTATATTGAGGAACTTTCTTTTTATACATAAACTGTTGAGTGTTTTTTAACAAAAAAGAATGTTGAACTTTGTCAAATGCTTTTTCAGTATCTGTTGTAATGATCATGTGGTTTTATCTTTCATTCTGTTAATGTGATGTATCACACTGATTGATTTGCATACATTAAACCAGCTTTGCATGCCAGGGATAAATCCTACTTGGTCATGATACATAACATTTTTGATGTGTTGTTGAATTTAGTTTTCTAATATTTTGAGGATTTCTGCATCAATATTCTTCAGATATACTGGTCTCAACTTTCATTTTTTATGGTGTTTTTGTCTAGTTTGGAATAGTTTAAGAAGTATTAACTCTTTTTTTATTTTTTTATTTATTTATTTTTTTAGAATTTAGCAATAAAGCCATCTGGTCCTGAGATTTTCTTTGTTGAGAAATTTTAAATTACTACTTCCATCTCTTTATTTGTTATCAGTCTGCACAGTCTTTCTATTTCTTCCTCATTCTATCTTGGTAGATCGTGTGTTCTAAAGATTTATCAATTTCCACTAGATTATCTCATTGTTGGCCTGTAATTATTCATTATAGTCCCTTATCCTTTTTATTTCTGAGGCATCTGTTGTAATGTCTCTACCTTCATTTCTGATTTTATTTGAGTCTTCTCTCTTTTTTTATTAGTTCTGCTAAAGATTTGTCAGTTGTGTTTATTTTTTAAAAATCAAATCCTAGTTTACTAATTTTTTCTTTGTATTTTTTAATCATCTCTTTATTTCTCATCTTTGTTTTCTCTTTTTTTTTCCTGCTAATGTTGTGTTCATTTTGACCTTCTTAAATCTGTTTTCCTGAGGCATAATGTTAGACTATTTATTTGGAATCTTTCTTTTTTTTTATTATTATTATACTTTAAGTTTTAGGGTACATGTGCACAATGTGCAGGTTAGTTACATATGTATACATGTGCCATGCTGGTGTGCTGCACCCATTAACTCATCATTTAGCATTAGGTATATCTCCTAATGCTATCCCTCCCCCCTCCCGCCACCCCACAACAGTCCCCAGAGTGTGATGTTCCCCTTCCTGTGTCCATGTGTTCTCATTGTTCAATTCCCATCTATGAGTGAGAACATACGGTGTTTGGTTTTTTGTCCTTGCTATAGTTTACTGAGAATGATGATTTCCAATTTCATCCATGTCCCTACAAAGGACATGAACTCATCATTTTTTATGGCTGCATAGTATTCCATGGTGTATATGTGCCACATTTTCTTAATCCAGTCTGTCATTGTTGGATATTTGGGTTGGTTCCAAGTCTTTGCTATTGTGAATAGTGCCACAATAAACATACGTGTGCATGTGTCTTTATAGCAGCATGATTTATAGTCCTTTGGGTATATATACCCAGTAATGGGATGGCTGGGTCAAATGGTATCTCTAGTTCTAGATCCCTGAGGAATCGCCACACTGACTTCCACAATGGTTGAACTAGTTTACAGTCCCAACAGTGTAAAAGTGTTCCTATTTCTCCACATCCTCTCCAGCACCTGTTGTTTCCTGACTTTTTAATGATTGCCATTCTAACTGGTGTGAGATGGTATCTCATTGTGGTTTTGATTTGCATTTCTCTGATGGCCAGTGATGATGAGCATTTTTTCATGTGTCTTTCGGCTTCATAAATGTCTTCTTTTGAGAAGTGTCTGTTCATATCCTTTACCCACTTTTTGATGGGGTTGTTTGTTTTCTTCTTGTAAATTTGTTTGAGTTCATTGTAGATTCTGGATATTAGCCCTTTGTCAGATGAGTAGGTTGTGAAAATTTTAAAGAGAGAGCCAAATCATGAGTGAACTCCCATTCACAATTGCTTCAAAGAGAATAAAATACCTAGGAATACAACTTACAAGGGACGTGAAGGACCTCTTCAAGGAGAACTACAAACCACTGCTCAATGAAATAAAAGAGGATACAAACAAATGGAAGAACATTCCATGCTCATGGGTAGGAAGAATCAATATCATGAAAATGGCCATACTACCCAAGGTAATTTATAGATTCAATGCCATCCCCATCAAGCTACCAATGACTTTCTTCACAGAATTGGAAAAAACTACTTTAAAGTTCATATGGAACGAAAAAAGAGCTTGCATCACCAAGTCAATCCCAAGCCAAAAGAACAAAGCTGGAGGCATCATGCTACCTGACTTCAAACTATACTACAAGGCTACAGTAACCAAAACAGCATGGTACTGGTACCAAAACAGAGATAAAGATCAATGGAACAGAACAGAGCCCTCAGAAATAACGCCACATATCTGCAACTATCTGATCTTTGATAAACCTGAGAAAAACAAGTAATGGGGAAAGGATTCCCTATTTAATAAATGGTGCTGGGAAAACTGGCTAGCCATATGTAGAAAGCTGAAACTGGATCCCTTCCTTACACCTTATACAAAAATTAATTCAAGATGGATTAAAGACTTAAACGTTAGACCTAAAACCATAAAAACTCTAGAAGAAAACCTAGGCATTACCATTCAGGACACAGGCATGGTCAAGGACTTCATGACTAAAACACCAAAAGCAATGGCAACAAAAGCCAAAATGGACAAATCGGATCTAATTAAACTAAAGAGCTTCTGCACAGCAAAAGAAACTACCATCAGAGTGAACAGGCAACCTACAAAATGGGAATCTTTGTTTTTTAAATACTGGCATTTATTGCTATAAAGTTTCCTCTTAGAACTGCTTTCTTTTTTTTTTGCATTCCATGGGTTTTAGTTGTGTTTTCATTGCCATTAATCTCAAGATATTTTTAAATTTCTCTTTTAATTTCTTTTTTGGTTATTCAGGGGCATGTTGTTTAATTTCTACATATTTGTGAATTTGTGGAGGAGGAATATTCCTCCAGTTATTGGTTTCTAGTTAAGTATCAGTATAGTCAGAAATTATACTTGATAGAATTTCAATCTTTTTAATGATTAACACTTATTTTGTGGCCTAACATATAATCTATCTTAGTGAATGTTTCATATGCACCAGAAAAGAATGAATAGTCCATTTCTTTAGGATTAAATGTTCTATATATGTCCATTAGGTCCATTTGGTGGACAATTCAAGTTCAGAATTTCCTGATTAATTTTCTGTCTGGTTAATCTATCTATTTTTAAGGTATTGAAGGTGACTATTTTATTGTATTGCTATCTATTTCTCCCTTCATGTCCATTAATATGTGCTTTATATATTTAGTTGCTCCAAAGTTTGGTGCATATATATTTATAATTGTTATGTCCTCCTGATTAATTGAACTCTTTATCACTAAATAATAACATTCTTTGTCTTGTGACAATTTTTGACATAAAGTCTATTTTATCTGATAAAAGCATAATCACCTCTGACCTCCTTTGGTTTCTATTTGCATAAAATATCTTTTTCCATTCCTCCACTTTTAGCCTTGTGTGTCTTTAAAGCTAAAGTAGGTCTCTTGCCAGAAACACATACTTGGATCTTGTTTCTTATTGATTCAGCCACTCTGACTTTTAATTGAAAAATTTACTTCACTTACATTCAAGGATATTAGTGATAAACAAAGACTTGTGATTGTCATATTGCTAATTGTTTTCTGGTTCTTTTGCAGATCCAATTTTCTTTTCTTCCTCTGTTGTCTGCCTTTGTTATTTGGTTATTTTCTTTAGTACTAAGGTTTGATTCTTTTTTGTTTCTTTCTGTTTTTTATTATGCTTTAAGTTCTGGGATACATGTGCAGAACGTGCAGATTTGTTACATAGGTATACACATGCCATGGTGGTTTGCTGCACCCTTCAACTCGTCATCTACATTAGGTATTTCTCATAATGCTATCCTTCCCCTAGCCCCCCACCCCCAGACAGGCCCTGGTGTGTGATGTTCCGAACATGTAGTGTTTGGTTTTCTGCTCCTGTGTTAGTTTCCTGAGAATGATGGTTTCCAGCTTTATTGTCCCTGCATAGGATATGAACTAATCCTTTTTTATGGCTGCATAGTATTCCATGGTGTGTATGTGTCACATTTTCTTTATCCAGTCTATCATTGATGGTCATTTGGGTTGGTTCCAAGTCTTTGCTATTGTGAATAGTGCTGCAATAAACATATGTGTGCATGTGTCTTTATAGTAGAATAATTCATAATCCTTTGGGTATATATCCAGTAATGGAATTCATGGGTCAAATGGTATTTCTGGTTCTAGATTCTTGAGGAATCATCACATTGTCTTTCACAATGGTTTTCTCTGTATCATTTGTACATTTTCAATAGCTTTGTGTTTTATAGTTACCATAATCTTACATAAAACATCTTAAAGCTGGAATACTTTATTTTAAGCTATGATATAGTTTTGGTGTGTTCCCACCCAAATCTCATCTTGAATTGTAGCTCCCATAATTCCCATGTTTTGTGGGAGGGACCTGGTGAGAGATAATTGAATCATTGGGGCAGTTTCTCTTATACTATTCTCATGGTAGTAAATAAGTCTCACAAGATCTGATGGTTTTATAAGGGGTTTCCCCTTTCACTTGGCTCTCATTCTTTCTTGCCTGATACCATGTAAGGCATGATTTTCACCTTCCACCATGATTGTGAGGCTTCCACAGCTAGTTCTCCCAGCATTTATTTATTAAACAGGGAATCATTTCCCCATTGCTTGTTTTTGTCAAGTTTGTCAAAGATCAGATGGTTGTAGATGTGAGGTCTTATTTCTGAGTTCTCCATTCTGTTCCATTCATCTGTGTTCCTGTTTTCATATCAGTATCATGCGTTTTTGGTTACTGAAGCCTTGTAGTATAGTTTGAAGTCAAGTAGCGTGATGCCTCCAGCTGTGTTCTTTTTGCTTAGGATTGTCTTGGCCATACAGGGTCTTTTTTATTCCAGATGAATTTTAAAATAGTTTTTTCTAAATATGTGAAAAATGTCAATGGTAATTTGATGGAAATAGCATTGACTCTATAAATTACTTCGGGTAGTATGGTAATTTTCATGATATTGATTCTTCCTATCCATGAGCATGGAATGTTTTTCCATTTGTTTGGCTTCTCACAGATTTTCTTGAGCAGTGGCTTGTAGTTCTCCCTGAAGAGGTCCTTTACTTCCCTTGTTAGCTGTATTCCTAGGTACTTTATTCCCTTTGTAGCAATTGTAAATGGGAGTTCATTCATGATTTGGCTCTCTGCCTGTCTATTGTTGTTGTATAGGAATGCTGGTGATTTTTGCCATTGATTTTGCATCCTGAGACTTTGCTGAAGTTGCTTATCAGCTTAAGAAGCTTCTGGATGACCCATTTCTTATACCTCATACAAATATTAACTCAAGAAGAATTAAAGACTTAAATATAAAACTGAAAACTACAAAAACCCTCAAAGAAAATCTAGGCAATACCATTCAGGACATAGGCATGGGCAAAGATATCATGACTAAAATGTCAAAAGCAATTGCAACAAAAGCAAAAATTGACAAATAGGATCTAATTAAACTAAAGACTTTCTGCACAGCAGAAGAAACTATCATCAGAGTGAACAGACAACCTACAGAATGGGAGATAATTTTTGCAACTATCTATCTGACAAAGATCTAATATCCAGTGTCTATAAGGAACTTACACAAATTTACAAGAAAAAAAACGAAACAACCCCATTAAAAAGTGGACAAAGGGCACAAACAGACACTTCTCAAAAGAAGACATTTATGCAGGCAACAAATGTATGAAAAAAAGCTAAACTTCACTGATCATTAGAGAAATGCAAATCAAAGCCACAGTGAGATACCATCTCACACCAGTCAGAATGGTGATTATTAAAAAGTCAAGAAACAACAGATGCTGGCAATGCTGCAGAGAGATAGGAATGCTTTTACACTGTTGGTAGGAATGTAAATTAGTTCAATCATTTTGAAAGACAGTGTGATGATTTCTTATAGACCTAGAACAAGAAATGCCATTTGACCCAGTAAACACCCAAAAGAATGTAAATCATTCTATTTTAAAGACACATACAAGCTTATGCTCATTGCAGCACTATTCACAATAACAAAGACATGTAATCAACCCAAATACCCATCAATGATAGACTGGATAAAGGCAATGTGGTACATATACACCATAGAATACAATGCAGCCATAAAAAGAATGAGATCATGTCCTTTGCAGGATATGAATAGAGCTGGAAGCCATTATCCTTAGCAAACTAATGAAGGAACAGAAAACCAAACACTGCAGCATGTTCTCACTCATAAGTGGGAACTGAACAGTAAGAAAATACGGACCCAGGGAGGGGAACAACACACACTGGGGTCCACTGGTGGGCATAGGGGGGTGAGGGAAAGGAGAACATCAGGAAAAATAGCTAATGCATGTGGGGCTTAATACTTAGTTGATGGGTTGATGGGTGCAGCAAACCACCATGTCACACATTTACCTATGTGACAAACCTGCACATGTACCCTGGGACCAAAAAAAAAAAAAAAAAAAAAGATTGCCATGTTGGGTAAAATATTCTTTGCTGGCAAGTCTTGGCTTTTCTTCAATTTCTTTTTATATAGCATCCCATTCTCCCCTACCCTACAACTTTCTACTAAAAAATCCTCTGATAGCATAATAGAAATCCCCTTGTATTTAAAAATCTCACTTTTTTCTTGTTACTTTCAAAATTCTCTTTGATATTGACTTTTGACAATTTGATTATAATGTGAGAACTTATAAGATTTAAACCTTATTGGTCATCTTTGAGCTTCATGGATCTGGATATGTATGTCTCTTCCAAAGGCTATAAAGTTTTCAGCAGTATTTCATTAAGTATGCTTTTTTATCCTTTCTCTGTTTTATCTCCTTTTGGAACTTTCATAATGCAAAAATTTATTTGATTAATAGTGTCTCATTGGTCCTGTAGGTTTTCTTCACTTTTTTTCACTGCTTTTTCCTTTTTTCCCCTTTGCCTGGGTAATTTTAAATGACCTCCTTTTAAGTTACTGGATTCTTTTTTCTGTTTGATCTAATCTCCTTTCAAGTTCTATTGTATTTTTTATTTTACTCATTGAATTCTTCAGCTTCATGATTTCTGTTTAATTATTTTCAATGATTTCTATTTCTGAATCTCATTCATATAATATTTTTTTCTGATTTTGTTGAATTGCCTATATATATTCTCTTGTATCTTACTGAGTTTTCTTAGATTGCTAATTTGAATTTCTTTTCAGGCAATTTGTATATTTCCATTTCATTGAGGCCAGTTGCTTGAGAATTATTGTATTTCTTTGGTGGTTTTATATTTTCTTGCCTTTTCACATTTCTTGGATGCTGGTGGTCATGTCGATACATCTGATGGAGCAATCACCCCTTTCAAACTTTACAGATTCGATTTTATAGGGAGAGACTCACTTGCAAATGCATCCAAGACTGCCAGTTGGGCAGGATGTGGTGGCTCTGGTTCCAGTTGTGCACAGGGGTGCAGGCATCATGCAGCTTCTTCATCTGTGATCCATGTCAGTGATGACTGTAGGTGTCAAAGTGGCCTAAGCTTCAGGAGTTGGTGGCAGCTATGGTGACAGCATTGGTTATTTGGGTCCTCAGTGACAGGGCTTTTGGTGTCCTCTTTTACTCATTTTCCTCACACTAGAGAATCTTAGCTGAGGGGATCTCTTTCAGTATTCGGTCTAACACAGCCCACAGGTGGCCACACAGTGTTGGGGTATGAGGTACAGCCTCTTAGAGTGGCTTTGGAGCCAGGGTCCTGGATCCATAGTCTATGAAAGTACTTCCACATAAGTCTTGGGGCACTGGTTCACTCTCCAGGTCATGGTGAATGTAGATTACCCACAAAGCTGAGGTCTGTGACTCTGGAGTACCCCAGCAGCTCAGGCCCAAGAGCCAGGGATGGAGCTATGACTGTGACTTTTGGGGGTAGAGTGAAGTATCACCATACTTCTGGAGAATGATGGGTGGTCCAGAGGCTCAGGTCCTGGATAACAGGAGGATGTATCTGCAATTCAGGTCCTGGAGTCAACAATGTGCAATACCAACTCAGACCTCATGGGATGAGGCACCATTTAATTATGACTCTGTACTCTGGGTTGATGGAACATGGCAGTAGCCCAGGCTCAGTGAAGGGAAGTGCAGTGGCAGCAAAGATACAAGAATGGTGAGATGCAACTGTGGCTTGGGCCCTGGTAGGCAGAGAGTAGTGCAGCAATGGCTGCATTCCCCAGGAGGCAGCATACCTCAGCAGCTCAAATTCCAAGTGGCTAGTTCCAGGGAGGCAGAGAACTGTAGATATTTGGCCGTTTGTGTGGGGTGGCAGAGCTCAGTGAAGGTTCTGGTTTTCTAGGAGGTGAGGCACTCCGCATCAGCTTAGGCCTTGCAGGCATGGCTGCTTGAAATGACCAATACTCTATTTCTTCTGAAAGGAGGGCGTTGCATTAGCTCAGGTGTCAGGAGGCATGACTGTTTGGCTAGGTCAAGATGGTAGTAACCTAGAAGTGGGACACTGCATTAGCTCAGGCCCTGAGAGGTGGGACTGCTTGACTCAACCAAGATTTTATTTCCCATAGAAGCCACTGTTTCAGCTCAAGTACCCCCTGTGGCTATTTGGCTTGGCTAAAATGTTGTGTTTCCAGGACACAAAATGTAGCCATCTGGATTTCTGTGCTCTATAGGATTTTTGCTATTGTTTTGCTTTACTCCTGGGCTCTTGTTTGGTTTTTTTTTTTTTTTTTTTTCAAAATGTAGTCGTTTTTTCATTGTTTCGGTTAATGGTGGGGATGAGCACTAAGAACTTCTTTTGGTCATCTTTCTGGTGTCGCTGCACTTACTTTCAAAATGTCAGGCATATATGCATGCGGGCTATGTGTGTGTGTGTTTGTGTGTGTGTGTATGTTCAGCAAAACAAAATATTATCTACATATGATAATGTCCATCTAATAAACACCACTAGAGACAAACGTAGTCGAACACAATAGATTTATTGACCTGTTTTCATAAGTGATAATGCACCCTAGGAGAACCAAGAGGCATCTAATCAACCAAAAGAGGAGATGAAGTTATTTCATGATTTGGGAGAAGGGTGGAGTTTGGGTAACATTAAATTTATAGTGTTTTATTGGCTCAAAGAAAAGCAGAGCTATCTATAAAGGGCTTAACAGCAAGCCTCATACAGAGTCGTGTTTCCTTGGAACTACAAAGTAAAGAAAAAACTGTGTAATGTTGAATTTTGAAATCTATCATGTAGAGCTCTGCATTGGAAGTTTCTCTTTTTCCTTCCTTCTTTCTCTTCTCTTCTCTTTTCTTTCTCTTTCTTTCTTTCTTTTTTCTCTTGAAATGAAAACTTGAATGCTGGCATAATGTTTTATTTTCCCCTGCATAGATAGCATGGCAAAAATGATTAATGCATAGATAAATCTCTATATATACTACACATAAATAAATGTCTTCATATATAATCTATTTACATAAGAATGTGGAAAACCTTTTTTTAAATTAATTTTCATTGTGTTAGCCTGGGCTCACTAAAAAACAGAGCCTGAGATAGGGATTTAGTGCCAGTGTTTTTGTTGGAAGAACACATAAAGTACATAAATCATAAATGTCCAGCTCAATAAATTATCAAAAAATAAAGACATGTGTGTTCTTACCTCCCAATTAAAAATTAGAAAATAGTTTGTATGAAGAAGGTACAGAGCCCTTTTGCTCCTTTCCAGCCAGTACACCCCCAAGAGTAATCACTGTCTCTGTTTGTAATGCCCATGATTAGTTTTGTTGGTTTTGGCATTTTAATTAATGGAATCATATGGCATGTATTTTCGTGTGTGTTTGACTTCTTTTCGGTATTATTGTATTATATTGCTGGGCAACACACAACCAAAAAACTCAGGGATTAAATTAAATCTGTATTATTCCTCTCAAGTTTGTAGGTCAGTGAGGTTTCATTATGGTGAAAAGAGGCTAACAATAAGGAAAAAAATAGAGTTTAGGGACTATACCAACTTTTCATTTTCACTTTTAACTCAAAACTCACATTGAATGTGCTAAAACTGCCTCCTAAATGGCAACTCTAGAATGAAACTAGAATGTCAGCTCCATGAGGTCACAGATAGCCCAATTAGTTCACTCTATACTTCCAATAGTGCCTGAAATATAGTAGATGTCAGCTCAATCACCCTCTGTCTGGGTTCACTAGAAAACAGAATCTGAGACAGGGATTTAGCGCCAATGTTTTAGTTGGAAGAGCACATAAAGGGCATAAATCATAAATGTACAGCTCAATGAATTATCAAAAAGTAAAGACATGTGTATTCCTATTTCCTAATTAAAAATTGGAAAATAGCAAGTACTAAGAAGGTATACAGCCCCTTTGCTCCCTTCCAGCCACTATACCCCAAAAGTAATTACCATCTCACCCTCTAATACCTGTGATTAGTTTCATTGGCATGATCTTTTAATTAATGAAATCATATGGCATGCATTTTTTGTAAGTTTGACTTCTCTTCTGTTTTGTGTTATTTTGCTAGGTAACACACAACCAAAAAACTCAGAGATTAAATTAAATCTGTATATTTCCTCTTAAGTTTGCAAGTCAGTGAGGTTCCAGTATGATGACAAGAGGCTAACTATAAAAAAATTAAAGTTTAGAAACTATGCCAAGTTTTCATTTTCACTTTTAACTGAGAACTCACATTGAATGTGCTAAAACTGCCTCCTAAAGGATAACTGTGGAACAAAACTAGAATGTCAGCTCCATGAGGTCATAGACAGTTCAGTTAGTTCACTCTGTATTCCCAGTAGTACCTGGAATGTAGTAGATGCTCAATAAATATTTGTTGAATGAAGATATTGTGAGATAGAGTTAATTTACAGAGGTACTTAAGAGCTCTGTCTTCATCCTGGGGATGCCTGAATGTACAAATTTTGGCTCTTGGTCAAGATAAGACCACTGGAATTTATAACGTGCAGTTTAGAATAATTTTAAACTCTCTTGGCAAGCCCCAAGATCAGTTTCTTTGCTAATGACTTGCAACTAGCCTAATGAGTTTGACAAGCTTGACTACTACTTAGTGGGATATAGAGAGTTTCTTGCATAGATCTGGGCAGTTCAAGTCAGAAATTGGCATGGTTCATGTGTCTGGTTAGGTCTATGGGGAGCTTGGACTATCTGGAATGTCTTGTACTGCTTGGAATATCTCCAGTGCTTGCCCTCTCTCTCTTGCTGCATTGTACTTTCTGCCTTTAGATAAAAGCCTTATGTGAGTACCTTCTGTGGTATTTGTTAAGTCCTTTCAAATATCTGCCTGTGGAAAATAATAGACTCTGATTTGGGCAATACAATTGGGAATAGAGAATATATCAGATTTACAAAGACTTCGAACTGATTTTCTTCTTAAATATCTTTTATATAGAAAAACAAAAAGTGAAATATAAGCTCTCCATTTTCTAGGTCAGCTAAAACAAATTTATGTATATGACACATTTCTAAGAAAAATTTGCAGAATTTGCAGGCTAATTTCTGTTCCAAAATAAATTAAATCAAAATATTGAAATAATACAACCAAATACTAAATAACTAAATTTTCTAATCCAGATTCTGGGAAAGATAATCTTTGTCAGCAAAACAAATAAAGACTCTTATGTTACATGCAGATGTTGCCAGAGTTTTATAATGTACGAGAAAAAGTATATGCATATATGGATATGAAATATATATAAATTTATATGTAATATACAAGTTCTTTATGTATTTAAATATATTTTCAAATAATATACACATTTATATATATTCCATATGCATGTGTGTTTGTGTATATATATTTGCATATATGTCATTTAGGCCATTTAGCAACCCTGTTATGGGCACAGTTTCTATGGCTTCAGAGTTGGAGGTAAAATGGGAATGCTTTCATTATTCTCTAAATATGGGAGAGAATACTAAGTAGAAAAAAAACAACTTAAGACAAAAGAATCAGTTACTGGAAGTAATTGACAAGGGTTGAAGCATTTTGCTGCTGGCTTAAGGGGAAAAGAACCTGCCTAGATGATAGCTGGCTTCTACAGCACTGTGAGGTTCCTGAGCCCCACCCAGACTGTGACTCTCCTCCTTTTGATGCCCAGCCCCTCCTGGCCAAGCTGAAAGCATGCATTCAAGAGATGGGAGCAAGTTACAGGCTATATCTGGTTAAGCTGTACCTGGAGTCTGAGAAGGATTAAAACAAGCGGTCTTGACCTTTTATTAAAAGAAAAATACCACCTTTTGCTGAAATTGATGATAAAAAGATCCAGAGGGGAAACCACAAAGAACTTTCTGAACTGCTTCCTCTGCTGGAAAGAGTGTACTTATTGAAGACGAATTTTTTTTTTAAAATCTAGTGTTATCAGTCTCACACAGTTACTCAAAAGTACTTAAGTTCCTGGGAATCACATGAGCAGTAGCAATCTCAAGAAACCTTAGTCAGTAAAAAAACAAATTGCTGATGTTGAGGAGATTCGAACAGGAAAACAAATGCATCATCAGCTTTGTTCAAACCATATCTCAAATTTAGTTGTTTTTTGTTTTTCTATCCACCAGGCAATCAAAAGGAAGTTACTTTACACATCTTTTCTGTGTTTTCCTACAGTAAACTCAAAATTCAAACTGAGAGACATATTTTAATAAATTCAAAGATTTAAATATTTTCCCTGGAATTTGTATAGCTTTGTCTCATTATGTTTCCTGTATTTATGTTGTGTGAAAACAAAACTTTTGGGTGTATATTAAAACTGTCTGGATATTACTATATAAAACATTGGAAAATAACATAAATTAATTTAAATAAAAAATAACTGTGATATGCTAGTGTCTTTTAATAGTTGCTTCTTATGAAACCCAAATAAGGTGAGTAAAATATCAGCATATGAAAAGCACAATACTTCAATTTTCTGCTTGAATATTTTAAATTATAAGTATTGATTTTATTAAGTTACATATGTTGACATGCTTAAATCGATTTTAAATATAAACAAATGAAATAAAAATGCTAACATCTGTGTTCATGAGCTTTTTTTTTGAGATAGAGTCTCATTCTGTGGCCCAGGCTGGAGTGCAGTGGCATAATCTTGGCTCACTGCAACCTCTGCCTCCTGGGTTCAAGCAATTCTCCTGCCAAGCCTCCCAAGTAGCTGGGATTATAGGTGCACACCACCATGCTCAACTAAGTTTTGTATTTTTTAGTAGAGACGAGGTTTCACCATGTTGGCCAGGCTGGTCTCAAACTCCTGACCTCAAGTGATATGCCCCCCTCGACTTCCCAAAGTGCTGGGATTATAGGCGTGAGCCACCACGCCCAGCCTATGATCATCTTTTTAAAGTTGAAACTCAGCTCTTTCAACTACGATAGAACCAGACTTAATCTTCCACTCTGTTCAGTTAGAAAACTGCGTTGGTCACAGTGGCTCATACCTTTAATCCCAGCACTTTGGGAGGCTGAAGTTCGAGAATCCCTTGAGCTCAGTATTTTGAGGCTGCAGTGACACCATTGCACTCGAATCTGGGTGTCAGAGTTAGAGCTTGTCTCAAAAATTTTTTTATATCATAAATAAAACCGGAAAAAAATTAAGCACAACTGCTTCCAGACATTGGGAAACAGTTAGTGCCGGACTTTCAACACAGAAAAAGTGAAAACAAATGTGAATATAATAATTGCTCTGGTTTTCTGCATGAAGAAACTTTCCAGACCATGGTCAGGGAGAGGGATCCATTCTGATATTGCCAAATTCAGAAGACAAAAACCAGAATTTGAGGGCACTGAGACAGCTGTAATTAGTGAGAAGAGAACCATAAAGCGGATAGCTATGGAGAGACAGAGGTCCAGAAATCTGCAGGGAAGTATTCTAAATTTGTTTCCTAACACTAAGCTGTGCATTTATGGAGTTCAAACTAGCCTGGCTAACATGGTGAAACCCCATCTCTACTAAAAGAATGCAAAAAATTAGCCTAGCGTGGTGACGCGTGCCTGTAATCCCAGGTACCTGGAGGCTGAGGTGAGAGAATCACTTGAACCCAGGACGTAGGGGTTGTAGTAAGCCAAGATTACACCAGTGCGCTACAGCCTGGGTGACAGAGCGAGACTCCATCTCAAAAAAAATAAATAAATAAAAATAATAAATAAATAAAGGAAAAGGTATATTCTGTTAATGGATTAGAAAACTCAATATTGTTAAGTTGGTAATTTTCCCTTATAGACCTATAGACTCAATACCTTCCTAATCAAAATCCAAGAAGGTCTTTTTGGATTGCATAAAGTTGATGAAGTAATTCCAAAATTTACATGAAATAATTAAAGACTTTGACCAAATCAATTTTGTTAATGAAGAAAAATAATATGAGACATACGCTACCTGATTTCAAGACCTACCATAAAGCTATCATACATTTTAATAATGAAGATTCATAATAAGATACAAAATGAAGATACAGGAAATTTCTAGTCAGGTATTACGATAAAATGCATCGATTACTTCAGCAGCCACAGCAGTGGCCTTCAACTCTTTATTTCCTTCCTTCTGGTTTAATTCATGGTTTTATTAAAGATAAAAGTATGTCTCTCTTGAAATCCTTTCCATAGAGTATTGCAAGTTTATGGGATCAGGACTCAGAATCAGGAAAAATAAGAGTTGTGGAAAATGGCAAATTTTAAAAATAGTTAATTTAAGATAAACTACAGATTTCTAATGGTCATTGGGAACACACGAGATGATTCTTCCCCAAACTGTTCCATGCTCTATGACCCAATTTACTGAGTAATGTAAGGGTAACACATCACTGTTAGAACTGTTGATTTGCCCCTAACTTTGCATACAGTATTATCATTTTACAACCTCAAATGTAAAAATACCTATTATAACTGTTATAACAATGAGCCCTTTGAGACTTCTCTTACATTTACGAGTGGGTTTAATTTGATTTTATAAATATAAATTACTTTTAATAGTTGGATGCATGTTTTCTCAATAGATAGCAGTTTTTGTAGCAATGCTGATTATATACACTTACCAGTTGCTTATTATTGATTGCCCATTTCTTTAACATTGACTGAAAAAATACACAAGCTTCAATATTCTTTAATCTTTAATTATCCTTACTTTTCTTATAATCTTTGATATTTAGGACTGGTAGAGAAGAGAAATTAGATTTTAGAGGAGAAAGGGGACAGAAATATATGATAACACAAATTTAACTTAGCATGAAGCCTTCATTTTGCCTCAGTGAGTCTAAGACAAAAAAAACCCAAAAATACTGGATTCAAATTTTTTTAAAAAATCATTTTTAGCCACAAATATCTTGCATCTACCTGAAGAGCTTGGACTACTTATAGTTAGAAGTTATCAATAATATCACTTTATGTACTCAAGACCTTATAACTTTTTTTTTTCCAATTATTTACGAGGCGAAGAGCAGTCCCAAGATGCTTCCCTTGATAATGAGTTCAACTTTAACCATACCATCCCAACTGTACCAATCACTACAAAGGCAATCCTTGGCCCAACTTTAACCCAGCAGTGGAGCCTCTTGCAATCACTAAGCAGACAGGGAATCAAACTGGGCAACATGGTGAAACAGTCTCTCCAAAAAATAGAAAAAGTAGCTGGGTGTGGTGGTGCACACCTGTAGTACCATTTACTTAGGAGGCTGAGGTGGGAGGATGGCTTGAGTCCAGGAGGCAGAGGTTCCAGTGCACTCCAGCCTGTGCAACAGAGCCAGACCCTCTCTTAAAAAAAAAAAACAAACCCATGAAACAATAATTATTTTTATTGTAAAAGTAGCAAAAGGAGACAAAGTCTCACGGACATTTTCCTACTGCTTTCTAATCACATATAGATAAAACCAAGAATAACCAAATGAAGAATAAATTTCAAATCACATGACATGAAACAAGGGCAGGTAGTCTTGTCTGAAAGTTGGAATCATAATATCTTGCACTAATAGCACAAAATATTTGCATGAACTTTTTACAACTAAAAATGCACTAATCTTAGGTTGCTTATGTAAGTGTTAAACTTAAAAAAATTTATGCACTAATTTTCACCAAGAGAAGGCACTCTCTGACCATTTTAAACAATCTCAAAGCAATATATCAGGATATGTCAGGATATTTTAAAAATCCAAGAAACAACAAAGAATCAGGTGATGTAAGGACTATGTAGGATTTATATGAGCTTTGGCTTTTATTCTGAATTAGAGAGGAAGCCATTGAAGGATTTTGCCCAGTTATTGCACTATCTGAATAAACCTCTTTCCTTGTCTTTATGTATTTAAAACCCCAGGGGTTGGGCCAACTTCAGGTAAAACTTGACTTGGAGACTCAAAAGAATTACATTAGGGTCTGACCTTTCACTTGGCACTTCTCAGTTCTGCTTTTGTCTGTGAGCATCTGTCTGTCACGGGGTTCATATAGCTGCTGATGGCAGCAAACTTACCTCCTCACAGCTCCAAACCCAACAGGAAAGAGGAAAGATGGGGAGACCATTTCTTGGTCAGTGAAGTGAAAATGATGAGATTAATTTTGATTGCAAACCTGTCAGTCATTCACACAATTGGTTTTTCCTAGGTCACAAGGCTACCACAGAACTTCACTCTAGCTGAGTTGATGTAATTCTGCCATTTCCCTGATGTAGGACACAGGTCAACTCTTGAAGCTGGGGGTTGGGTGAGCTCCACCCTTGTACATAAATTAATGATTTTTTGGAGGAAATCAGGCCATCATTGTCAGAACAAATGGAGAATAAATGCTGAGTACAAAATCTGCCAAATATTAATACAATATTGGAGAAATAAAACAAGTAAGTTATCAGTACATACACAATAATTAAAAGATTGGAATTAGGTACATACATAGACTAATATCTCTTTATGACATGGTAAAATATTAACAGTTGGCTGGGTGCGGTGGCTTACGCCTGTAATCCCAGCACTTTGGGAGGCCTAGGCGGGCGGATCACTAGGTCAGGAGATCGAGACACCATCCTGGCTAACACGGTGAAACCCCGTCTCTACTAAAAATATAAAAAATTAGCCGGTGCGGTGGCGAGCGCCTGTAGTCCCAGCTACTCGGGAGGCTGAGGCAGGAGAGTGACGTGAACCCAGGAGGCGGGAGGCGGAGCTTGCAGTGAGCCGAGATCGCGCCACTGCACTCCAGCCTGGGCAACAGAGGACTCCGTCTAAAAAAAAAAAAACATTAACAGTTAATGTCAGTGAGGTGATGATGGGCTCTGCATTAAGTACTATAGGCTTAATTGCTAAGAACATGAAAAATATGTTCAATGTACAATATTAAACAATACTAATAAAAATAAATGCCAGAGACAAAATTATTAAGCAAGGGAAGAAAATACAAAATAATATGTTTTAAAGTTGGAATAAGAAAAACTTTTCCAAGCAATTAAAAATATGTCATAAATACAATTATGAGATTATGATGTTAAAATAAAACATAATTTTAT
The DNA here is from genome assembly GCF_028885655.2 of Pongo abelii. Classification (NCBI taxonomy): domain Eukaryota; kingdom Metazoa; phylum Chordata; class Mammalia; order Primates; family Hominidae; genus Pongo; species Pongo abelii. Next base: position 14,906,090 of record NC_071994.2, read on the forward strand.
AGCAAGAAACACCAAAAATAAATCTAAATAAAAAAAATATGGCCCAGGGAAGGACAGGTTTGTTATCCTGTTAGTTGTTAAACTGTCAGGTGAATTTCTAAGAGTCTATACAGTCTCTGTGAAGTTTGGGATAGAGATTTATCCTTATGGAATAAGTTATAGGTAGTTTTATTTAAGGACTGATTACTAAATTCAATTGTAGTGACTCCTAAGTGTTATTTTCAATAAATAATCTATGATTCTAATATACTGAAAAAAAATAGGTGACTGAAAAAAATTTAATTGTGCTGTATACCATGTAGATTATGGTTTAGTATTCCTAATATGAACATTTCTATACATAATAAGTAAAAGAGACCTGGTGTGGTGGCTCATGCCTGTAATCTCATCACTTTGGGAGGCTGAGGCAGGTAGATCATGTAAGGTCAGGAGTTCCAGACCAGCCTGACCAACACAGTGAAATCCCATCTGTACTAAAAATACAAAAATTACCCGGGCATGGTGGCACGTGCCTGTAATCCCAGCTACTTGGGAGGCTGAGGCAGGAGAATCACTTGAACATGGGAGGCAGAAGTTGCAATGAGCTGAGATCACATCACTGCGCTCCAGCCTTGGCAACAAGAGTAAAACTCGGTCAAAAAAAAAAAAAAAAAAAAAAAAGGAAAAGGAAAATAGCTAAAAAATAGGAACAATTAAAAAACTCACAGAAAATGAAAATGGGAAAACTATGTGCTTTAATTATAAGAAACTCAACTGAAATAGTTTATACCATGATATTTATTAAATATCAGAGTTAGGACAAGTTTCAGGACCTACCTTCTCATGGAATCAAGGATTCATTTTATTTCCATTTATTGCTCTTTCTGCTTATTTGATTTTCTCCTAAAGCTACTTCCTTTATAGATATACACGTATGCCAGTAATAAAGCAGTCTACATGTATTCTTACTGATGTCCAATAAGAGCTATAGAACACCTACATTGAAATAAAAGCAATAGGCCAGGCACGGTGGCTCACGCCTGTAATCCCAGCACTTTGGGAGGCCAAGGCGGGCAGATCACGAGGTCAGCAGATCGAGACACCGTCCTGGCTAACACGGTGAAACCCAGTCTCTACTAAAAATACAGAAAATTAGCTGGGCGTGGCAGCGGGCGCCTGTAGTCCCAGCTACTCGGGAGGCTGAGGCAGGAGAATGGCGTGAACCTGGGAGGCGGAGCTTGCAGTGAGCCGAGATAGCGCCACTGCACTCCAGCCTGGGCGACACAGCGAGACTCCGTCTCAAAAAAAAAAAAAAAAAAAGAAAGAAAAGTAATAGTATTAAGTTCTATTTGGTGGTTCTTGCTAATTACCTTCCAACTTTCAACCAAGAAGACAGAAGGTCTTAACTGACTTTTACCACACCTTGTCCATCCCTGGAGCTGGAGAAAGTAGACAGGTTAGCACTGATAGAAGGAGGGCCTTACATTCCCGTGAAAAGCGTGCATGGAGAGAGGTGGATACAATAGATATGTGAGTGTAGGGCAGAATGAGAAATCTAGAAATATTGTATACTGAATTGGAAAATATGAATGTCCATGCAAATTCAATAATTTTTATCTTATCATAATGAAAATATCACTTCCTCAAAAAAAAAACTTTCCTGGATACATTCTAATGACTCATCTCTCACCACCACTACAGCAGCCACTCTCTAGCACATTAATCCTTCCAGTTAGCTTCTAACAACATATAAAAAGGTTTTGATTGTTTATATGTTAATCTATGTCCTGTCCCATAAAAGTTTTAACCTACAAGAGAGGAAGGATATTATCTCTCTTATTCCTCCACTATTATCTTATATATATAAGATATTATCTCTCTTACCACTATTTTCTTACATGCTTAAAACAATGTCTGCCTCATTATCGATACTTTACAGGTATATGCTGAATAAAATGATAAATTGATATATATATCTAATACATATCTATTTACATATATACATGTATATATATTAGTTAAAACTTTTGTGGCTCCATATGTACCAGTCAGAGTCCTGGTTTTTCTACCTTTCTTATACCAAGTAATTATCATAGGTGTATGGGCCAGACAATATTATTACTACCTTCCTAAAAAGAAATATGAAGCACAGAGAAATTCTGTGGCATCTTCGTACTACATAAGTAGTAAACAACAAAGATGGGAGAACAAGATGAAAACCCAGGGTTGTCTGTTTAGAAATCCCACATTATTTATCACCATACTGTATTTTTGACATCAACACTTAGTCTCTTTCCACCATATTGCATCTGAAAAGGAAGTAGGTAGCACATGACAGTATTGCTTCTAATTTGATTTATTTTTGCTCTGCAATAAAAACAAATGTATTTAACAAATACCATATGTTGCACATTTCCATATACGATTAAGATATAATTATGCCCAGTAGAAGGTGGGAGAAGGGAAAGGAAGAAGATGAAATAGAAAATATAAGTTGAATCTGATGCTTAATATGATTTTTACTCCATGTATACTTCTACTCAAATGATAGCTTGTGCACATGCAAGGACAGACTGTGCTATTTCAAGGTACTTTCTATGGGGAAAGAAAAGCAGGAGAAGGAAAAAGGGAGGGGGAGATGGCCGTGCATCTCCACTTCCTGAAGGAAAAAGCACTTTGGTCCCCATAGGTAGGAGAAAAAAAAGTTAAATAAATGGGAGGGAAGTATGTGTTTTGCATAGAGGCCACATTTTAACAATACCTTTTTTTGCTCTTCTGCTTCCAAATCTTATTTGCCAGTTTAATGCCTTTATATAAAGTTCTTATGATGAATGAAAAACTTTCAAGTGCTGTTGCTTCATTAAATGCATTATTTATTAATTTAACTTCTAGTACTCTCGATAAAGAGCCAGTGAAATGAGTTATTGAGTTCCAGGGAAAAAAATGAGAACATAATTTTAAATTTATTATCCTCTCTCTATACACACACAGTTCATAATTGGATGACATATAATAATGATATCAATATGTCTATCAGTGTCGAAGTTGGATTCTGGTACTTTCTCATGTGAGGTTCTTGTGTCACAGTCAGCATAGATTTCTGGAGCATTTGTCTGTTGATCTTTTGGTGGCCTCAAACCTCATTAAGTGGTGTGGGAGATGCTGCTTCTGCCATGTGAGAATTTGATGGCAGAATTAACACAACCTGTGAAACAATCAGAATGCCATAGGTGAGTCACCCACATCACCTCAGAGTGCCCCTTTCCTGCCCACATAAAGTCATCGTTATCAGAGTTTACTCTTTTCTTCTCTGATTCATTCTCAAGATCACGTATGTGAGGCTTCTCAGTCACTTTCTCCATCAGGCCTGATTTAGGGCACAACATCCAGTGATAGCTGTTGACCTGAGCTGCTGATGACCACTGCCCTGGTCTCGCAAGTGGATCAATCTTACATGTGGATGACAGTGCACAATACATTGGGTAAACCAAGGTGTTATGAAAAATATGGGGCTCTTCTTCCAAACCAGGTTGTTCATGCTGATGGCATCAACATACCCAAATCATGATTTGCTAGTTATGAATAACGCATTGCAGAAACCACACTGGCCCAGAATAGCAGGGATAATCACAAAACTAAGAAAAGTTCTGGTTATTCTTCCACAAAGTCAGTGTGACATAGGGTTGGTGGAAGAACAGGAAGAGATAGAGACCTAGCTGTCATATGCCCCCAAACCACTGCTTTTCTGAATTCACATCAGGAGATTAGGAAACAACATTCCCCAGCTCCTATGCTAAGAGCTAAAGGGAACACAGGCTTAAATATTATGACATGAAACTTACTAAAGAGTTTGCCTCCATGTCCAAATGTTTCACTCAATGAAAATAAAAAGCTTTACTCATTGAAATTATAAAATCATTGGTAATTGCTGAGAATCTCTCCCTTCTCAGGTTTTACAATGCAAAAGCCCACTATTAGAGTTAATGTGCTATAGTCAATCTCTCTTCTGTGAGGAAGGGCTGTGGGGGAGTGGGATGTGGTGTTGCCTGGGAACCTCAAAAGAAGACAAAGAGGTGCAAAATGATGGAGAAGGGCACCAGAAGAACCATCTCATCAAACTATGATTATTTTATTATTTGGCTGTCGGTTTTGTCTGCCTGTGGGCCTTTGGGTAATGAAGCTAATGAGTAGCTGTTGGGGTTTCACTATCCATTTCCTCATTCTGGAACCTTCAACCCTTGGAGGATATCCCTCCCCATTCTTCCTAGAGCTTATTTCTTGGTCTCTTCTTTCCTTCCATTCCCTACCTTCCTCTCTCTGTGTGACATTCTTTGGGTTTAGCTGCCAGGAGCAGCATCAGCTGCAGGTCTCAGGGTAAACGAGTGGGCAGGTGGGCACAGACTGATAGAGAAGTCTGAGATCATGATATTTCATGGAAATACACCAGGAAAAGTTGTAATAGGATAATGGAATAAAATAAAATACTTTTTGGGGACCTCTTCATTGTGAAATATCCTCATATCTGGATTCAGAGGTTATGCACTTCGAGGGAGAAAGGAAGGGGGAAAAGAGCTTTTATGTAGCTATTGTGCTAGGCAAAGTTCTAAGGTGACACTCACTGACCCCTTGTGATTCCCTTCTCTTGAGTGTGGATGGAACCTGTGTATAGGATGAGATACAAGTCCTGTGTGTAGGTACTAACTACTTGACTTTCAGTTTATCAAAAAAGGTGTTATTCTGAATGGACCTCATCCGTTCATGTGAACCCTTTATGAGAGGATTAAAGCATTAGCAACCTGCTGATTTCAAAGATAAAATACATTGTCATGAGTTCTCCAACTGAGAGGAAATGAATTCTCCCACATTAGCATGGAAGGGAATCAGAAGCTTCAAGCAAGGCCACAGCCACAGCCAACTCCCTGATGACAGCCTTGTAAGATCCTGAGTCAAGGACGTACTTCAGCTGGGCTCAGACTCTTGAACCACGGAAGCTGAGAGATAATGAATGTGTTCTGTGTTAAGACTCTAAGTGTGTGTAATTGATTACACAGCAATAGAAAACTAATACAGACATCTTCAAATGAAGGTCAATACTCACCCCACCGGGGGTACAACAGAGCACTTTACATCCAAAGGCAGAGAGGGACACAGCAATGCAGAATTCCAGCACACTTAAGAGGAGCACCATGCCATCCATACACTAGGAGAAAACTCATAACAAAGGAATGTGAGAAATGGAGATGACAAGTGAAAACATTTACCAGTAACCACAGTGTCATAAGAGAAAAAGCACTGGCTGGGAGTCAGGAAACCTGCCTCCCAGTGGCAGCCATACCCTTGACCAATTCTTGATCTGCTGAAGTAACTTCTCACTTTTTTCACTGATAAAATAATCACAAACATTTATTCCCTAGTTCAGTACCTCCCAGTGCTATTGTGTGCATGGAAAATGAAAGTGCTTTAAAAAGTTAGGCAGGTAGTATAAAGATAATTGTCATCTTATCCTATTGAGTACTAGAAACTCATATCATTGAGAAAATATTATAATTCCATATCTTAGTGATTGTAAGCAGAGTAATGGTCCCCCAGGGAAGTCTGCATCCTAGTCCCCTAATCCTCAGCTTCAGGGGATTAGAATGCAGACCTCCCTGGGGGACCATTGTTTTTTTTTTGCATAGCGAAAAGGATTAAATTTGCAGCTGAAATCAAGGTTGCTTATTAGCTGATATAAGAGAATTTTCCTGGATTATTCAGGTGGGTTCAAAATAATGACAGAATCCATATAAGTGGAAGCAAGAGCCAGAATAGGGTTCAAGAGAGATTTGAAGATGCTACATTGCTTGATTTGAAGGTAGAGGATGGGATAACAAACCAAGCAACATAGGCAGCCTAAGGAAGCCAGAAAAGGCAATAAAACTTATTGTTGCCTAAGCCTTCAGAAAGGAGTGCAGCTTTGCCAACACTCTGATTTTAGCCTAGTGAGACCCATTTTGAACTTCTAACCTCCAGAAATACAAGATAACCAAACTGTGTTGTCTTAAGACACGAAATTTGTAGTAATTTGTTACAGTAAGAATAAGAAGCTAATACAACAATGAACATCAAGTAGGTCAGTCTTTAATCCATCTGCCCAGAGCACTGGCTTTAGGTCTAGTCTTCAGCTATAAAACATGGTCAAAATTTGGAGAACATTGGGCAGTACACTTATTTCTATTAACTTTACCCTGGATTGATGCAGGGATTATCTGGTTTAAATATTCTCTCTCTTTCTCTCCATGGTTAGGGATAGTCCCTCTGTTGCAGAAGAGCCAATAGACCAAGAGCTCAGGATATGAATGAGGCGACTTAAGGAGACCTTGAGAATATTTGCATTCATTGCTTATTTATTTTCTTGTGCCTTCAACAGCTGTAGTGGCCTCTGTGTTTCCAACATTGTTGTAGGCACAGAAGACAGAGCAGCAAACAAAACAGACAATTCCCCTGTCTTCAAGGATTTTACCATCTAGAAGTGTAGACTAGACAATGGCAAGCTTTCTGTAAAGGCCAGATAATGTACATTTTATATTTTGCAGACCATAAAGTCTCTGTCACACATATTCAAACCTGCTGTTATAATACAAAAGCAGCACTCCACAATATGTAAAAAAAAATGGGCTTCGTTATATTTCAATTAAACTTTATTTATGAAACTTTATTTACAAAAACAGGTACAGGGCTGGGCCTCCAAAAAGAGTAGCATGTATATAGACCTGTGAACTGATTGTGCAGGTGCCCAGGCAAGAATAGAACCATTACTTCAAATCCCAGGAAGCCCTTATGGAGGTCCTCTGCTATAAGAACAGGCATAAAAATGTTCACACAATTAACAGGATTCATCATGGACTCTGGGAAAGGTGATTGAGATGAACGCAGGACCAGCTATGTAATTTAGAGTCTCTTGTTTAAAATTTTTAAAAAGAATTTTAAGATAGCAACAGCAGAGCATTAGATCAAGCACAGGGCTCTTTTAACTGTGAAATCCTGAGTAACTGCACAGGTCCCATGCCCACGAAATCAGCCCTATCAAGTTGGCCAATTCCAGATTTTGTCTCTATCATTGTGCCCTTAAAATCTACCAATGAAGAGACCTTTGTAAACTAAAAGTAAGGTTCTTCTTCAGAATAATGATAGCAAATAATAGGGGAATTAGAGACAAGAAATTGTAGAATCTAATCTTCCTTTTGCCAATTTCTAACTGAATGACCTTGAAAGAATTTGTCAAATTCTCTATAGAAGCTTTTTCTTATTTTGAGTGAGTGGCAAGAAGTAAAATTGCTTACTATAAAAGCATTAGAAATCTCAAGGGAAGTAAATTAGTTTGGCAAAGACACCTCAGGGGGTTATTTTGGTGTGATTATATAGCCCACAAAACTATGTAGGATTAGCTAGGAATGAAGTAAACAGAGTGCAACTGATTCTGCCTAGTAAGTTAGGAAGAATGTTGGGTTTCCACGTTTACGTAAGTGAAGGACATGGTGAGGAAGAGAACTAAGCAGCAAGGCGAAAGGCTGAAAGTTCATATAGAGGGAAAGTAACAAAAAATTTGCAGGTGTTGAAAATGACCAATAGGCTTTCTCTTTTTTTTGAAACGGAGTCTCACTCTGTTGCCCAGGCTGGAGTGCAATGTGTCCATCTTGGCTCACTGCAACCTCTGCCTCCCAGGTTCAAACAATTCTCCTGCCTCAGCCCCCCGAGTAGCTGGGATCACAGGCACATGCCATCATGCCTGGCTAATTTTTGTATTTTTAGTAGAGACAGGGCTTCATCATGTTGGCCAGGCTGGTCTTGAACTCCTGACCTCAGGTGACCCACCCACCTCAGCTTCCCAAAGGCTGGGATTACAGGCGTGAGCCACTGCACCCTGCCAGGCTTTTTAATAATAGAGATTTAATTGTGCATTTTAGTCTGCTGTGATGTGCTGCAAGAACTTTTCCTCCCCACAATTACCCAATGGCCCAAAATGTCAAGAAGTTTTACTACCTACAAAATATTGTGTAGGTGGCATTTTCAGAATAAAGCAATTAGGATAGCATTAAGATAAGAACAATTGGTACAAAAAAGTAGTAAAAGTCATAATGAAGACTGAGAATTTATCAGGAGCTAGATGTGGAGGATAAAAGTGGTTAACCTTGCAAGAACATCCAAAGATGTTGGAAAGGGTACTGAGCTACTCACCACTTGTAAAATACTGTTCAAGACAATTTTATTTCATTATTAGAGAATAGGGACTGACATCAGGGCCCCATTTTTAGAGTGGATAACAGTATGTACTGCATCAATGTTTTAAAATTAAACAGAAAAATTTATACAAAATACCCAGCACAGTAACTATTAATTAGTAGGTGTTCTATAACTATAAGCTTTCTTCCCATTTTGCCTCATCATATATAGAAGAATAAAGACAGAGATGAGACATGTACCTAACTCCTAAATGAAAGATTATTCTATTTCTCAATCACTCCAGCTTCCCAAAGTCATTCATCAATTAGGGAATATTAATTATTGTCTTTGCCAGAGCCAGCACTCCCCAAACTTGCTTCTATAATAATATCCCCTGAAAAGAGGCAGTACCAACCATTAAGATGGACACAGTCCCATGACAATTATTTGAGTTGCCATAGTAGTTACAGTAAGGGTGATGGAATGAATAAATCGCCAAGCTAAATGTGTTGATTAAGATCCCTGATGCAGCCAGTACAGAGCTGGTGATATTCATTCCTAGACTACCTCGGACCTAGAAAGGAATGAAAATCAATTAAACAATCCAACAACATCCTCAGATACATGTCCAGGAATCACTTTACACCCACCATCTCTTTCTTACTGCCATGTATCATTATCTTGATTATTTCAATAGTCTTCTAACTTGTCTTGTGGTTTCAACTCTAATCTCTTGCCAAAACACAAACATGATCTCATTATTCCCCAGCTTAAATTCTTCAGATGATTCCTGTGGGCACATAAGATAATCGCCAAATCTCTTTAGCAGGGTTTTCAATGTCCTTCACACTTTAGCTGGACAGCCCTGTCTGTATCCTTCCCTGCCATTCCTTGCTTCTGATGCCTGATTTCTTATCATTTTTCTAAATGCTGTTTGCTGTCATGCCTCTATACCTTTTGTGTGTTATCTCTCTCAGCAGTATATTCTTTTCTGTACATTCTCTTCTCGTGGATAAAGGTAAGAGGGCTTTTAATCAGAACTAAAATTGCTGACTGGGCGCAGTGGCTCATGCCTGTAATCCCAGCATTTTGGGAGGCCGAACGGGGTGGATAATCTGAGGTCAGGAGTTTGAGACCAGTCTGACCAACATGGAGAAACCCTATCTCTACTAAAAATACAAAAATTACTCAGGCATGGTGATGCATGCCTGTGATCCCAGCTACTCGGGAGGCTGAGTCAGGAGAATCACTTGAACCTGAGAGGCGGAGGTTGCGGTGAGCCAAGATCATGCCATTGCACTCCAGCCTGGGTAATAAGAGCGAAACTCTGTCTCAAAAAACCAAAAACCAAAAACCAAAAAAAAAAAAAGAACTAAACTTGCACAGCAAAGTGTGAGGAGTATGTGTAATGTGGCTGCAGCCAGAGGGGACACTAGGGAGTTGGGTTAGGCCAGATTTGGAAAACCCATATTGATCATGCTCCAGAATTTGATATTTTTCTTTTGAACAAAGAAAACTCAAATATGGACTTTAACTAGAAAAAAAAACATTTATTGAGATACGGACTTTCGCATTGTATTGCCTTTATGAAAGGCATCTTGGCATAAGAATTACATTTTAAATTTGCTTCTTATGTAATAACCTTATTGTGAATTTCTTTTATTGAAAACTCAAAATCCTTTCTGGACACAGTTGGAGTCTACATTATAATCAATGGATCAGTAAATATTACACAACACCAATGCTTGGTGTCACTGTCATGGGCTGACTCATGCTGCAGGGTTTTCTTGGAGCGGTCCCACTTGATATTTCTTCTCAATAATTCTCTATATCTTCAAAAAGATTCCCTCCGCAACGGTAAGATTCCCTACCTTGCCAAAATATCCAGTCCTATGTCAGCAATTAGCCTGACTGCAGTTTTTGAAAGACAGATTCTAGTAGGTAAAATGCACAATCGCTCCTGATTTTTTACAAAGAAACAAAACCTGTTTTACACCCTGGCAGAATACATTTTTTATTAATCCTTCCTTTTTTTGATACCAAAAAAAAGAAAATATTACTCACCAGGCCTTTTGTAGTTCTAATTCCTGCTGCAATTGACAAGGATCCTGAAATAATAAACTAAAAATGAGAGAAAAAATGAAGGTAAAAAACTTTAAGCCAGTATTGGGAGTCATAACTTACTAAACTTAATTCTAAATTAGATAGATATGTTAATAAGACCAATTATCTTAGAGAAAACCACAAAGGTTTGCACATTATTTTCCATTTTCCCAGAAAGAACAGAGAAATTATACCAGATAAATCCATGGGAGAATTTATCAAGTTTTTCAAATAATATCTAACTGAAATGATATTAAAACTGTTTGAGGGCACTAAAAGATACAGTTTCCAAACTCCTGATACAAAGTAATTCTTACATGGTACCAAAATTGATGACGATATTTAAACAAAAAATACACTAAAATTATTCTCATTTAGAATATTTTTAAAGTTATAAGTAAAATAGTAGCAAAAAAATGTAAATTCCCAATTAGATGATGACTAGAATATAGTAGTTCATTTGATTCCATCAATAAGGCAATTATTTTTCATTTAGCTAAAATAGCTAGTCAAGTTGGTTAGACTCTCTACCTTATAATAGTCAATTGTTGGAGTTTTTTATTTACTTTTCAAATTTGATTTCAGATGATTCAAAAATTATATCATAATAGAAAAAATATTGAACTAATAAAAAAGCTCAATAAATTTATTTAACTAACTTCCAAATACCCAGACATAGATGATTCATGGTATCTAAATCGCCACTGGAATAAAACCACTAGAGGGAATCACCCATCATATGATATAAAATACATCATGAACATTTGGGATGTTCCTTCAGCTCTACAAACATTTTTTAATATTGAAATATTCTAATTTACACAATTAACGAATTTAAGAAAAAAATTACATGCTTGTTGCTATTCATGTTTACAGTGTTGATAGGACAGGACATTTAATACAATTCAACATTATTAGTAACTGCAACATTACTGGTAAAATATAAAGAATTATTGGCCGGGCATGGTGGCACATGCTTGTAATCCCAGCACTTTGGGAGGCTGAGGTGGGTGGATCACGAGGTCAGGAGATCGAGACCACAGTGAAACCCCGTCTCTACTAAAAATACAAAAAAATTAGCCAGATGTGGTGGCAGGTGCCTGTAGTTCCAGCTACTTGGGAAGCTAAGGCAGGAGAATGGTGTGAATCCGGAGGCGGAGGTTGCAGTGAGCCGAGATCGCACCATTGCACTCCAGCCTGGGTAATAAGAGCAAAACTCTGTCTCAAAAAACCAAAAACCAAAAACCAGAAAAAAAAAAAGAATTATAATTTCTGTAACATGATAGAAATCTGTCTCAGTCTAAAAGTCTTTATTATGTTTAATGATAAAAATGTAGGATCATTTCATTAAAGTCAAAATCAAGATAAAGATGCTGACTATTATGTAATACTATTCTGGGTATATTTACCAAAATAATTATATAAGAAAAATAGTTGGAACAAGTGGTTTAACTATTCTTATTTAAGTATGAACAATATATATTGCAAACATTCAAGAACATGAACTAAAAATTACCATAAACTATTCTAAAAATTCAATAAGTCACCTTGGAAAAACATTCTATACAGAAATTATATATACACATTACAAGTGTGTATGTATGTCTGTGTATTTGAAGATAGGATTGAATAAGAGGACTTCATTTGCCACAGGAAAAAATATGTATGTACTACCTCAGAGGAAAAAACAAGGAATGTGAAACATACACAGAAACAGAACTGAAGAGGCCAAAAATACGAGGAACTTGTGACTGGTTCTTGGTATTGGTACTTATACTGCATAAAAGAGAAAAAGGAGGCACTTCATAGGTGAGGTTTGGGAAAAAAGGTTGAAAGAATAATGGAAGGTAGCCGCAGAAAACACTTCATCAATTAAGTAAAGGCTTATCTAATGGAACATCTACGAGAGTCTCAGTGATGTCTCAGTGGACAAATGGCTCCTGCAGTTCCTGGTAATCTACTGAACATGTGTGGAAGGCTTTCACCATGTAAGCTGGTTTTTAATGTGATCTTGAAAAGGAAATGGAAATAAAAGCAGAAAACTAAGTGGTTAGATGTATGCAATTCTGAAAATACATTGACCCTATTTGAATCTTCATTCCTGTACCAAACAGTTGTGATCTTGGGTTAGTTACTTAACCTCTCTTCATCCATAAAATGATTATAATGAAAAATCAGAAGTTTGTGGTGATTGTTTGAAATGAAATTGCACATATAAAGCACTTAGTAGAGTGTCCACATGATAGTAAGAGTTTAATAAGAGCTGTAATTGGCATTAGTATTTTTGGATATATGAAGTATTGTGCAACTTTCTAGAAGTAAAGCACAGCTTTACTGTACTTCCAATCTTGCACTTCTGCTGTAAACAGGTGAATGGGAGCAAAAAGCAAGCTCTTCTATAAAACTCTAAACTATCTCATTCTCAGTTTTAGAAATAAATGGAAACTCTGCAATGCTAGAATAGATTCCCTGATTCTAACATAAACGCAACTTATAAATTTTATTTTTCTCTCATCAATGGATGAAACTTGGTATTTTATTCTCAATTTTACTCTCAATTTGCATTAAAACTATCTTGTGTTTTCTCTTGGGAGGAGGTTTTTAAATTTAAATTCCAATTCTAATTTTAATTTAATATTAATAATAGTTATAATTAATTTAATATTAATTATAATAATTATAGTTATTTTATTGAACTTATGAAACAAAATATGCCAAATAACATTTTCATTTTCTAAGGTAACAATTTCCTGAGTTTTGATAGTCAATAGACTAGATATTAGAAACTGCTTGTGTACCAGCCACATCTCCTCTTCTTCCTTGCTAACGAAACCATCATTTTGTTCAGTTTCTCATGAGCTAAATGTAGGGTAGACTCCTCCCAGCTACAGAGGTAAATCTTGATTAGTCCAAGCCAATAATGGCAAGTCCGTTATCCTTACTGACAGTTGATTTGGGAATATGCATATGAAATATTTACCAAAAGTTGGATGTGTCAACCATCTCCCCTCTGATATGGTCTGCTAGCAATCCTTGATGAAATCCCTGCATCACTGAATGAAGCCATCCTAGAAATGACAAGCCACTAATCTTGTTTGTTGTAAAATAATCAGTGCTTTCAATGTTTAAGCCATTCTGGTTTGGGTCTTTGGCAATGTGCTGCTGTAATATATCTAACTGACATATATATAAATATTTAATCTGCCTAGATTTAATATAATACTATATTATTAGTAGTACTTTAAATATGAGAAAATTGAGTAAGAAATGGTTAGATACCACTCTCAGATTTACAGAATTACAAGATACAGTTAGAATAGGATTCCAAAGATCAGGGTATTGACAACTGCTTTATGTTATCTTCAATTATATTAAAAGATACTCTACTCACCATCACTGACCCCCAAATTGTGTACCCGATATACGCGGAAATAGGGTTACTTCCATAAGTATTAAATTCAATACACATCATTGTTATTCCCATGCTAAGGCTCATCAGGGCAATCAGAATCTGCACAACCTAGAAATGATGAAGAAAGCAAAAACTGATTATCCACCACAAAAATGGTGCTTCCGCCACCTGCTTTCCAATCACTAAGCTATCCTTATTCTCCTTCATTTGATATGGTCATATGACCTTCTTAGTATTCTCTTATCACTCTTTTTTTCACATAAATAACCGTGAATATTATCTTACCAATATTATCTCTCGGGATGTATATCATTGCCAGTAATTTCTTTATTTTATTTTATTTTATTATTATTATACTTTAAGTTTTAGGGTACATGTGCACAATGTGCAGGTTAGTTACATATGTATACATGTGCCATGCTGGTGTGCTGCACCCACCAACTCGTCATTTAGCATTAAGGTGTATCTCCTAATGCTATCCCTCCCCCCTCCCCCCACCCCACAACAGTCCCCAGAGTGTGATGTTCCCCTTCCTGTGTCCATGTGTTCTCATTGTTCAATTCCCACCTATGAGTGAGAACATGCATGTTTGGTTTTTTTGTCCTTGCCATAGTTTACTGAGAATGATGATTTCCAGTTTCATCCATGTCCCTACAAAGGACATGAACTCATCATTTTTTATGGCTGCATAGTATTCCATGGTGTATATATGCCACATTTGCTTAATCCAGTCTATCATTGTTGGACATTTGGGTTGGTTCCAAGTCTTTGCTATTGTGAATAATGCTGCAATAAACATACATGTGCATGTGTCTTTATAGCAGCATGATTTATAGTCCTTTGGGTATATACCCAGTAATGGGATGGCTGGGTCAAATGGTATTTCTAGTTCTAGATCCCTGAGGAATCGCCACACTGACTTCCACAATGGTTGAACTAGTTTACAGTCCCACCAACAGTGTAAAAGTGTTCCTATTTCTCCACATCCTCTCCAGCACCTGTTGTTTCCTGACTTTTTAATGATTGCCATTCTAACTGGTGTGAGATGGTATCTCATTGTGATTTTGATTTGCATTTCTCTGATGGCCAGTGATGATGAGCATTTTTTCATGTGTTTTTTGGCTGCATAAATGTCTTCTTTTGAGAAGTGTCTGTTCATGTCCTTCGCCCACTTTTTGATGGGGTTGTTTGTTTTCTTCTTGTAAATTTGTTGGAGTTCATTGTAGATTCTGGATATTAGCCCTTTGTCAGATGAGTAGGTTGTGAAAATTTTCTCCCATTTTGTAGGTTGCCTGTTCACTCTGATGGTAGTTTCTTTTGCTGTGCAGAAGGTCTTTAGTTTAATTAGATCCCATTTGTCAATTTTGGCTTTTGTTGCCATTGCTTTTGGTGTTTTAGACATGAAGTCCTTGCCCATGCCTATGTCCTGAATGGTAATGCCTAGGTTTTCTCCTAGGGTTTTTATGGTTTTCGGTCTAACATTTAAGTCTTTAATCCATCTTGAATTAATTTTTGTATAAGGTGTAAGGAAGGGATCCAGTTTCAGCTTTCTACATATGGCTAGCCAGTTTTCCCAGTACCATTTATTAAATAGGGAATCCCTTCCCCATTGCTTGTTTTTCTCAGGTTTGTCAAAGATCAGATAGTTGTAGATATGTGGTGTTATTTCTGAGGGCTCTGTTCTGTTCCATTGATCTATATCTCTGTTTTGGTACCAGTACCATGCTGTTTTGGTTACTGTAGCCTTGTAGTATAGTTTGAAGTCAGGTAGTGTGATGCCTCCAGCTTTGTTCTTTTGGCTTAGGATTGACTTGGTGATGCAGGCTCTTTTTTGGTTCCATATGAACTTTAAAGTAGTTTCTTCCAATTCTGTGAAGAAAGTCATTGGTAGCTTGATGGGGATGGCATTGAATCTGTAAATTACCTTGGGCAGTATGGCCATTTTCACGATATTGATTCTTCCTACCCATGAGCATGGAATGTTCTTCCATTTGTTTGTATCCTCTTTGATTTCATTGAGCAGTGGTTTGTAGTTCTTGAAGAGGTCCTTCACGTCCCTTGTAAGTTGGATTCCTAGGTATTTTATTCTCTTTGAAGCAATTGTGAATGGGAGTTCACTCATGATTTGGCTCTCTGTTTGTCTGTTATTGGTGTATAGGAATGCTTGTGATTTTTGTACATTGATTTTGTATCCTGAGACTTTGCTGAAGTTGCTTATCAGCTTAAGGAGATTTTGGGCTGAGACAATGGGGTTTTCTAGATATACAATCATGTCATCTGCAAACAGGGACAATTTGACTTCCCCTTTTCCTAATTGAATACCCTTTATTTCCTTCTCCTGCCTAATTGCCCTGGCCAGAACTTCCAACACTATGTTGAATAGGAGTGGTGAGAGAGGGCATCCCTGTCTTGTGCCAGTTTTCAAAGAAAATGCTTCCAGTTTTTGCCCATTCAGTATGATATTGGCTGTGGGTTTGTCATAGATAGTTCTTATTATTTTGAGATACGTCCCATCAATACCTAATTTATTGAGAGTTTTTAGCATGAAGGGTTGTTGAATTTTGTCAAAGGCCTTTTCTGCATCTATTGAGATAAGCATGTGGTTTTTCTCTTTGGTTCTGTTTATATGCTGGATTACATTTATTGATTTGCGTATATTGAACAAGCCTTGCATCCCAGGGATGAAGCCCACTTGATCATGGTGGATAAGCTTTTTGATGTGCTGCTGGATTCGGTTTGCCAGTATTTTATTGAGGATTTTTGCATCAATGTTCATCAAGGATATTGGTCTAAAATTCTCTTTTTTGGTGGTGTCTCTGCCTGGCTTTGGTATCAGGATGATGCTGGCCTCATAAAATGAGTTAGGGAGGATTCCCTCTTTTTCTATTGATTGGAATAGTTTCAGCTTTGGTATCAGGATGATGCTGGCCTCATAAAATGAGTTAGGGAGGATTCCCTCTTTTTCTATTGATTGGAATAGTTTCAGAAGGAATGGCACTGGTTCCTCCTTGTACCTCTGGTAGAATTCGGCTGTGAATCCATCTGGTCCTGGACTCTTTTTGGTTGGTAAGCTTTTGATTATTGCCACAATTTCAGAGCCTGTTACTGGTCTATTCAGGGATTCAACTTCTTCCTGGTTTAGTCTTGGGAGCGTGTACGTGTCAGGGAATTTATCCATTTCTTCTAGATTTTCTAGTTTATTTGCATAGAGGTGTTTGTAGTATTCTCTGATGGTAGTTTGTATTTCTGTGGGATTGGTGGTGATATCCCCTGTATCATTTTTTATTGCATCTATTTGATTCTTCTCTGTTTTCTTCTTTATTAATCTTGCTAGTAGTCTATCAATTTTGTTGATCCTTTCAAAAAACCAGCTCCTGGATTCATTAATTTTTTGAAGGGTTTTTTGTGTCTCTATTTCCTTCAGTTCTGCTCTGACTTTAGTTATTTCTTGCCTTCTGCTAGCTTTTGAATGTGTTTGCTCTTGCTTTTCTATTTCTTTTAATTGTGATGTTAGGGTGTCAGTTTTGGATCTTTCCTGCTTTCTCTTGTGGGCATTTAGTGCTATAAATTTCCCTCTACACACTGCTTTGAATGTGTCCCAGAGATTCTGGTACGTTGTGTATTTGTTCTCGTTGGTTTCAAAGAACATCTTTATTTCTGTCTTCATTTCGTTATGTAGCCAGTAGTCATTCAGGAGCAGGTTGTTCAGTTTCCATGTAGTTGAGCGGTTTTGAGTGAGTTTCTTAATCCTGAGTTCCAGTTTGATTGCACTGTGGTCTGAGAGGCAGTTTGTTATAATTTCTGTTCTTTTACATTTGCTGAGGAGAGCTTTACTTCCAATTATGTGGTCAATTTTGGAATAGGTGTGGTGTGGTGCTGAGAAAAATGTATATTCTGTTGATTTGGGGTGGAGAGTTCTGTAGATGTCTATTAGGTCCGCTTGGTGCAGAGCTGAGTTCAATTCCTGGATATCCTTGTTAACTTTCTGTCTCATTGATCTGTCTAATGTTGACAGTGGGGTGTTAAAGTCTCCCATTATTATTGTGTGGGAGTCTAAGTCTCTTTGTAGGTCACTCAGGACGTGCTTTATGAATCTGGGTGCTCCTGTATTGGGTGCATATATATTTAGGATAGTTAGCTCTTCTTGTTGAATTGATCCCTTTACCGTTATGTAATGGCCTTCTTTGTCTCCTTTGATCTTTGTTGGTTTAAAGTCTGTTTTATCAGAGACTAGGATTGCAACCCCTGCCTTTTTTTTGTTTTCCATTTGCTTGGTAGCTCTTCCTCCATCCTTTTATTTTGAGCCTACATATGTCTCTGCACGTGAGATGGGTTTCCTGAATACAGCACACTGATGGGTCTTGACTCTTTATCCAGTTTGCCAGTCTGTGTCTTTTAATTGGAGCATTTAGTCCATTTACATTTAAAGTTAATATTGTTGCATGTGAATTTGATCCTGTCATTATGATGTTAGCTGGTTATTTTGCTCGTTAGTTGATGCAGTTTCTTCCTAGCCTCGATGGTCTTTACAATTTGGCATGATTTTGCAGTGGCTGGTACCGGTTGTTCCTTTTCATGTTTAGTGCTTCCTTCAGGAGCTCTTTTAGGGCAGGCCTGGTGGTGACAAAATCTCTCAGCATTTGCTTGTGTGTAAAGTATTTTATTTCTCCTTCACTTATGAAGCTTAGTTTGGCTGGATATGAAATTCTGGGTTGAAAATTCTTTTCTTTAAGAATGTTGAATATTGGCCCCCACTCTCTTCTGGCTTGTAGAGTTTCTGCCAAGAGATCTGCTGTTAGTCTGATGGGCTTCCCTTTGTGGGTAACCCGACCTTTCTCTCTGGCTGCCCTTAACATTTTTTCCTTCATTTCAACTTTGGTGAATCTGACAATTATGTGTCTTGGAGTTGCTCTTCTCGAGGAGTATCTTTGTGGCATTCTCTGTATTTCCTGAATCTGAATGTTGGCCTGCCTTGCTAGATTGGGGAAGTTCTCCTGGATAATATCCTGCAGAGTGTTTTCCAACTTGGTTCCATTCTCCTCGTCACTTTCAGGTACACCAATCAGAGGGAGATTTGGTCTTTTCACATAGTCCCATATTTCTTGGAGGCTTTGTTCGTTTCTTTTTATTCTTTTTTCTCTAAACTTCCCTTCTCGCTTCATTTCATTCTTCTTCCATCACTGATACCCTTTCTTGCAGTTGATCGCGTCAGCTCCTGAGGCTTCTGCATTCTTCACGTAGTTCTCGAGCCTTGGCTTTCGGCTCCATCAGCTCCTTTAAGCACTTCTCTGTATTGGTTATTCTAGTTATACATTCATCTAAATTTTTTTCAAAGTTTTTAACTTCTTTGGCTTTGGTTTGAATTTCCTCCTGTAGCTCGGAGTAGTTTGATCGTCTGAAGCCTTTTCCTCTCAACTCGTCAAAGTCATTCTCCATCCAGCTTTGTTCCGTTGCTGGTGAGGAACTGCATTCCTTTGGAGGAGTAGACGCGCTCTGCTTTTTAGAGTTTCCAGTTTTTCTGCTCTGTTTTTTCCCCATCTTTGTGGTTTTATCTACTTTTGGTCTTTGATGATGGTGATGTACAGATGGGTTTTTGGTGTGGATGTCCTTTCTGTTTGTTAGTTTTCCTTCTAACAGACAGGACCCTCAGCTGCAGATCTGCTAGTTTGCTAGAGGTCCACTCCAGACCCTGTTTGCCTGGGTATCAGCAGCGGTGGCTGCAGAACAGTGGATTTTCATGAACTGCGAATGCTGCTTTCTGATCGTTCCTCTGGAAGTTTTGTCTCAGAGGATACCCGGCCATGTGAGGTTTCAGTCTGCCCCTACTGGGGGGTGCCTCCCAGTTAGGCTGCTCGGGGGTCAGGGGTCAGGGACCCACTTGAGGAGGCAGTCTGCCCGTTCTCAGATCTCCAGCTGCGTGCTGGGAGAACCACTGCTCTCTTCAAAGCTGTCAGACAGGGACATTTAAGTCTGCAGAGGTTACTGCTGTCTTTTTGTTTGTCTGTGCCCTGCGCCCACAGGTGGAGCCTACAGAGGCAGGCAGGCCTCCTTGAGCTGTGGTGGGCTCCACCCAGTTCGAGCTTCCTGGCTGCTTTGTTTACCTAAGCGAGCCTGGGCAATGGCGGGTGCCCCTTCCCCAGCCTCGCTGCTGCCTTGCAGTTTGATTTCAGACTGCTATGCTAGCAATCAGCGAGACTCTATGGGCATAGGATCCTCTGAGCCAGGTGCAGGATATAATCTCCTGGTGCGCCATTTTTTAAGCCCGTCGGAAAAGTGCAGTATTAGGGTGCGAGTGACCCGATTTTCCAGGTGCTGTCTGTCACCCCTTTCTTTGACTAGGAAAGGGAACTCCCTGACTTCTGAGTGAGGCAATGCCTTGCCCTGCTTCAGCTCATGCACGGTGCACTGCACCCACTGTCCTGCGCCCACTGTCTGGCACTCCCTAGTGAGATGAACCCGGTACCTCAAATGGAAATGCAGAAATCACCCGTCTTCTGCGTTGCTCACGGTGGGAGCTGTAGACTGGAACTGTTCCTATTCGGCCATATTGGCTACCCGATATCCAAAAGCCATTGCCAGTAATTTCAAGGTTAAAAAGAGTATGCCAGAACCAGCCCAGAGGTGCTTTTCTGATACCTACGATGTTACTTCTACCACAACTATTTCTCTCTTTTTGTCATGAGCTCAGAGAAGTGGCCTAGGAATTATAAAGCAATTATTGTAGCAAGGAGAATTAACCTGAAGAAAGGAGAGTATATACAGGGGAAGAAAACAAGAAAAACAAATATGATATTTTCTTGAAGTCTGGGGTATGAGGACATGAGTATGAGTACACAGGGATCTAAACATAGCAGAGTAAGAGTACAATTATCCCATGGCGTTCCAAAAGATCAAAAACATTTCAACAACTTATCAAAATTTATGGGATGTAGTGAAAGCAATGCTTAGAGGAAGATTTATAGCATTGAATGAATATATTAGAAAATGATGATCTAAAATCAATCTCCTGAGAGTGTACCTTAAGAAACTAGAAAAAGAAGTGCAAATTAAACTCCAAATAAACAGAAGAGCTATAATAGAAATTAGAGCAGAAATCATAAAATTGAAAACAGAACATGAATAGACAAAATCAATAAAATCCAAAGCAGTTTTTAAAAATATATGTATGTATAAATAAAATTTAAAAAGCCTCTAGCCAGCCTAAGAAAAAGAGAGAGGACAAAAATTACTAACATAAATGAAAGAAGGAACATTAATACAGTTCCCATAGAAATTAAAAGGATAATAAAATAATGTTATGAACAATTCTACACCCACAGTTTGATAGCCTTGATAAAATGGATAACTCCTTAAAGACAATTTGTCAAAACTCACACAAGAAGAGACACTGAATAAGCCTATAATTATTAAATAAATTGAATCAATAATTAATAAATTTCCAAAACAGAAAGCATCAGACCTAGAAGGGATCAGTGGTGAATTCTACCAGACACTTAAGAAAGAAATTATACCATTATTTACAGAAAATAGAAACAGAGGACATACTCCTTAACTAATTCTCTGAAGCTAGCACTACCATCTACCAAAAACCATGCAAAAACATTACAAGAAAAGAAAACTACAGACCAACATCTCTGATGAACAAATATGCAAAAATCCTCAACAAAATATCTGCAAACTAAATCTAACAATGCATTAAAAAAATTGTGTACCATGACCACTTGGGATTTATCCCAGGTATGCAAGGCTGACTATACATTCAAAAACTGATTAATGTATTCATCACATCAACAGGCTGAAGAAGAAAAATCATATGATTATATTAACAGATGCAGAAAAAATATTGAACAAAATCCAATGCCTGTTTATTATAAAAACTCTTGAAAAACCTATTAATGGAGGAGAACTTCTTCAGGTTGATAAAGAATATTTATGAAAAACCTACAGCTAACTTCATACTTAATGGAGAAACTCAAAGCTTTCTCACTAAGATCAGGAACAAGGCAGGGATGAGCCCTGTCACTACTCCTTTCAACATTGTACTGGAAGTCATAGCAGAAACAGTAAGACAAGAAAAGGAAATAAAGATATACAGACTGGTCAGGGAAAAATAAAACTGCCTTTGTTCCCAGATGACATGATGTCTGTGTAGAAAATCTGAAAGAATCAACCAAAAATTCCTGGAACTAACAAACAATTATATTAGGTTTACAAGATTTATACAAGATTAATACACGAGACAATTACTTTCTTATGTACTTATAATGAATAAGTGAAATTTGGAATTAAAAACATAATGCCATTTAAATTAGCACCTCTAAAAATGAAATATTTAGGTATTGGTATTTGGTATTTGTTAGGTGTAAATCTAACAAAATGTGTACAAAATCTATAAGAAACTACAAACTTTGATAAAATAAGTGGAGAGATATTCCATGTCCATGGATAGGAAGACTCAACATTGTCAAGATGTCAGTTCTTCCCAACTTGATCTGTAGCTTTAATACAATCATCATTATTAAATCATCATATCCCAGCAAGTTATTTTGTATATATTGATAAACTGACTCTAAAATTTATAAGGAACAGCAAAAAACTTAGAATAGCAAACACAATCTTGAAGAAGAAGAAGAAGAAGGAGTTGTAGGACTAACATTACCCAATTTTAGGACATACTATAAAGTGATAGCAATCAGGACTGTGTGGTATTAGCAAAGAAATAGAAAAATAGATCAATGGAATAGAGTAGAAAGCCTGGAGAGAGCCACACAAATATAGTCAAGTGATCTTTGGTAATGAACTAATGTAATACAATGAAAAAAAAGTATTTTAAAAAATAGTAATTAAAACTTGATATCCATAAGTAAAAATAAAACTTAGACACATACCTTATATCTTTCACAAAGATTAACTCAAAATGAGTCACAGACATAAATATTAAACTAAAAACTATAAAACTCCTAACGGATAACATAGGCCAAAATCTAGATGACCTTGGGTTTGGTGATGAATTTGTCAATACGATACCAAAGGCACAAACCATGAAATACAGAATAAATCATCTTAATTTTCTTAAAATTAAAAAGTTCTGCTCTGCAGAAGACATTGTTAAGAGATGAAAAGACAAACCACAGACTGGGAGAAGATATTTGCAAGAGTCATATCTGACAAAGGATCGTTATCCAAGATATACAACAAATTTAAAACTTAGCAGTAAGAACATAAACGTCCTCATTAAAAATGTGCCAAAGAATTTAACAAGACACCTTATGAAAGAAGATATAGAGATGGTAAAGAGACGCATGAAAAGATGGTCCACATCTTATGTCACAAGGGAAATGCAAATTAAAATGATAATGAAAGTCCTCTAGCACCTGTTAGAATGGTAAAAATCCAGAACACTGGCACTACCAATTGCTGGAGATTTTGTAGAACAGCAGGAACTCACTGGCTGTTGATAGAAATCTTCAAAATGACAAGGTCACGTGGAAGACAGTAGGGCAGTTTCTTAAAAAACTAAACATACTCTTACCTACAATACTGTAATCATACTTAACCAAATGAGTTGAAATACTTATGTCCACACATAACCTGCACACGGATATTTATAGCAACGTTACTCCTAATTGCCAAAGTTTGGAAGCCATCAAGATGTCCTTCAGTAGGTGAATGCATAAATAAACTGTGGTACCTCTAGACAATGAAATATTATTCAGTACTAAAAATAAATGAGCTATCAAGCCATAAGAAAACATGGAGGAAATTTAAATGCGTGTTTTTAGGTGAAAGAATGCAATCTAAAAAAACCACCTAGTGTACAATTCCAACTGTATGACTTTCTGGAAAGGGCAAACTATGAAGACAATAAAAGATTTGTGGTTGCCAGGGATTGGTGGGATACTATATGATACTATAAAGGTAGATTCATATCATTATACTTTTGTTAAAACCCACAGAACACACAACACAGAGAATGAACCCCATTGTGATTTGTGTACTTTTAGTAATGATGTGTCAATGTAGTTCATCAGTTGGTACAAAGGTTATACTCTGGTGGAGGAAGTTGATAATTAAAAAGCCATGCATTTGTGGGGGCAAGGGGCATATGGGATAGATCTGTGCTTTGCTCTCAATTTTTCTTTAAGCCTAAAACTGCTCTAAAACATACAGTATATTTTAAAATAATTATTCATACATTAAAAAATAAACCCACTTTGGGAGGCCGAAGCAGGCAGATCACGAGGTTAGGAGTTCAAGACCAGCCTGACCAATGTGGTGAAACCCCGTCTCTACTAAAAATACAAAAATTAGCTGGGCGTGATGGCTTATGCCTGTAATCCCAACTACTCAGGAGGCTGAGGCAGGAGAATCGCTTGAACCCGGAAGACGGAGGTTGCAGTGAGCTGAGATTGCGCCACTGCACTCCAGCCTGGGTGACAGAGCGAGACTCCATCTAAAAATAAAATTAAAAATAAATAAACAAATAAACCTAGTATGTGCCAACATAAATAACATATTTTATGAGAAATAACTGTATTTCCCCCCCTCCAAAAAATGAATAATGTGAAAAAAGGATCCAAAATATCCACAGTGACATTTTCCCAGTGGTTTGAAGCTTGGGCTAGTGATAAACCTATATTTAATATCCTTTCACCTGCCCTATTCTGTCATTCTTTTAATCCTTCATTTCTTTTAGGCTTGCTCATCTGAGACTCCAGATGGAAATGCTCAGAGAATAGATTTTTCATCCTCTGAGCAGGGGGCTAAGAAAAGGTGCCAGAAAGAAATAGTAGCAATATGTGTCTGTCAGCCATCAGGAAAGCCTGTAAAGGGGGCATCAGCTAGTAGTGCATAGGTGGCCTTTTATTTTGCTGCTCTTCCACACTGAGTTTACATACAATTATCATGGATGACCCACAACCCTAGAATAGATCTGAAGTCAATATATTTTAAATATAACTCAACTGGAAGCACGTTGTGACAGATACTATATAGGTTTTCAGATGAAGATCCTGAAAAGTAATTACTGATGTCGCGAGGGTTGGCTGTTGTATTATGAGGCTAGTGGGACAGTGTATTTGACATAAGGTCTTATGAAATATGAGTTTACAACACTATTGGTCTTCCCCTAGATTGGCAACTTACCCCAAGGACTTTGGGTTCCCCCTTCCAGAACTTCTCTTGCAATCCTTTCCACAGATGTGAATGTACGACAGCCATGTTTCCCAGCTGGGGCACACCAGGGCCAGCCCCTGGCATGGCCTGTTCCATTCCTTGCATGGTTGTCATGGCAGCAGAAAAGGTGCTACAATAAGAAATGTAATTTAGGATGATGTCCTGGAAATGGCAAAAGAGGACATGACACTTTGGGGCAGGTTCCTCCCTAAGGACAAAATCTGGTCTACATTCTCTTCCCATATCATAATAGCTGTTAGAGCTGGGGAAATGGAATAGGCAACACATTAAGTGTGGGGGTGGGGGTGGGTGGTGGGAGATAAACTAAATATCATGAGATATCAAGATGCTGGAAAATCCTGCAGAGAGGGACACGTTGACAGAAGCGAGGTAAACCTATTGGACCTCTAAAATTAGAGAAATGTCTTTAAGTTCCAATTCCAAGTCTGCTCAGATTTTATTCCTATCCCTCTTACTGCCTAATCCCTTGATTACAGCCACTTACCCACAAAGGATTACTTTGTTTTTTAGTTTTTGTTTTTGTTTTTTTTTGAGATAGAGTCTCGCTCTGTCGCCAGGCTGCAATGCAGTGGCGCGATCTTGGCACACTGCAACCCTGCCTCCTGGGTTCAAACGATTCTCCTGCCTCAGCCTCCCAAGTAGCTGTTACTACAGGCGCGTGCCATCATGCTGAGCCAATTTTTGTATTTTTAGTAGAGACAGAGTTTCACCATGTTGGCCAGTATGGTCTCGATCTCCTGACCTCATGATCCGTCCATCTTGGCCTCCCAAAGTGCTGAAATTACAGGTTGATCCACTGCGCCCAGCTGAAGGATTACTTTTATAATAGTAATAAACTACACAAACTAATCTGCCTTCCAATTTATTGTATAGTATTGTATAGTTCCTCCTTTTCTAATCAGAGCACAGTTAAATTCACAGGGCTGAAAATCTTCCCATGTTCATCCTTGCTGAGTGTGATTTATGTAACCTTGTATTTTGTGCCACAAACTCTGAACTTTGGGAATGAAACTTATGTCTCTGAGTCATATTCTTGGCACCACAAATCTAAATCTCTTGTCCTATTACATTACTTTAAATCCTAACTTGCTGGTGCATAGCAAGGATCCATCAAATAATTTTTTGAGAATCTAAGCACAAACATATTACTCTTATACGTCTTTCTGTCCTCAGTATAATAACTCCAACCAAGTCATGTAGAGATAGGCTAAAGCCACATGGAAATTTTTATCTATGTAGTTGAATTCATATTCAGGTGTTTCATGATCAACTTCCATAAATTTTTAGGGAAATGAAGCTTGCTAATGTCCTTCAAGTAACAGTTAATTTTGATACCATTTATTCTTCATTGAGCCCCTATAAAAGTCTCCTTTGGAGATGTGTGCCCTTTTATTGGTAACATAAATGAAAAAAAATTGTTGTACTCCAAATTTGCTATGTTGAGAAAAAAATTAAGATTTCTCTGAAAAAATTATCATCCTGTATTTATTTTTGATACATCAATGGAAGTAAATTATTAGCTGTCTAACAATAAAACTGATTAAAGTCAGAAGAAGGAGGGTGAATTTCAGAGAAAGATAGAGAAGAAATGTTAAAATGAAAAGATTAATCATTTAGAACATTAATTTAACTTTAGTAATGTGTATACTTAAAATTATGAAAAATAGTAAAATAAAAAGTACAAAATTACAAATTATAAAATAAGTTAAGTATTTCTTTTAAAAAAGAAAGACAAATATAATAAATAAGAAATATATAATGTAAATGTGACTGAAGTAGTTAAGATAAGAAATTAAATATAAGAATGTAACCAAAAAATCAATGTTCTTATTCTTATCACTTTTAGAAAAGTTCCGAAAACAATTTGGACAAACAGAATTAGAACTCCATTTTTTTATGAAAGTGGGAAACAACTAACATTTCTATAAATCAGGTGAAATGAGTGTTAAAAACAAAGATTACATGACGATAAATTTGGGGAGAATTGTAGCAAGAGTATGAAAGAAACAGGACACAATGGCCACAGATTTCAGAGTATACTTATCAAAGATGAGAGGGCCCTCTGAGGTGTACAACATAAATTATTGTTTATAATCCTGGGAATTAAATACATCAGTTGATAACTGTCACTTCCCTGGAAAAGTATAGTTCTGAGAATCATCAAAGTCAGTAGGAAAGGAGAAATCCCACCAAAAAGACACATATTTAGAAAGCAATCAGTCTCTGAATAAGTCCTCCATTAGAGTCCATAAAGAAGGAAGTAGATATCCTTGATACAAGCCTCCAAGAAGTCCCACAGATTAGGAGCATCTGGATATATATCACATATAGAATATGTAAAGAGTATAGATAACTTATTTAAATGAAAATTAAATCACAAAAATAAAGTCAAAGATAAAGCGCATAGAGTGACAGGACATATTTGGAACATAATCTCAAATTTCAAATACAAAATAGTGTTGACAGAAAACAATTGGTCAATGTGTTAAATAACAAGGAATAGCTGAAAATAGAATTAGTCAACTGGAAGGAAAAATTGAAGAAATCACCAAGAATTCTATAGAGAAACAAGAAAATGGTCATAATAGAAGAGAGGTTAAAAGATTAGAAGTGTAGAATTAAAAGGTCTACAATATATCTGATTAGAATTCTAAACAATGTCACCAAGAAGGCCAACTAGAAGTTCCTAACCCTCATCATCATCAACACACACACATGCACACACTCCCCAAAACAATGAATAAACAAATGCATTCCATCTAAAGTAACTAAAGAAGAGCACCTGAAAACAGCGAAGGAGTAGCAGAAATCTTGTAGATCATAGAAACCCAGGATGGCTACATGAAGAAGGAGATAAAACACCTTTCTTCTACCACCCCTTCCCCCAGTTAGGACCAGCTCTGAGTCAGCAGGGCCTTCTTCCTGCAGGGAGAAGGTAAGCGAGAGGACCCCAGCAGCTCCCATCACCACCATGGATACCTGTAATCTTACTACTGGAGACAGAGTCTTCACAGGCTCTGAGCTCAGCTGACGGAGCTACCTGAAGTCCACATGTCTGTCCTATCCCAGAGGTGGCACTGACACTATGCCCTGGCCTCCATGGCCTGAGCTGCTACTGTGTTGCCCTTTCTTGGAAGTGAATCACTGCTACAGTGCATTCTCCTTCAGAAGTGAGTAGCTATTGCACCCCTCTATCTCTGAGGCTTAACCACCGCTACACCACACACACCTGGTAGCCATACCTAAGCCAAACTGCTCCTGTCTATTCTCTACCTGCCGAGGGCAGGCTGCCATGGAACTGCTCCATGCCCCCATCTTAGTCACTGGTGCACCCTGCCCCTCCAAATTCAAGCTGAAACTGTGTCCCACTCTCTGAGGACACATAGCTTTGATTGAGCTGTGTCACCCAACAATCCAGGCAAAATAACTGCAGTGCCCCGCCTCCCTAGAACTGACTAGTTCCCTGGAGTCCAAGCTTCTGAAAAACCCTGGCTCCCCAGGGGGTCATTTCTATACTGCTTCAAGAAACCCAAGGACCAAGCCACAGACAGGCTTAGTCATTCCTGAGGCCTTGCTGCTGCTACATCCAGCCTTACACAGCCTGGGATATTGCCATGCCCTACCATCCCAGGGTCTAGAGTTACCACTATGTGGCACTCCATCCCCCAGGGTTGGAGTTGCTGCAGTGTCCTATTGTCTCTGGAACCAAAATTTCAACAGTAACCTGCTCCCCAGAGCTCAAGCCTCCAGAGCACCCCTCTTTCCCTGGAGCCATGCTGGTGTTGTGCACTGACCCCAGAATCAGTAACTATTCCATCCCTGCCCCATGGGCTTGAGTTACTGAGGTGTGCTTTAGAGTTACAGCCTCAGCTTTGTGGGTAATCTGCCTCCAACCATGCCTTGGTAAGTGAACCTGTGCCACAGTAGTTTTGCAAGACTCTGAGCCTAGGACCCCAGCTCCACAGCCACTATAATACTTGTGCCTAAAAAATACAAACTGTCAACCTTGATGGCAACCATGTGGTGTTAACTCTATAGGCTCACAGACTGCAAGAGTTGTAGAGGCATGGCTTTCACCACCTAGTTTCAAAGGATGTCACAAATAGCTATGGGAGTGGAGCCACTTCAAAGAGCCTCCATCAGGGCAATGCTGAGTGAAAATGTGGGGTCAGAGCCAACACAGAGTCCCAGTTAGGGATATGCCTAGTGGAGCCATGGGAGTGCGGCTACCTTTGAGATCTCAGAACTATAGGGCCACTAGCATGCAACGCCAACCTAACAGAGCTGAAGCACGGACTGAGCCCAGCAAAGATATGGGAGCAGGACTGTCTGAGGGCCCCAATCAGTGTCCCCAGGATTCAGGACATAGAGTCAAAGGAAATTATTCTCCAGATTTAAAGCTTAATGCTGTTTTCTCGGTTGGGTTTTGGACTCACTTGAAACCACTTCCACCTTTTTCTTGCCTAGTTCTTTCTTTTGAACTGAGAAAGTCTATTCTGCACCTGTTCCACCATTATATTTTGAAAACAAATCACTTGTTTTGATTTCACAGGCTCACAGCTGGAAACATTTGCCTCCAGATAAATCATACCTTGAGTCTCATCCATATCTGCTTCTGATGTGACTCTGGACTTAGAACTTTAGAGTCAATGCTGGAATGGGTAAAAATTTTGAGGCTTTTGAGGCTATTGAGGCAGAATTATTGTATTTTGTATGTGAGAAGAACGCGAGTTTTGGAGGGTTGTGGATGAAGTGCTACGGTTTCAATGTCCCCTCTAAAACTCATTTGAAAATTTAATTGCCATTTTAACAGTATTAAGAGGTGAGACCTTCAAGAGGTAATTGCATCAGGAGACCTCTACCTGCATGAATGGATGAATGTCATTATCACTGGAGAGGGTTAGTTATCACAGGAGTAGACTCCTGATAAAAGAACACATTTGGCCCCATCTCTCTCTCTGCTTTGTATGCTCACTTCCACCTTCCTTGATGGGATCACCCTCACTAGAGGTTTACACCATGCATGCTTAGACTTCCCAGCCTCTAGATCTATAAGCAAAATACAACTTTATAATAAATTACCCAGTGTTCAATGGTCTTTTACAGTTGCAGAAAACAAAGATATCAAAAATTTAATTTCGTGGGAGGACAGTACAAGTCTAGAGTTCTTGTTTCAACAAACATTGTTATTGTCACCTTAAAATAGTCAATTTATAAAACTACGTGGTTTTATGTAAGCCTAATGATGACTACAAGGCAAAGAACTACAGCAGATACACAAATGTTAAAGAATTCAAAGCTTAGCAATTCATAAAATTACTAAATCACAAAGGTAGACCAGAGTGCAAGAAAGAAACAAAGATCTACAAAAACAACCCCCCCAAAATAATAAAATGTCACTGGTAAATCCTTATCCATTAATGCTAACCTTAAATATAAATGAATTAAATCTTTGAACAAAAGTCAAAGAGTGGCTAGAAAATTTTTAAAAAACAAGATCTAACCAGATGCTGTAAGAGACTCACTTTAGCCTTAAGAAGAAACATAGATTGAAAGTTAAGGGACGGACTGTTCCATGCAAATAGAAGCCTAAAGAGAATAATTATCTGTACTTAGATCATGTAAAATAAACTTCAAGTCAAAAACTGTCAAAAGAGGCAAAGAAGGTCATCATTTAATGATTGACTGAGCATAGAGGGTGGGTAAGAGAAGTCATTAATAACAAACTACTATTGCGGGAAGTCAGGGACCCTGAACGGAGGGACCGGCTGAAGCCATGGCAGAAGAACATAAATTGTGAAGATTTCATGGACATTTATTAGTTCCCCAAATTAATACTTTTATAATATCTTACGCCTGTCTTTACTGCAATCTCTGAACATAAACTGTGAAAATTGCATGGACATTTATCACTTCTCCAATCAATACTTTTATAATTTCCTATGCCTGTCTTTACTTTAATCTCTTAATCCCATCATCTTCGTAAGCTGAGGATGTATGTTGCCTCACAACCCTGGGATGATTGTGTTAACTGCACAAATTGTAAAACATGTGTGTTTGAACAGTATGAAATCTGGGCACCCTGAAAAAGAACAGGATAACAGTGATGTTCAGGGAACAAGGGAGATAACCATAAGGTCTGACTGCTTGCAGGGCTGGGCAGAACAGAATCATATTTTTCTTATTGCAGAAAACGAGTAGGAGAAATATCGCTGAATTCTTTTCCCAGTAAGGAATAACCCTGGGAAGGGAATGCATTCCCAGGGGGTGCCTGTGGACAGCCGCTCTGGGGGTGTCTGCCTTATGCGATTGAAGATAAGGGATGAAATACACCCTGGTCTCCTGCAGCACCCTCAGGCTTGCTAGGATTAGGAAATTCCAGCCTGGTGAATTGTAGTCAGACTGGTTCTCTGCTCTTGAACGCTGTTTCCTGTTAAGATGTTTATCAATGACAATGCGTGCACAGCGGGACATGGAACCTCATTAGTAATTCTAATTTCACCCTGGCTTTGTGACCTTGCTCTGCCCAGCCCGTGTGATCTTTTATTGCCATTTGAAGCATGTGATGTCTCTGACCCACTCCCTATTCGTACACTCCTCTTCTTTTGAAATCCCTAATAAAAACTTGCTGGTTTTGTGGCTCAGGGGCATCACGGTGCCTGCTGACATGTGATGTCACCCCCAGAGGCCCAGCTGTAAAATTTCTCTCTTTTGTACTCTTTCTCTTTATTTCTCAGACTGGCTGACACTTAGGGAAAATAGAAAATAACCT
The DNA here is from genome assembly GCF_028885655.2 of Pongo abelii. NCBI lineage: Eukaryota > Metazoa > Chordata > Mammalia > Primates > Hominidae > Pongo > Pongo abelii. Next base: position 14,937,751 of record NC_071994.2, read on the forward strand.
ATGTTGAAATATTGGGGGCTGGTTCCCCCAATAAACTACCAGACTTTTTTGAGACAGGGTCTCACTCTGTTGCCCAGGCTGGAGTACACTGGCACTATCGTGGCTCACTGCAGCCTCGACCTCAGCTACCCAAGTAGCTGGGATTACAGGCCTGTGCCACCACACCTAGCTAATTTTTGTATTTTTTGTAGAGATGGGGTTTCTCCATGTTACCCAGGCTGGTCTCAAACTCCAGGGCTCAAGTGATCCTCCTGTCTCAGCCTCCAGTAGTGCTGGGATTACAGGAGTGAGCCACCATGCCCAAACTTAAATTTCCAAATTTTTAACACAATGTGGTTAATTGCTGGGCCTTCCACCAAGAAAGGACACTTGCAGTCCCATAGCCCTCTTAGGGTTTCTGTTACATTTAGTTCTTGCCATTCTTGATTAGAGGCTGCTTGTAGGGTTCTGAAATAATTTCCACATACTTTTCCTGTGCCACCTTACTTTTTTGAAAGAGAAATTTTGAGGAAGGCTGAATACCTTCTATTTAGGTATTCTAATGTTTGAAATAAAAATTACCTCTTCTCCCTTCTGGGACAGTTGGTAAATTGTTAATTTATGGGCTTTGTTAGAATGACTTTAAATTAAGCCCAGATGGAGAGAGTTCTCTGATGTTTAACAAAATTTGAGAGTACAAATTAAATTTAAGACAAAAAATAAGGCCCGCTATTTTATTTTACCCCTTTGATCCATATCTAAATTTTGTGTTCTGCTCAGAGGATGCTAAAGTGTCCATATAGGTCTGAATGTACCTACTCCATAGCATGTAAATGTAACCCACCTCATAAACTCCATTATCATTAGAACAGAGACTGCAAGAGGAAGAGGACAGCCTCTTGGCCCACCTCTGCATAGTCTTGTATCTAACTTACTGAGAGCAAAAAAGGAGGACAATCCTGACTCTTCTGACCAATCTTTGAGACAAACTGCAAAAGAGAGGAAGAGTCAACCTCTGACCACATGGTACCATGTAAAACATGCTCTCACCAATTATATAGACCCCTCTTATCTGCTTTTCCACTTTCCCCAAGACCGGAGCAGGTTGGAGCAGGGTGATGACAGGAATAAAGTCCCTGTCTAGCATGTCCTTGAGTGGCAGGAAAGTGTTAAAGGAAGTTTATGTTTTATACTTCAAGCCAGAAATGAGTAAGTGATAGTAGGGATACCAATAATAATAGTCAATATGTATTTAGCATTTATTAAGTGACATGCACTGGTTTAAATGTTTTATATGTGTTATTTCATCATTAAATTCCCTTGAGAGATATACTCTATTATTCACAGGACAGAATTATAGAAACACAAGATTGAGTAACTTGAGTAAACAGTGGCAGGGCCAAAATTTAAATCCAGGTGATGTAATTCCAGAACTCCTTTGCTTAAGGGGATCCACTAAACTAGTCTGGTGAATAGAAGATCTCTTTTGTTTGCACAAAAACTTGTACAATTAATTTTCTTAGCAGCATTATCTATAATAGCTAAAAGGTAGAAACCACCCAATTTGGAATAAGTTAGATAACAAGACTACGTAGAGGTGGGCCAAGAGGCCCTCGTCTTCCTCTTGCAGTCTCTGTTCCAATGATAATGGAATTTGTGAGGTGGGTTACATTTATATGCGATGGAGTAGGTATATTCAGACCTATATATACACTTTAGCACTCCCTGGACAGAACACAAAATTTAGATTTGGAGCATATGGCTAAAATAAAATAGGTTTTATTTTTGATCTTACATTTAATCCACATCCTCAAATTTTGTTACACTTAAGGGAATTGTCCTTCTCTGGGCTTAATTTAAAGTCATTCTAATAAAGCCCATAAATTGACAATTTACCTACTTGTCCCAGAAGGGAGAAGAGGTTATTTTTATTTCAAACCTTAGAAGACCTAAATAGAAGACATCCAGTCTTCCTCAAAATTTCTCTTTCAAAGAAGTAAGGTGGCGCAAGGAACAGTATGTGGAGATTGTTTCAGAGCCCTGCAAGTAGTTGCTAATCAAGAGTGGCAAGAGCTAAAGGGAACAGGAACCCTAACAGGGCTATGAAATTACAAGTGTCCTTTCTTGGTGGAAGGTCCGGCAATTAACTACACTATCCATGTTAAAAATCTGGAAGTTTAAAGCTGGGCATTGTGACTCACTCCTGTAATCCCAGCACTATGGGAGGCCAAGGTGGGAGGATCGCTGGAGCCCAGGAGTTCGAGATCAGACTGGGGAACATGGTGAAACCCCATCTCTCCACAAAATGCAAAAATTAGCTGGGTGTGGTGGTGGGCGCCTGTAATCCCAGCTACTCAGGAGGCTGAGGTCCAGGCTGCAGTAAGCCACAATGGCGTCAGGGTACTCCAGCCTGGGCAACACAGTGAGACCCTGTCTCAAAAATATCTGATAGTTTGTCATTGGTTCCTTCCGTTGCCTACCCTCTATGCTCAATCAATCTCATTCTAATCCTACACAACCATTTTTCAACTCTGTGTATTTCTCCCATCTTCTCAAGGCAAGCCATTATTCTATTTTTATCAGAAGTATTCATTATAGCCTCTGAATGTTCACTGTGTCCATTTGTGGCTTTGGATATTCAATCCACCACTGATGTTGTAGCCAGAATGATCAAATACAAAAACAATTGAGTCACCATCCCCTTTAAAAGCCTCCTTTTGCATTTCACCACCCTTAGCATAAAGTTAAAATTTTTAATGTTGATAACAAAACCTCTGCTACTTCAGTACAAATCTATTGTTGTAGTCTTACCTCAAATCTCTCTCCTTTTAATTTTTAAAGCTCCAAGTATATTTGACTTATTTAAGTTGTTCCAAAGAAGTAATTTCATTCCTATATTGAGACATCTGCGTATATTGAAACCATTTGCAGGAATGTTCCACCCCTCTTGTGACCACCTTGTAAGAACAAAAACAAACCCACCACATCATCTAATCTTCTCACACATGAACAGCATTTTATAGTCTCTATCTTCTCTCAGACACTATTCCCCCACTTCCCCAGCATTGCACACACATGGATTACTCAACCTATGACAGTAAATAAGGGTTTAAGAAGTCTATGTTATGTTCCTTCTACATTGCAAAAGTCAAAGTTATTTGGAAAGTGACTAAAGATGATTCTTCTTAGTCCATCTAAATGTGTACTTTATTCTTCTTTAATGTAAAAGAACCTCTGCCTCAATCTCTCAGGCACACCTTCAGACTGAGAATTTAGGACATGTTGGGTCTGTCTTATGAAATGCACTGGTGGTTCTCTCTCTGTGTTTAGTGCCTCTCTGGTAAGACTGTAAGCTTCCTCGAGAGCAGAGCAATTATATCAAAATAAAGCTTGTAACTGACTTCTATGCTTTCCCATAATTCTTTGGTAACATAGGTCAGGTTCTGGTCATTCAAGGCTGGTGCTTTGTCATTCTAAGAAACTCTGGCCGTAAATTCATATAACTGCCTCCTCTTTTTCCACCACAGAAATCCTTGTGTTAATTACCTACAGCACATAAAGTCCCCAAGGACAAAAACATGTGTTTACCATCCAGGGCTTGACTTCTCTATATTCATTTTTTTTTAACTGCTGAGAATATTGGATACATATGAGGGACATTTCTTCCAGGTTGGAGAAGAATCTAAACCTTGGTTTTGTCACATCACCTATATGCATCAGGCTCTTAACAACTACAATGTCTTTCCCCCACACCCCTGATAAAAAGGTGGGGGAACCTAGACCACTCTTCCCTCTTCTATTGGTCCCAGTCACCTTGTGGATCAGCAGAACCACCAGTCTCTTGTTTCCTCATTTTTGTGTCACCATCCCCATCACGGGTCACAATTGCAAGGAGAGAGCATGAAGAGAGTGGTACAAACAGCCATCCCTTTTTCTTGGCAAAGTTATCAAATAGACTAGAAACCCAAAATGAGGCCTGAATCTGGATAGGTTTTAGAAAGATGATGGGGATGCAGAAGTGGTGGCATGGGAAAGGAAAAGGGGGAAAGGCCTGGGCTAGGAACCAAGAATTCTGTTTTTTTTTTTTTTTTTTTCTCCTAGCCCTTTTGTTAACTTGTATGATTCTGGGTACATTATTTCCCTTTTATGGGTCTCATTTACTTCATCTGGGGAAAGATTACAACGGCCACGACTACTTACAAACTTCTTTCTTATCCTAAGAATGCTAAAAGTCTACAAGGTGTTTTTCATTAGCAGATTTTATAATGAGCAGCCTCAGTTTACTGCCTGGGTGCCCCATGAATAGTGCCAAAGACCACTGGAGAACTAGGTCAGGCCACAGCCCATCTAAATGTACAAGGCTGGGGACACTGCCTGTGCCCTACTCCATGTACACCAAATTCTGCATGTGATACATCTGTTCTTAAATCCTGAGTTATAAAAATAACCAGTCAGACACAGAGAATAAAGACCATGGAAGAAGGGCATTAACAGTAAATGAGGTAACTAGTCAAAGGTTTAAAATGTTGCTTTCAGTGTTTTGATATCCTGAGGACTTATGGGACAAAAGTAACTAAACAACCTTATCCAGCCTCCAATGTCAGCCTTTAGGAGGCTTTTCTAACTCCCATCAACTGTAGCAAAAACTGTTCCTTATCCCCCCACCAAATGCACATTTAAAGGTGCACTCAACCCACCCCAACCCTGAATACCAGCTTGGGTCATGGGAAGTGGCCTCATTATTTTTCTCATTCCCCTGCCAGAAATCCTTAACCCAGTAAGTGAAACAAACCATCAGCCCGAAAGCCTAGGAAGGCAAGTCCCTGGACCTACCTTTCTTCAGGCCTGCAATGTCTGCTGTAGGTCTGATGCATGAAGGGCTCTAGGCAAGTTCCTCAAAGTTCTTTGGTCTAGACCCAATCAACTTCCCCCTCTCCACACCTCACTCAGTTTAAATCTGCATTCCTCTTCTAGCAGATGTTTGGAACCTTAAAGGCTGTGCTGAGAATTTCTGAATCGCACAGCTAGTTCCTCTTTTATATCGGAAGCATTAACTGATTTTGTGTTCCCAATATGGGTGTGGATGTCTATTTTGAAATTTGCTGAAAAAGCAGTGGCTGCCTGATACAATCTTTCCTATGAAAATAATACTGCTAATTACTATGGATATCAGTGGTAGAGGATTTACTGTATGCCAGACTCTCTTCAAAGGTCGTTATATGAACAAGTAAATGGTATTTTGTAAATACCCCCTTTCACAGTGTCACACATTTCCACAGTACTCTTGTCTTCCTGGAGCCCTACTATTACTATTTTATTAGGTTGGTGCAAAAGTAGTTGCAGTTTTTGCCATTATTTTACGGCCAAAATCACAATTACTTTTGCACCAACCTTAATATACACAACTTAAATGCTTTATTTACATGAAATCCCACCTTTAGAGATTCATCAGGAGTGGCCATAAGATGGCAACAAGTTGGTTGTATGGCAATAAAACAACACCTTTCTAAGTGAAGGAAGCAGCTGGTATCATAGAACGAGCTGGTCTTTGACTAAGATAAAATCAATGGCAAGCATTTCTTGCATGGCCTTGTTAATCTCCTGAACCTAAGATTCATTTGTATATGTACCATGGAATACTATGCAGCCATAAAAAATGATGAGTTCATGTCTTTGTAGGGACATGGATGAATTGGAAATCATCATTCTCAGTAAACTATCGCAAGGACAAAAAAACAAACACCGCATGTTCTCACTCACAGATGGGAATTGAACGATGAGAACACATGCACACAGGAAGGGGAACATCACACTCGGGGGACAGTTGTGGGTTGGGGGGAGGGGGGAGGGATAGCATTAGGAGATATACCTAATGCTAAATGATGAGTTAATGGGTGCAGCACACCAGCATGGCACATGTATACGTATGTAACTAACCTGCACATTGTGCACGTGTACCCTAAAACTTAAAGTATAATTAAAAAAAAGATTAAAAAAAAGATTCATTTGTAAAATAAACTAATGCCTACTTTACATGGAGGAGGAAAGCAAAGTGGTATGCAGTTTTCATTCATTCAGCATTTTCTTTAGAAAAACTACTATAAGCCAAGCAGTGTGCCATGTGCTTCTGATAAAATGGTAAAAAATAATTTTCACTCAAAGAGTTTATAGACTACTTGGAAAAACAGACCAGTAAATAAATCCATTACTATCAGTTATCTGCAAGGTAAAGTGGCAATACAGATGAGTAAATACATCATTACAACCCATTATAATCAGTGATCTGCAAGGTAAAGTAGGGTATCCTAAGAGAGCTCATAGGAGGATCAATGAACCCAAAATTGGGTAGGCAGAGGAGACTTCCTAGATAAGGGGACATCTAATTGGAGACCTGATGAATGAGCAAAAGACACACAAATGGAAGGGGAGTGAAGGAACGTAATATTATTATTTCTATTTTTTGGAAGAAGAAACTGAAACTCAGAGATATTCGTATAGCTGGTATAGATGAGATTGAAATCCAGTTTTGCTTAATTCTCTATAATCTGAAATTACAATTCTCAAAATTAAAATAGATTGTATTTCAGAAATATTGTCCTGGTTTCAAACAACAGGAATAAATAATAATAAAATCAGAGAGTTAAGCTCAAGGTAGAGGCAGTTCTTTAGGGAAGGGATGATGGTTACCTGAACTACCTGTGATGCTAGTGAAGTTGGAGAGAATGAATGGATTTGGAAGATGTTTAGGAACGAGAAATGACAGTACTTATTGGTATAATGGATGTGTAAATCAGGAGAAAAAACAGGAAAGGATGACACTCAGATTCTTGGTTAGGAAACTGAATGAGTGATAGAGCCATTCAGTAAGGCAATAGACATGGACCAGGACAGAACTGCAGGAACAAAGAGTAAAATTTTGAATGTATTTAATCAGAGTTGTGTAGGGACCTTCAAATAAAGTTGATAAGAATTGGATAACTGGCAGGAGCTAGGGAATGAGAACATGGCTATAGAGGTAAACCCAACCACTCTTCACCCAGAGGGATGAGATCACCCAGGCTCGTGGGTGGAGGCAGAAAACATCGAACCCTTTTTCCAGAGGATAGAGACAGTATAATCAGAAATAAGAGTTCCCAGAAGATTATGAAAAAGAGGGTAAGGAAGATAGCAGGCAAACTCGGAAAATGCGGCATTGCAGAAGACAAGGGTACAGAGTTTCATGACTTCCTAAGAGAGGTTGAAATTCTAGACTAAGGACAGGCATCAGTCTGTCCTCCCACTCCATATGGTATGAAATGAGACATTATCAGGTTATTATTAGCAGATAACAATTTCAAGAGAACAATAACATGAAATTTGACAGAGAAATATATATATTATCTCTATATAGAATATATATCCTATTATATATAATAGAATATCTATATATTATATATAGATAATTATATATTATATATTAACAGAGACTGGGTTTCACCATTTTGGCCAGGCTGTTCTCAAACTCCAGATCTCAAGTAATATACCCTCCTCGGCCTCCCAAAGTGCTGGGATTACAGGCATGAGCCACTGCGCCTGGCTTTGAGCTGAGTTTTGAATCCTATGCCCTATGTGAGCTGGACCAAGTTGCTTAGGCTTTCTGTGCCTCAGTTTACTCTCTGTAAAATATAGATAGTAATATGTCATAGCGTTGTTGAAAGGGTTATATTAGATAATATAAATAAATTACTTATCATTTTTTGAGCACAGAAATATTTCAGTAGGAAGAAATTATTCAATTATTATTAAATAGTTCAGAGAGACAAGCTAACAACAGTAAAATGTTCACTGGATTTAGCCTGAAAGAAATCATTAGTGCCCCCTTCCCCAGTTCCCAACCAGTTTTCTTTCTCCAGAAGCAAGTATTTAATTTTTAATTGTTTCTTTTTGTGTTGACTCCATATTTCTAAGTGAATGATTTTAAATACTGTTCTAATTTTTGGTTTTATATATTATCCACTAACTTCCTACTACTGAAGACAATAGACTAACCCCTATATCCTTCATTTTTACCCTGGACACACCTTCCCACCATAACATTTCCTTTTCCCTCATTCTCCCATATAGTTTTATCATGATTTTTTAGTTAACTCAATTTATAGTATTTAAATCATTAATGGCTAATTCATTATGAGTGTTATGATTACGCTTCCTTTTGACCATTTTTCTCTCTGAAGTTAGTAAGTGCCTCATGTTTCATATGCTGTTTTCTACATACCTGAAAATAAGTTGTTTTAAATACTCCACCATAAATGTAAATCTCAGTGTCTATAGACCCACAGGGTAATTGATCTGTTTCATTAGTATTTTTCTGTAGACATTCTCCCTTTCTGGAGCCTTATATTCTCCTATTCCAGTTAAGACTGGTTACACTCTAGGCCTTCAGGGATCTTAATTCACTATTCTCAGTGAATTCACTTACTTAAGTATTCACTATTGATATGGTTTGGCAGTGTCCCCACCAAATTTCATCTTGAATTGTAGCTACCATCATTCCCACACGTTGTGGGAGGGAACCACTGGGAGATAATTGAATCATGGGGGCGTGTTCCCCCATACTTTTCTCGTGGTAGTGAGTAAGTCTCACCAGATCTGATGATTTTATAAGTGGTTTTCCCTTTTGCTTGGCTCTCAATCTCTCTTGTCTGCAGCCATGTAAGATGTGCATTTTGCCTTCCACCATGATTCTGAGGCCTTCCCAGCCATGTGGAACTGTGAGTCCATTAAACCTCTTTTTCTCCATAAATTACCCAGCCTTGGTTGTGTCTTTTTTAGCGATGTGAGAACAGACTAATTCAACTACCTTCTCAGACAGTTAGCTGTGTCCCCAGACATATTCAACTGAATTTTTTTTTTCTTTTTGGTTCTTTTTGATTCCTTTTTTATTTTTATTTTATTATACTTTAAGTTTTAGGGTACATGTGCACAATGTGCAGGTTAGTTACATATGTATACATGTGCCATGCTGATGTGCTGCACCCATTAACTCGTCATTTAGCATTAGGTATATCTCCTAAAGCTATCCCTCCCCCCTCCCCCCAACCCACAACTGTCCCCCGAGTGTGATGTTCCCCTTCCTGTGTGCATGTGTTCTCATCATTCAATTCCCATCTGTGAGTGAGAACATGCGGTGTTTGTTTTTTTGTCCTTGCGATAGTATACTGAGAATGATGATTTCCAATTTCATCCATGTCCCTACAAAGGACATGAACTCATCATTTTTTATGGCTGCATAGTATTCCATGGTGTATATATGCCACATTTGCTTAATCCAGTCTATCATTGTTGGACATTTGGGTTGGTTCCAAGTCATTGCTATTGTGAATAGTGCCACAATAAACATACATGTGCATGTGTCTTTATAGCAGCATGATTTATAGCCCTTTGGGTATGTACCCAGTAATGGGATGGCTGGGTCAAATGGTATTTCTAGTTCTAGATCCCTGAGGAATCGCCACACTGACTTCCACAATGGTTGAACTAGTTTACAGTCCCACCAACAGTGTAAAAGTGTTCCTATTTCTCCACATCCTCTCCAGCACCTGTTGTTTCCTGACTTTTTAGTGATTGCCATTCTAACTGGTGTCAGATGGTATCTCATTGTGGTTTTGATTTGCATTTCTCTGATGCCAGTGACGGTGAGCATTTTTTCATGTGTATTTTGGCTGCATAAATGTCTTCTTTTGAGAAGTGTCTGTTCATGTCCTTCGCCCACTTTTTGATGGGGTTGTTTGTTTTTTTCTTGTAAATTTGTTTGAGTTCATTATAGATTCTGGATATTAGCCCTTTGTCAGATGAGTAGGTTGTGAAAATTTTCTCCCATTTTGTAGGTTGCCTGTTCACTCTGATAGTAGTTTCTTTTGCTGTGCAGAAGCTCTTTAGTTTAATTAGATCTCATTTGTCAATTTTGACTTTTGTTGCCATTGCTTTTGGTGTTTTAGACATGAAGTCCTTGCCCATGCCTATGTCCTGAATGGTAATGCCTAGGTTTTCTTCTAGGGTTTTTATGGTTTTAGGTCTAACGTTTAAGTCTTTAATCCATCTTGAATTAATTTTTGTATAAGGTGTAAGGAAGGGATCCAGTTTCAGCTTTCTACATATGGCTAGCCAGTTTTCCCAGCACCATTTATTAAATAGGGAATCCTTTCCCCATTGCTTGTTTTTCTCAGGATTGTCAAAGATCAGATAGTTGTAGATATGCGGCGTTATTTCTGAGGGCTCTGTTCTGTTCCATTGATCTATATCTCTGTTTTGGTACCAGTACCATGCTGTTTTGGTTACTATAGCCTTGTAGTATAGTTTGAAGTCAGGTAGCGTGATGCCTCCAGCTTTGTTCTTTTGGCTTAGGATTGACTTGGCGATGCGGGCTCTTTTTTGGTTCCATATGAACTTTAAAGTAGTTTCTTCCAATTCTGTGAAGAAAGTCATTGGTAGCTTGATGGGGATGGCATTGAATCTGTAAATTACCTTGGGCAGTATGGCCATTTTCACGATATTGATTCTTCCTACCCATGAGCATGGAATGTTCTTCCATTTGTTTGTATCCTCTTTGATTTCATTGAGCAGTGGTTTGTAGTTCTCCTTGAAGAGGTCCTTCATGTCCCTTGTAAGTTGGATTCCTAGATATTTTATTCTCTTTGAAGCAATTGTAAATGGGAGTTCACTCATGATTTGGCTCTCTGTTTGTCTGTTATTGGTGTATAAGCATGCTTCTGATTTTTGTACATTGATTTTGTATCCTGAGACCTTGCTGAAGTTGCTTATCAGCTTAAGGAGATTTTGGGCTGAGACAATGGGGTTTTCTAGATATACAATCATGTCATCTGCAAACAGGGACAATTTGACTTCCTCTTTTCCTAATTGAATACCCTTTATTTCCTTCTCCTGCCTAATTGCCCTGGCCAGAACTTCCAACACTATGTTGAATAGGAGTGGTGAGAGAGGGCATCCCTGTCTTGTGCCAGTTTTCAAAGGGAATGCTTCCAGTTTTTGCCCATTCAGTATGATATTGGCTGTGGGTTTGTCATAGATAGCTCTTATTATTTTGAGATATGTCCCATCAATACCTAATTTATTGAGAGTTTTTAGCATGAAGGTTGTTGAATTTTGTCAAAGGCCTTTCCTGCATCTATTGAGACAATCATGTGGTTTTTGTCTCTGGTTCTGTTTATATGCTGGATTACATTTATTGATTTGCGTATATTGAACAAGCCTTCCATCCCACGGATGAAGCCCACTTGGTCATGGTGGATAAGCTTTTTGATGTGCTGCTGGATTCGGTTTGCCCATATTTTATTGAGGATTTTTGCATCAATGTTCATCAAGGATATTGGTCTAAAATTCTCTTTTTTGGTTGTGTCTCTGCCCGGCTTTGGTATCAGGATGATGCTGGCCTCATAAAATGAGTTAGGGAAGATTCCCTCTTTTTCTATTGATTGGAATAGTTTCAGAAGGAATGGTACCAGTTCCTCCTTGTACCTCTGGTAGAATTCGGCTGTGAATCCATCTGGTCCTGGACTCTTTTTGGTTGGTAAGCTATTGACTATTGCCACAATTTCAGAGCCTGTTATTGGTCTATTCAGAGATTCAATTTCTTCCTGGTTTAGTCTTGGGAGGGTGTGTGTGTCGAGGAATTTATCCCTTTCTTCTAGATTTTCTAGTTTATTTGCATAGAGGTGTTTGTAGTATTCTCTGATGGTAGTTTGTATTTCTGTGGGATCGGTGGTGATATCCCCTTTATCATTTTTTATTGCATCTATTTGATTCTTCTCTCTTTTCTTCTTTATTAGTCTTGCTAGCAGTCTATCAATTTTGTTGATCCTTTCAAAAAACGAGCTCCTGGATTCATTAATTTTTTGAAGGGTTTTTTGTGTCTCTATTTCCTTCAGTTCTGCTCTGATTTTAGTTATTTCTTGCCCTCTGCTAGCTTTTGAATGTGTTTGCTCTTGCTTTTCTATTTCTTTTAATTGTGATGTTAGGGTGTCAATTTTGGATCTTTCCTGCTTTCTCTTGTGGGCATTCAGTGCTATAAATTTCCCTCTACACACTGCTTTGAATGTGTCCCAGAGATTCTGGTATGTTGTGTCTTTGTTTTCGTTGGTTTCAAAGAACATCTTTATTTCTGTCTTCATTTCCTTATGTACCCAGTAGTCATTCAGGAGTAGGTTGTTCAGTTTCCATGTAGTTGAGCGGTTTTGAGTGAGTTTCTTAATCCTGAGTTCTAGTTTGATTGCACTGTGGTCTGAGAGACAGTTTGTTATAATTTCTGATCTTTTACATTTGCTGAGGAGAGCTTTACTTCCAACTATGTGGTCAATTTTGGAACACTCTGCAGGATATTATCCAGGAGAACTTCCCCAATCTAGCAAGGTGGGCCAACATTCAGATTCAGGAAATACAGAGAATGCCACAAAGATACTCCTCACGAAGAGCAACTCCAAAACACATAATTGTCAGATTCACCAAAGCTGAAATGAAGGAAAAAATGTTAAGGGCAGCCAGAGAGAAAGGTCGGGTTACCCACAAAGGGAAGCCCATCAGACTAACAGCAGATCTCTCGGCAGAAACTCTACAAGCCAGAAGAGAGTGGGGGCCAATATTCAACCTTCTTAAAGAAAAGAATTTTCAACCCAGAATTTCATATCCAGCCAAACTAAGCTTCATAAGTGAAGGAGAAATAAAATACTTTACAGACAAGCAAATGCTGAGAGATTTTGTCACCACTAGGTCTGCCCTAAAATAGCTCCTGAAGGAAGCACTAAACATGGAAATGAACAACTGGTACCAGCCACTGCAAAATCATGCCAAATTGTAAAGACCATCGAGGCTAGGAAGAAACTGCATCAACTAACGAGCAAAATAACCAGCTAACATCATAATGACAGGATCAAATTCACATGCAACAATATTAACTTTAAATGTAAATGGACTAAATGCTCCAATTAAAGGACACAGACTGGCAAATCGGATAAAGAGTCAAGACCCATCAGTGTGCTGTATTCAGGAAACCCATCTCACGTGCAGAGACACACATAGGCTCAAAATAAAAGGATGGAGGAAGATCTACCAAGCAAATGGAAAACAAAAAAAGGCAGGGGTTGCAATCCTAGCCTCTGATAAAAACAGACTTTAAACCAACAAAGATCAAAGGAGACAAAGAAGGCCATTACATAATGGTAAAGGGATCAATTCAACAAGAAGAGCTAACTATCCTAAATATATATGCACCCAATACAGGAGCACCCAGATTCATAAAGCACGTCCTGAGTGACCTACAAAGAGACTTAGACTCCCACACAATAATAATGGGAGACTTTAACACCCCACTGTCAACATTAGACAGATCAACGAGACAGAAAGTTAACAAGGATACCCAGGAATTGAACTCAGCTCTGCACCAAGCAGACCCAGTAGACATCTACAGAACTCTCCACCCCAAATCAACGGAATATACATTTTTTTTGAAAGCACTTATTATTCTTGAGACTTACTGGGGTTCTGCAAAGAGAATCAAATTTTTTCTAAGCTTTCAATTCCATCAGTCAGGTTTTCACTTTCTGGAGGCTGCTAAGTCATTTATTGCTTGTCTAGCTGGTTTCTAACATTTAAAAAAATGATGCAATTTCTCTCACATTATTTTTGAATTTTTGGATTTATGACTTTCTCCCAGACCCTTTATAGTCATTTAGTTGGGTTTCATGAGGAAATAGATGTGTTTAATCCACCAAGATTAGCCATTATTTGAAAATTGTATTTTTCTAAGTGTTTTTCTTACCAGTTCATTGTATCTCTGAGGACAGATAATGTATCTTATTTATCTTTTTGATTTCAACATTTCTCAATGTCTGACACCAGGTAGGAACATTTCTGTGGAATGCTATTGGGTGGGTAAAATAGAATCAATGCAGAGAATGGATGTAGGTGGCACATCAGTCAGCAGTGAACTGAGATACAGTATCAGAGAAAATTATATTCCAATCTCAGCTAAAGAGATGGTAAAAGCCTTAGAGATGTCTGGAATAAAAGATTAGAACAGAGGGAAAATGTGAAAACAAATATATTAGGAAGTAGGAGTCATGTAAAGTTGAGGTGATAGATCTAAGCACTGTAATTCCTCATTTTGAATCTAGAAAAAATATTATTTTGTATCCTTTTAATAAAAATATTTTTCCAATGCCTATATAATTCTAAATTAAAAGCACAAAATGTTTTTTTTTTTTCCCATATGGGTTTCCTTTGTGCTTAAGAAATGGTTCTTCAAATAGTACATATGTAGCAAAGAAAGGTATTATTCTTAAGAAAACACTCTTAAAATTCTTAACACTTAACCTCAGATACTGGTGCCTATGTATATTAATATGCAAAATAAATGCCAGCGTCCCCTAAGGACAGGGTCTGTTTAATGACAATAGCCCAACTCGTTTATGCTGACACCAAAGTAGTGTATGCAAATCACATTCTTCTCTTCTTTATCATTACAAGATCTCTTAGCTCTGACCAATTTACTGCTCTGCAACCATTTTTGCCAACTAAGGAAATTAAGTTTTAATCTGAAACTCTTAGAAAATGACTTATAGCCAATCAAGTCACTCAAATTGAACAAATATATAAGTTATCAAAGGAAACAAAAACTTTCTTTTTTTTATTTCATCACATGCCATCTAAAGGCCTACAATTATAGAGGTCTAATCTCACTTCCCTTGAACATTGAGTTTCACAGAGGATAATAATCACCATCTCTGGCAAGCAATTTCCCCAATGTTTTCATTTGATCAAGTGTCCTAAAGTCATGTTTCTAATACACTGGATTTTATCTTGTGAATTTGAGGCAGTTAAAATACATTCCACAAAAAGCTAAATAAAATGCCAGTAGTTATTCAAAACCAACTTTAGTATTTTGATATATTTTTTATAGTCTCTCCTTTGAATTACGAACACAGATTCCTTGGCTATTCCAGGCTACCTATACTATATTCAGAAATCCAAGCAAATACTATTCTCCAGCAGTCGCTCATTATAATTTGCTTTAATGTAACAGTGGATGAATTAAAACTATGTTATAAACATTTGGATAGGCCAACAGACTTTGATTCAACAAGATTATGGCTCTTGTTATGATTTCTAGGAAAAAAGTATTAAAACCATAAGATTAAGAGCTAAGAGGGAGCACAGATGATCAATGATACTAAGGGAAAACCAGGACACAGAGAACCCATGAAGTCTCCTCACATGTGCAAGAAATATTTGCTATGAAGGATGTCTGGGAAAGAAAGTAGCTGAAGACAGTAAGGTATATCTCTGGGAGTGAGATGACCCAAGTTTTAATCTCAACTCAGAAACTAAACTCAATGTGATGTAGAGTAATATTTTGTTTCTTCATCCTCAAGAGTTAGAATAGGTACGTTCTAAGGACCAGCCGGCCTGATCTCCAGTGATTCTACATCTGGTTCATTCTTCCCATCTGATTATCTCATTGCCAATATGAACCAGCTCTTTTGAGCACCACCCTTGCCATAAATACTGCCTACCATGTGTATCTCATCACCACCAATTCACATGACTATTTTTCTTCCAATATGAGGATATTAATTCACAAATCCCAGGCCTGGAGATATACTGAGCTCTATGGAACATGCTGACACTCTTAAAATGGAAGAGTTTGCATTGACCTGTCTACAACATAGCAGCATACATAGGCAGAACTCCAGGGCTGAAAGACCTAACATCTCAACCAGTGTCTACTGCAACAAGGAAGAGTGAATGGTGCCTGAACCTTTAACCTCCAACATTTTAAATATTTCATTTCACCCACTTCTTGTTTGCATAGTTTCTGAAAAGAAGCCTAATGTAATACTTATCCTTGTTCCTCTCTAGTTGTTTCCTTTTCTCCTTTATTGCTTCTTTCAAAATTTTCTTTGTCTTTGATTTTCTGTTTTTGAATATTATATACCCATGTATAGATGTTTTACTATTTACTATGCATGGTATTGTCTGAGCTTCCTGGATTTGTGATTTGGCATCTGTTACTAATTTTGGAAAAATCTCAGTCATTATTTAAACTTCAAATATTTCTTTTCTTCCTTTCTCTCTTGTTTCTTTTTATGGTATTTCCATTACGTGTAATGTTGTGCCTTTGTAGTTGTCCTGCACTTTGGGGTTATTCTGTTCTTTTTTTTCCATTTGCTCTTCAGTTTGGAAAGTTTTTATTGACTTATCTTCAAGCTCCCTGACTCTTTCCTCTGACACGCCTAGTATACTGATGAAATTATCAAAGACATTTTTAAAATTTTTATTACTGTATTTTATATTTCTAGCATTACCTTTTCATTCTTTCTTAGAAATTTCTTCTCTTTGCTTATATCCATTTATTCTTTTTTTTTTTTTTTTCTTGAGACAGGGTCTTGCTCAGTCACCCAGGCTGGAGTGCAGTGGCGCGATCTTGGCGCACTACAAGCTCCGCCTCCCAGGTTCAGGCCATTCTCCTGCCTCAGTCTCCTGAGTAGCTGGGACTACAGGCGCCTAACACCACGCCCGGCTAATTTTTTTTTGTATTTTTAGTACAGACGGGGTTTCACCATGTTAGCCAGGATGATCTCGATCTCCTGACCTCGTGATCCACCCGCCTCAGCCTCCCAAAATGCTGGGATTACAGGCGTGAGCCACCGCGCCCTGCCCTTATCATATCCATTTATTCTTGCATGTTGTACGCTTCTCCTGTTAAAGTCCTTATAATATTAATCATAGTTATTTTAAATTTCTGATCTGATAATTCCAAAATCTCTGCCACATTTGAATCTTGTTCTGTTGCTTGCTTTGTTTCTTCACACTTTGTCTTTTACCTTTTAACATACATTGTAATTTTTTTTTGATAGCTGGACATAAAAGGAAGTAAATAGGCCTTTTATTAAGGTATTATGTTTATCTGGCTAGAAGTTAGGCTGCATTTATTGTTTGCTGTAGCTATTTGGGTCAAAGGCTGAAATGTCCTGTAATGTCCTTGTTTTGGTCTCCCCTATTATTGTTGGATCTCCCTAGACACCACTTCTTAAATAGGGTCTGAGGTTTACAGTTCATTCACTGCAATCTCCTGCTGTCATACAGGATCCTGATTCATCTGATGGTAGTGTAGATTGAGGGGAAACATCCTCTAGTATCATAATTAGGTCGCAGCCCTTTAGCAGCTTGTGCTCCTCAGTTATCAAATTCACAAATGCTTCTTAGCCCCCACCTGAACTTAGGTCAGGCAGGATACTAGAGAGAGATGTAGCCGAATATTCAATTTTCCCACGTGGAAGGATAGAGGAAGGTGGAGTTGTGTATTGACCTTTTCCAAGACTGGTTAGGTTTTTTTTTTTAATTGAGGTGGAGTCTCGCTCTGTCGCCCAGGCTGGAGTGCAGTGGCGCGATCTCGGCTCACTGCAAGCTTCGCCTCCCACGTTCACGCCATTCTCCTGCCTCAGCCTCCCGAGTAGCTGGGACTACAGGCACCCGCCACTACGCCCGGCTAATTTTTTGTATTTTTAGTAGAGACGGGGTTTCACCATGTTAGCCAGGATGGTCTTGATCTCCTGATCTCATGATCTGCCTGTCTCGGCCTCCCAAAGTGCTGGGGTTAGGTTTTGATATTATCCAAATCAATCAGAATCAATCAGAATCTGAAAAAATAGTTTCCCTTGAGGGAAGACTTTTTTGTTAAAGACAACAGAATGCCCTGGAGTATTTCAAAAATGGTTATATTACCTTCCCTAATCAGAAGCACAAGATTTTTCTCTGTTCTTTACACTAAGTACCTGCTAGGACACTTGGAGGTAAAAGCCATGCAAGTGTTTGACCTCTCCCCAAGACTGGGCCTCATGGAGTTTTAGCGCCCAAGTTAGTCCACATTGAACATCCAGCAGTTCATCAGTTATAATTGATGTGTTCCTATTGTACTTCCGCTCCTGGTAAGCTGGGAAGCTCTGTTTGGGCCTTCTTGTCCAAATTTTGGGACAAAAATTCAAGTCTGCATAATAACCAACTGATAATATGATGGCAAGATCAAAACCTGCACATATCAATATTAACCTTGAATATGAATGGGATAAATTTACCAATTAAAAGGCACAAAGTGGCAAATTGGATAAAGAGGCAAGACCCAACTGTATGCTGTCCAGAGAAGATCCATTTCACATGAAATGACACCCATGACAACCCAAAGTAAAGGGATGGAGAAAAATCTACCAAGCAAACAAAAGAAAACAGAAAAATTAAGCAGTTGCTCTTCTAATTTCAAACAAAACAGACTTTAACAATGATTTTAAAAGATAAAGAAGGCCATTATATAATGGTAAAGGTTCAATTCAACAAGAAGACCTAACTATCCTAAATATATCTGCATCAAACCCAGGAGCACCCAGATTCACAAAGGAAATTCTTAGATACATATGAAGAGATTTAGATAACCACACAATAATAGCAGGAGACTTTGACACCCCACTGGTAGTATCAGACAGATCATCGAGGCAGAAAGCTAATAAGGATGTTCAGGATCTGAACTCAACATTTCACCAAATGGGTGTAACAGACTACTACAGAACTCTCCACCCCCAAACAGCAGAATATACATTCTTCTCATGTGCACATGGTATATACTCTAAAATCAACCACACAACCAGGCATAAAACAATCCTCGGCAGTTAAAAAAAATCATACCAAACACACTATCAGACCACAGTGCAATAAAAACTGAAATAAATACCAAGAAGATCTTTCAAAACTACATAGTTAAATGGAAATTAAACAATCTGTTCCTGAATGAGTGTTCGGTAAACAATGAAATTCAGTCAGAAATCAAGAAATTCTTTGAAACTAATGAGAACAAAGATATAACATACTGGAATCTCTGGGACATAGCTAGAGCAGCATTAAGAGGAAAATGTATAGTGCTAAATGCCCAAATCAAAAAGTTAGAAAGATCTCAAATTAATAACCTAACATCACCCACAGAGGACCTATAGAAACAAGAGCTAACAAACCCCAAAGCTAGCAGAAGACAAGAAGTAACCAGTACCAGAGCTAAACTAAACAATATTGAAATGTGAAAAACCATAAAAAGATCAAAAAATCCAGGAGGAGATTCCTTGAAAGAACAAATAAGATTGATAGACCAGTAGCTAGACTAATAAAGAAAAAAAGAGAGAAAATCCACGTAAACAGAAATGACAAAGGCAACATTGTCACTAATCCCACAGAAATACAAAAAATGTTCAGAAACAACTATGAACACCTCTATGAACACAAGCTAGAAAACATAGAAGAAACAGATAAATTCCTGGAAACATACAACCTCCCAAGAGTAAATCAGTAAGAAACTAAAACCTTGAACAAACCAATAACAAGTTCTGAAATTGAATCACAACAAAAAGCCTACCAACCAAAAAAAGCTCAGGACCAGATGCATTCATAGCCCAATTCCACCAAATGTATAAAGAAGAGTTGACACCATCCTACTAAAACTATTCCAAAAATTCAGGAGGAAAGGATCTTCTCTAACTCATTCTATGAGGCCAACATCATTCTGATACCAAAATCTGGCAGACACAAACACACACACACACACACACACAAAAGAAAACTTTAGGCCACTATCCTTGATGAACAGAGGTTCAAAAACACTCAAAAAAAATACTAGCAAACCAAATCCAGCAGCACATAAAAAATCGAATCCACCATAATCAAGTAGGCTTTATCTCTTGGATGCAAAATTGGTTTAACGTAAGGTGAGTTAATAAATGTAATTCACCACGTAAACAGAACTAAAAACATGATCATCTCAATAGATGCAGAAAGGGCTTTTGATAAAATTCTACATGTCTTCATGTTAAGAAACCCTCAACAAACTAGTCATTGAAGGAATATACCTCAAAATAATAAAATAATAAGAGCCATCTATGGCAAACCAACAGCCAACACCATATTGAATGGGCAAAAACTGGAAAGTTCTCCTGGATGACTGAAACAAGACAAGGATGCCCACTCTCACCACTCCTTTTCATAGTACTGGAAGTTCTAAACAAAGCAATCACGCAAGAGAAAGAACTAAAATTCATCCAAATAGGAAAAGAAGAAGTCAAACTATCTCTGATTGCAGATGATATGATTCTATACCTGGAAAACCCCATAGTCTGCCCAAAACCTCTTACATCTGATAGACAACTTCAGCAAAGTTTCAGGATACAAAATTAATGTATATAAATCAGTAGCATTTTTATACACCAACAGCATCCAAGCTGAGAGCCAAATCATTCACAATAGGCAAAAAAAAAAGAATAAAATATCTAGGAATTTAGTTAATGAGAGAGGTGAAAGATCTCTAAAATGAGGATTAGAAAACAGTGTTCAAAGTAATCAGAGGTGACACAGACAAATAAAAAAGCATTCCATGCTCATGGATAGGAAGAATCAATATTATTAAAATAGTCATAGTGCTAAAAGCAATCTACAGATTCAATGCTATTCCTATCAAACTACCAATGACATTCTTCACAGAATTAGAAAAAAAACTATTTTATAATTCATACGGAACCAAAAAGAGCCTGAATAGCCATGCAAATCCTACGCAAAAAGAACAAAGCTGGAGGCATCATGGTACCTGACTTCAAACTATACTACAAAGCTACTGTAACCAAAACAGCATGATAATGGCACAAAAACAGACACATTGACCAATGGAACAGAATAAAGAGCCCAGAAAGAAAGTGACATGCCTACAACCATCTGATACTTAACAAAGTCAGCAAAAACAAGCTATGTGGAAAGGATCCCTATTTAATAAATTGTGATGGGATAACTGGCTAGCCATCTACAGAAGATTGAAGCTGGATCCCTAACTTATACTATATACGAAAATCAACTAATGATGGATTAAAGATTTAAATGTAAAATCTAAGCCTATAAAAACCATGAAGGATAACCTAGGAAATACCATTCTGCACATAGGCCCTGGAAAAGATTTCATGTCTAAGATGTCAAAAGCAATTGCACAAAATAAAAAAAAAAAAAATGGACAAGTGGGACCTAATTAAACTAAAGAGCTTCTGCACAGCAAAAGAAACTGTCAACAGAGTAAACAGACAGCCTATAGAATGGGAGAAAGTATTTGCAAACTATGCATCTGACAAAGGTCTAATATCAAGAATCTATAAGGAAATTAAATTAACAAGTGATAAACAATCAACCCCATTAAAAAGCAGGCAAAGGACATGAACAGACACATTTTAAAAGAAGACATACACGCAGCCAACAAGTATATTTAAAAAACTCTCAACGTCACTAATCATTAGAGAATCACAAATCAAAACTACAATGAGACTGTGGCCATCTCATGCCAGTCAGAGAGGCTATTACTAAAATGTCAAAAAATAACAGATGCTAAAAACATTGTGGAGAAAAAAGAACACATACACTGCTTGTGGGAATGTAAATTAGTTCTGCCTTGTGCAAAGTAGTGTGGAATTTCTCAAAGAACTTAAAACAGAAGTTCCATTCGACCCAGCTATCCCATTATTAGGTATATGCCCAAAGGAACATAAATTATTTTACCATAAAGATACATGTCCACATATGTTCATAGCAGAGACATGAAATCAAACTGAATGCCCATCAGTGGTAGACTGGAAAAAACGGTACATATACACCATGGAAAACTACACAGCCATAAAAAAGAATGAGTTCATGTTCTTTGAAGAAACACGGATGGAGCTGGATTTCTTTATCCTAAGCACACTCATGCAGAAACAGAAAACTAAGTATCACATGTTCTCACTTATGAGCAAGAGCTAAACATTGAGTACACATGGACACAAAGAAGGGAAAAACAGACACTAGGTCCTACTGGAGGGTAGAGGGTGAGAAGAGGGTAAGGATTAAAAAACTCTCTATTGAGTACTATGCTTATTACCTGGGTGATAAAATAATCTGTACACCAAACCTCTGTGACATGTAAGCATTTGTTTTCTTGAACCTCATAATGCAAATCCTTAGAGCTTACTAGCAGTTATTTGAACCAAAGAAGTGGAAAGTGCAAAGCTCTTGAGGGGAGCAGGTTCCTGTGCTTCTGAGGGGGCAGTGTGTCTGGAGACACATTGAGATTGGGATAGGGAGGGGTGAAGGCAATGTTGTCTGAGGTGTCTGCGGGGCCTCAATTATAAAAGAACTTGAGGTCTTATTAAGGACTTAGGTTTATTCTGAGTGAAATAGGAGGCATTGGAAGATTTTCAGCAAAAGGAACACAGGATCTGACTTGTGTCTTAACAGTATCACTCTGGCTACCTGCCATAATAAGAACAGACTGAAGGGAGATGAGGGAAGACATAGGGAGGATAGTGAGGAGGCTCCGGCAGTAGTCAAAGAGAGAGGATGGTGGGTTGAGTTGTTGGGATGCAGCATTGCTTCTCACTAAAATCCTGGGAGGTTGGTACCTACAGTTGTCTTTCAAACTGCATGTCACGGGGTTTGGTGTACAGATTATTTATTTAAAAACTATACATGTACCCTGAACATAAAATAAAAGTTTAAAAAAAAGAAAGGTACAGAAAACATCAGGAAGAGCCGTGGAACACTATCAGAAAAAGAAAATATCTCATTCCAAAAAAAAAAATGCCAGCTCTTTTTTCTCCTGGGAGGGCAAAAAAGGGAATGAGCTGACAATATATCTTCTCACCTACTTATACTTCCAACTTTCCCTATTCATTGTCTCAGTGAGCCAAAGCCAAGTCTCATTTAATTGTTTCTCTCTGGAGGGGGACCAGGTAGTGTAATAGAAAGGCCACAGGGCTAAAAAGCAGCAGGTCTGAGCTCAAGACAATTCAACATTTTGCCAATTGTGTGACTCTGGGAAAATCTCCAGAAATCCCCTATAAATGTGTGATAGTAAAGCAAACCATTCAGGTTTGTTTGGAGAATTAGAGGCTGGAAAGAGAGAGAGGACAAAGCATTGCTTCTCCTATTCTCTCTGCATTGACACAGCCTTTGAAAGTAGCTACTTCTTCCACAATTATACTACAAAGCAGCTCTTCTTACAAGACTTCTGCTCTTTATTGGTCCACATAATACTGTGTTCTCTTCTCATACCTTCCTGCTTTTCTTGTCTGTAGTGACCTCCCTTTCCTTCTTTGTTCCCTTAACTCTGCCCAAATTCTGCGAGGTCTTCATAAAAATCCCTTAAATAAGTCACATGGGATGAATTATGTTTCTTGAGGACACCTTTACTGATACCTGAGCCTTCAAAATGATTGAATGTGGGGAGCGAAAGAGAGGCATAGGCACCCACCCCCCCCCAGGATTTGAATGAGCAGAGATGCTGTGTTTCAACAACACAACCCACCATCCTCTCTCTGGGACTACTGCCAGAGCCTCCTCACGATTATCCCCACATCTTCCCTCACCTGCCTTCAGTCTGTTCTTACCAAGACAGGCAGCCAGAGTGGTCCTGTTAAGATGCAAGTTAGATCCTGTCTTCCCTTTGCTGAAAATCTTCCAATGCCTCCTATCTCACTCAGAATAAGCCTTATCTCCTTAATAAGCCTCAAGTCGTTTTATAATCCAGCCCCCTAGAAACCTCAGACAACATTGCCTTCTCCTCTCCCTATTCCAGTCTTAACATATCTCCAGACGTACTGTTTCCTCAGAAGCACGGAATGTGCTCACCTCAAGACCTCTGCTCTTACCACTTGTTGGTCCAGATAACTGCTAGGGATTTGTATTATCAGGATCAAGAAAATAAATGCGTGGTTCCACTCACTATCAGCATTGTTATTTCAGAAGAATAGTTCACACATATTGTTAGATTAAATTTTATTCACCTAAATTGCTTTTGAGAAAATTTCTTTATTATCCATTTTGAGTAAAGAGTGAGAATCCTAGGAGGTGCTCGAGCAACACCAAGTGGTTACTGGCATGAAAAGGGATGTGAGTAAATTTCCTCTGGGGAGGCAGGACTGGAAAAATCTGAGGAGTAGTCAGTGAATTTCTATACTGTGTACAATAAAGGGAAAGAGAAACAAAACACTCCAAAAATGGTACTGGCCCAGCCATTATGGGAATGGGTATTAGAGAAACGTTAAGAAGTCCTAACTTTATTTCACTTCTTTTAATCCTCTCTCCACCCAGCTTTCACTGACCCACTCTATGGCACTGGAAAATAAATGCTTGGTTCATTTCCATCAGTCAGCTTCACTAGAAACGACTAGGTTGGCTCATTCACTTTCAAAGTCACTTCTAGATCCATGAAACCATATGAGTCATCCCAAAATCTCTCATGGACATATTTCCTTAATATGTGATCTATAAGTCCAACACCATGCGGGAAGCTCTCAGGGTCGGGCTGGTTCAGGTTATTTCCTGTATGAGAGGCCAGTGGCTGTTCCACCAAGAAGGGAAGAAGCCAGGCACAGATGGTGCCACCTGGCCACTCATCCCGAAGCCTTCCCAAACCCTCACCTTCTGCAATGAGATCCATGTTCCAAAAAGCAGAGAAGAGGGCATGGTAATGTCTCTGGTGTGCCATTTATAACCCAGATTTTTCAGAATATGAGACCAGGTGAGATGTGCAGTCTCAGCCTCTCCCTCTAGCTGTATCCACACCCTCCTCCATCATGCATGCGCTCACATTTTACAGAATGTGCGGAAAGACAGGAGAAGGGAGAGGAGACTAGAGTAAATAACAATTAGATAAAATCTAAAATATGTTTTTCAGTTCACCAGAGTGCAGAGAATGGGGTGGGGGTGGACAAAAAAGTGGTATAAAGTTAGGATGGTACAAAAAGCACCCTTTGAAATTAAAGCACTTAAATATTATCTTGAAAATCAACTTGTGATGTTTTTAATATTCATTCTCAGATAGGCACCTTTCAATACAAGTAATAATATCTAAATAATACCTACATTTAGCAGATGAAAAAACTGAGGGTCAGAGGGATGACTTACTGTATCCACTAGATTCCCAGAGAATATGGGATAGAAATGGGACCCAACCCAGCGCTAGTACACAAGACCAGAGCTGGGAGTTGACTTTTCATAAGGTCTTCCCAGAAGACACCAGATTAGGTAGGAATTCAAAGCACAATTTCTTGTCCACTGCCTCCCTCTTATGGCTCAATTAAATATGACACGTCAGTGTCAAAATGAAGGGGATAAAAGGAAAAACAGAAAAACTGGGTTATACATTCATTACCTTCATGACTCACGTGAATCACTTTCTTTCCCTGGGCCACAGACTTCTCATATTTCAGTGTAGGAAGATTTCCACGTCTCTTCTAACTCTGATGTTCTATTTTTATAAGATGTAAATCAGGTCTCTTATATACAGCCCAGTCTAAGCAAAGCATCTCAATATTGTAAGAACTGCCTGTGTGCGTGTGTGTGCGTGTGTGTGTGTGCATGTGTGTGTGGAAAGAGGGAAAGAGATGACAACAATTGAGTCTACAGAGCAAGTATTAAGAGAACTGTTTGTATTTCTGGACTCCTGAAAATTGTGCACCACCTTCTACATGTCTTTGTGGTCAATGGTGAACAGGTCATACCACGAGTGCTAGGAGAATTTTCCTGATGCCAGGATTTGAGCTTACCATTGCTCTTTTATCCTAATTTCTTCCCAAAGATATGTTACTTTTGGGAAAGAAACTGGGGAAAGATTGAAAAGTAAATCCTAGCTTGCAGCTTGCATTCCTGAGACAAATAGTCCCCGAGAGATGTTATAACTTGAAGCTTGGTTCTGAACTGAGATCATTGTCTCCTCTAGTAACCTGAAGCAGCATCAAGACATCACATCCTACTCTCTGTCCTTACAATAAAAGGCCTCAGTTTAGTTTCCCCAAGTCCAACTTGGCCCTACCCTCCATACACAGATATGAAGATGCAAAGAGAAGGCCAAAGCTTATGGAATAAATCCTACTCAGAAGAGAAGATAGGCACAGGGCCAGGTTCTATGCATCCTGGCTCAATACCAGCAGTAGAATTAAAAAGGCTTTAGTTGCATCTGGAGAACTCCAGGTTCGTCTAGAGCAGTAGCTCTTAAAATATGGTTCCCAGAGTAGTAGCATCGTATCACCTGACATTGTGGCTGACATGCAAATACCCTACCCCAGACCTATTGCATCAGACACTCTGGGTGTGCATTCTGTGTTTTAACAAGCCCTCCAGATTTTGATACACACTCAAGTTTGATATCTACAGGCTTATAGCAGTAATTGGCAACATTGACTATACGGTAGAATCAGCTGAAGAGCTACAAAAAATTTTGACTCTCCAACCATAATCCATATTAATTAAATCAGAATACCTGGTAATGGGGCTCATGTGTTAGTACGTGTTAAAATTTCCTAAGTTATCCCAATGCTCAGACAAGATTGAGATCCGTTGCTCTAGAGGCAAAGGCAGACTTCTTGGAGAGTCTTTTGCTTCTGTCTCCATCCTTTCAGCTAACTAGTAGAAAGGCTCAGGCCTTTCTCACATTAATTTCTGTTAAGCAAGTTCTAGTCCCATCTCAGGTTTGTGCAGGTGATTTTGTTTTTAAACATAAGCTTGGGACTTAAATTTTATCTGATTAAATTTGATTCGTATTCCAACGTTCATGTTCCAGACTTTTGGGTTGTATCTTCAATCTGGACACTCTCATTTTATAAATTATACTTCTTGTTTGTGGATCATTTGCAAATAGGATCAGCAACTAAATTCTTGATGAATATATTAAGTGGTTGAAGATCCAACCAAGAGACTCCACAAAGGATGACATTAACACCCCCTGCACAGGATTTCTACCAGATACAATCCATATAACTGGTTATTCAGGGCATGGTAGGCAGCTATAGTCCTGATTCTCTGGTTTTCCATATTTAGGGTCAACCCTGAGCCATTGGCTGAGACCAGCTGGGCCTGGGTGTCATCTGATGACCTTTGTCACAGGATCAGTCCCGAGCCTGTGCACTGAGGCCTCTTCAATACTTCTTCTGAACAAATAATACAAGATTCCAAATGCCAGTTATAGGAGAAACCTAGTGTTGGAGTTATCTGGGCCTGGGTTTTTAAAACACAAGTAAGGACAATGGATGTCAAGATGTATAACTTTGATGTTCAGTCTCCGGCTTCAGTCTTCCTCACTTGACTGTCTCTGTAGCCCTGAAGGAAATATACCAATGCCATGCCATGAAATTGCCTCATGGGCATAATTGTTGTACATTCTGACTAGACACAATCAGAAGACGGCAGAGCTTGAGTTTCACCACCAGCCCCCAGATGACCGCATAACAGCTATCACATAGTCTTACTGAACTAAAGTCCCTGGGAACTTGAACTCCAAACTCTTGGTGCTGATCCTGTGAAAAGTGCAATGTTGCATGTCCTGTCCCAGCTTCCTCTTTTCCAGGGACTTTCATATCTTAACTGTTCCTCTTGCGGTACTCTCAGAACTGTTCTCCATCAACCACTTTTTTTTCTTTTTGCATTTCAAGACACATCACTTTTTGTTTATTTCATTATACAAATTATTTGCTTTCAAATCCATTTTTTCATGCATAAGTGCATGGCCATTTCTATTTCTTTAGTTAAATTGTCTGGTCATGCACTTTATCCATTTATATGTTTTCTATGATTACTATGTGGGCATTCTATTCTCATTTTCTTGCCATTCAGTCTATTTCAACACAGCGCATCACTTGTATTAGTTATTGTATACTCCGTTTTAATTTCCAATAGTACTGTCTTTACTTCAGCGTTAGTCTTTATTAAAATAGTTTTGGCTAGTCATACTTATTCCACATGAACATAAAGAACATTAAGTCAATTTCCACAAGAGATTTATTTGAAAGTATATTATATTACATCTGAAAAAAATGTGGAATAACTGACAACCAGAAATAAGTCAATACAGTCAAGTCTCTGTCTATGTTTCTAAATAAAAGGCGTATGTCTTTCCTCATAAAAGTTCTTCGTGTTTCCACTTAAGTGAATTACTGAACACTTTATATTTTTGTTTTAATATGACCAAAATATATTCACTTTAGGCATTTAATCTGATTATTAACAATTAAAAATCTATAAATATTCATTGGGCTTGAAATTAATCTTATTTTGGTAACAAATATTTGTATTATCTACCTCTAGTTTTATTGATTAGTTAATGTGGGCTGCATTTTTTGTTTTAATTTAGTGAGGTTTTATTTGGGATGAATATATGGTCAATTGTTGCCAATGTACCAAGGATTCTTAAAAAGCATGCTTTCTTTAGTGTTGATTCATTCAAGTATTTTATAATTCAAATCACCTTTTTTGGCTTACATTCCTCTAAACTTATATATGTTAAAAATTCTCATGAGTACTGTGTTTTTGTTAGTTTCTCACACTCCTAGGCATTTTTTATTAGTAGAATATTATATGTTATTGATCATAAGATTCTAAACAACGTATCATTATAAATGCCCTCCTTTGTCATACTTGAGAATTTTCCTTAGATCTTTTATTGCCTAATATTAATATTCTATCCCATGTCTTATTATTTTGGATTTTCTGAGCTTTATTTGCCTTTCTTTACCCTTACATTCACTACTATAATAGGAACTTTTGGAATAGAAATGGGATTTTGTCACTGCACTGCTTGAATCCTTCTGTGGCTGCACATTGCCTGCATGACAAAGCCCAATGTCTCCAGGAAGCATCTGGAGTCCTGTGAATTCCACATTTTGCACATCCAGGATCTTACCTCTCACCCAAACGAAACTGTCACTTCTCCCACTGTGACAGAATCATAACAAAGTGTTTGCAGGTCCCCCAGTAAGCCAGACTGTTTCAGGGCTCCAGCCTCTGTGCACACCGATTCCCCTACCTAGAATGCATATGGTACAAGCACCTGCTCTTCTTTGAAAGCACGATTTGAATGTCAATTTTCAATGAAGCCTCCTCTTCCCAAGGGAAATTTTAGCCAGCATATCTGAACTTTGTGCTCTCGTGATGCTCCCTATGTACTGTGTTCAAGGTCAGGGACATTATCTTCCACAGGTATTACTGATCTCTGGCATAGTGCTGCATGGGCCAGGTACTTAATAAATATTGGCTGAATAAAATAATTGTGAATGGTAGCTTATTTGGAATAGGAACCTAGGACAACTCTAGACTGGTGAGACTAAAATGGCAGCCCTGTTCACATATACAGAGGCTGGCACTTAGGAGTCCCTCCTATGTGAAGCAGAGAATTGTTGCTGTAGCAAATCTGTTTTCAAAAACCTCTTCATTCATGAAAAGAGAGTAATAACAACAGGGAAAATGATGTGAATTTGGAACAAGAGCAAAATAAGACAATGTAGGAATAGTAGACAGTGTAATTACTTGATATGAATGTTAGGCGGTGTATTAACATATTTCTTTTGCACTGTAAGGTTCAAAATAGTAGCACTGAATGCCACAGCCTATGAGGTATTCATCAAGATTTGTCAATTCAGTATCAGTTTCCTATAGCTTAGAAAAACTGTTTGTCTAAGTACCCATAAGGAGGAGCCTAAATTCCTGGTGGGATGGGATCTTATCTTTTTTACTTGGTGGTGCCAGTGTTTTTCATATATTAGTTAAGAGAAGAAAGATTTTTATTGCCTCTCTCCAATTCATTTTTCCATATCCTGTCCCCATTGTTGGAAACAAATGCCCAGTGTCACAAAAAAGAACTAGCACTGAGACAAAGGAGAAAGGGTCTCTCAGCAAGGCAAATTTACTTCTGCAGAAGGGTGTGTCTCGCATATGGAGCAATGGCGAGAGCACACAGAACAAAGGAAAGCAGGGGTTTTTATTATCTCTAATGCAGCTTCTGCTTCTGTGTCTTTCCTCTATTGGCTAGGGCTGGACAGCAGTCTAAACTAGTCCTGACTGGCTAAACATTTAAGCTTTCTTAGATAAGGTAGACATGTAAGGGAGGTGAGAAGAGAGAGATGAGTGGTCATTTATGGGGACATTAGGAAGGTAACCTATTCCCTAATAAGGAAAGGAATGTGGACTGGGGTTGTAGCAAGTTCAGGCATGCCTAGGCATGTTCAGACAAGTTGGGGTGCAGCAAAGGCAAGGGGGTATGTGGAATTATAGGATAGAGAATGGGGAAACTGGATAAGCTGTTTGAAGTGGGAACCTAACTGTATCCAACACCATGAATGCCCTGGTTTCTTTGTTTTTCTCTCCTCAATTTTCATCCTTCATTTCCAGGGCTCAGAGTAAAGGATTTTGATTGTTTACTTATCTAAATTACAATCTGAATTGGAGAAATAGTGGTCTTTGTGACATTAAACAAATCATTTTTTGTGTTTCTAAATGCGAAGGATGGGAGGAGGGAGGAGTACATTATTTATCATATAGAGAAAGTCAAAACAAAAAATGTAGGCTAATGTATCTGAAGACTGCAGAGTTGAGGCAAACTTCAGATAAGATTGGAGCTACTGGTTTAGATGTTTAGATGTCATGGAGGCTCCAGCCCCAACTCTTGTGTACCTTTGTGTAGTGTATTAGCTCTACCCTCTTCTGTGTGTTGGCTTCATGCTTAGGGTGATTTCCCACCTCTTAGCAAAAATGTCTACATCAAGTCTAGGCCTTACATCCATATATCACCCTGTAGTTTGGAAGAATAGTGTTTTTAGAATAGTCTAGAGTTTCAAAACAAGACGATTGAGAATCATTCTGATGAGACCACGTAAGGTTACATGTCCACACTGATTCAATCATTGCAGTGTAAAGTGGGGGTGAAAAGCACATTGACTGGGCCTAGAGCCAGAGCACAGTGGAGGCAGGGGCGGGGTCAGTCCTCAGAATTACACGGATCCCCAATCAGAAGTCATAGATTGCTGGGAAGAGGAAAGTGGAAGATGGATTCTGGGCTGGCAACAAGTGCATGCTACAGGTCACTCCTTTGTCTGCCCTACGCCCAAGGACATTTTCTTCTGATCCATACTTCCAACAGTGATCACAGCTAATTGATGTGCATTCAGCTTTTCCCAAGTGAATGTCAAACCAAAAGCCTCATGCACTTAACACTGCATTAAAATATTGAGGGAGCTCTGTCTTAATGGGGAACTCTTCCTAAATAGTAGTGTGTGTTTCTTGGCCTGACAGTTCAGCCACTTCCAGGTCTGTTTTCCATGAATACTGCCTTTTCTCTCTTCAACCATATCCAGCATGAGAACTGAGAAAATGCAAAGCCAACTTAATATAAGGTACAAATTTGAGGGCCTACATGGTGATTGTCTGTGATTGTTTAATCCATAGGGCAATTCTTGGGTCTTCCATCAAAGAATAAGAAGGAAATTAAACAAAATTTTGTCAGTCTAATACAAGAAAAGAAATTGGAAAAATGAAAAATTAAATCATGGTGAATAGAAAGGAAAATATAAAATGTTGTACATGTAAAATCTGATATATTAGTAATCTAAATAAAAATGAATACACTCTATACTTACTATTTAAAATAAATATTAAATACCCTAAAAATTAGAAGTAATTTAAAATATACATATGCAAATTAAATAAATAATTAAATAAATAAAACACCATGTCCTGAGAAGTGAGTTATATGATACTAAAAATAATAGACAATGGAAATATTATTCAAAATATTCAGAAGATTTTTTTTAAAAAGGGAATGCTTACAAATTCATTTTAAAAGATCTTGATCTAAACCCAACCAGAGCAATAAGAGATGGAGAAGTTTTCAAATATTTTTCAGTCTCTGAAAAATCATATTTAAAACACAAGGAAATATAATCCCACAGTGTAACATATATCATTACCAAGTTGTAATTATACTGAGAATGCGTGGGTGGTTTAATAATATTTCACTGCAGACTTCAGAGGTAAGCATGATAAAGAAGGCAATCTTGTAGAACTTAGTGAGGGAGAGGGGCACCATGCGGCCATGTCACTCCAGACACTGTTTCTCGCAGTGCCCTGAGAACAGCCACCACCAATACAGCAGAGCACATGCACAGGCAAGGCCACCTGAGCTCCCAGGTATCTGCCATGGAGTGATGGGCCATGATTTACACACAGTCTCACTCCTGTAGAAAGCTCTGCCCTTCTGCTATATTGATTGTCTCTTCCTGGTGGGCTCAGACGAAGGGACTGCCCAACAAGGACTAGACACCCTGTTGATCCACATGCAGCAACACAGCTGGGCCATTAACACAGACAAGATAAAAAGACCTAATAATATCCAAATGAAACTAATAAAACTCCTGGGCATAATTCAGAAAGGAGAAAAGCCTTTCATTGCAAAGATGGTTGTCAAGATTTTGAACTTCTCTGTCCCTCCCCACCGAAAACCACAAAAAAAACCCCAGCAATTAGTAGACCTATTTGGCTACTGGTATCACTCCTACAATACCTGATGTAGATCTCTTGAATATACTTATCAACTGGCTTACCATAAAGACCGTTACCGTGGAGTTGGACCCCGACCAACAGGACACTCAGGAGGACCTCCAAAGGGCCACCCACCCCACCCTTCTCCTGGACCCCATTGACTCCATTTGCTGTTTGAATCACAGGTCTCAGCAACCTCTCAGTTCACTGAGGGGAGCCTATGGCAAAAGAACACACAGGCCATCGGGCTTTGGATTCATAAACGTAACTCCCCACCCCTTAAGTCTGGGCTGTGAATAGTGACTTCCTTCCAAAGAATACAGAATGTAAAGGGGAATAAAAAGAGTAAATTTACAGTGAAGAAGCCTGACATACACCACCTCAACCAAGTGACTAAGAGTAACAGTGGTAAGTCATGTTGATAGTGTGGACTGTTCATGGGATGTGATGATACTGGCTCTTTATATCTGTGATCTCCTTCCACAAAACCCAAACACCAGTCTAATCATGAGAAAAATATCAGGTAACTTCCAATTGAGAGAGTTTCTACAAAACACATCACCAGTACTCCTCAAAACTCTCAAAGTTATAAAACACAAAGAAAGTAAGAAAAACTGTCACAGTCTAGAGGAGCCTAAGGAGACAGGACACCTAAGTGGAATGCTGCACCTTGGATGGGATCCTGGAACAGAAAAGAACATTAGATCAAAATCTAAGGAAATCTTGATAAGAAAGTGTGGACTTCAGTTAGCAATAATGTATCAATATTGGTTCATTAATGGTGTATCATACTAATGTAAGATGTTCATAATTGGAGAAACCGGGTGTGGGGCAGAGGAAAACTCTCTGCTCCCTTCACAAGTCTTCTGTAAGTCTAAAACTTTTCTAATAGAAAGGTTTATTTAAGATATTTTATCTTGTTTTTTTCACTCTGTTCTGCTAAACCATGTTGTCCAACATAGTTCACTAAAATGGCACATAGTGAATTCACAAAATAAGACAAAACTTTCCAATTCTACATTATAAACAATATAATTATGCTACACAGTTTGGTGTAAATTCTCTTTCATTACCAGGTTCCCAGGAAGAAATAAAACAAAAAATTAGGCTGCACACGGTGACTCAGCCCTGTAATCCCAGCACTTTGGGAGGCCAAAGCAGGTGGCTCACCTGAGGTCAGAAGTTTGAGACCAGCCAGGCCAATATGGTGAAACCCAAGCTCTACTAAAAATATAAAAATTAACTGGGTGTGGTGATGTGCACCTGTAGTCTCAGCTACTTTGGAGGCTGAGGCAGGAGAATTGCTTGAACCTGGGAGGTGGAAGTCACAGTGGGCCAAGATCAAGTCACTGCATTCCAACCTGGGCAACAGACAAGACTCCGTCTCAAAAATAAAATAAAATAAAATAAAACTCCTTTACCCTGGGAGTTAAGAAAACACTCCCATAATCATCCTGCTTCATTTTTTGGTTTTGCTACTTTGCATTCAGTGATATCTCCCTTAAATTCTGCATGGGATTAAGGATTGTTTTCTTTTTTAGCAGTATTGCAACTTTTCTTAGTACCAGCTTCACATTTGCAAAATATAGACGATGACAGTAATATCAAGCTTCTTAAACAGTTAGCCCAGGGAAAATTATGTACCAGACCCAATACTTCATCTAGACCCATGATATTACTTCCAGACACCAAAGCAATAACTCAGGAGTATCTCAAGGAAGGCGGGTAGATGGAGAAAAAGAAACCTTGATTTTCAATCTCAAGGATGACAGTCAACTCCAGATTTTCAGAGTCAATGATTTGTGTTAAAATCAATTAACGCTGAATTCAGGCACCTTTTCATGCTGCCTTCAGTGGAGGATGGAGAAATCAATGTGTGCATATTATGTTCTCTTTCAGAG
Source organism: Pongo abelii (assembly GCF_028885655.2). Lineage (NCBI taxonomy): Eukaryota > Metazoa > Chordata > Mammalia > Primates > Hominidae > Pongo > Pongo abelii. The sequence continues at coordinate 14,972,028 of NC_071994.2, forward strand.
CATGGCCTTTAAGACATTATTGTTGATGAAAAGAGTCAAACTCTAAAATATTTGAAGAGATTTATTCTGAACCAAATATGAGTGACCATGGCCTGTGACACAGCCATCAGGAGATCCTCGGAACATGTGCCCAAAGTGGTCAGGGTGCAGCTTGGTTTTATACATTCTAGGGAGTCATGAGACATCAATCAAATACATTTAAGAAAGACATTGCTTTTGTCCAGAAAGGTGAGACAACTCAAAGCAGGAGGCAGGGTGGGGGGGCTTCCAGGCCATAGGTTGATAATTGGTTGAGTTTATTCAAAGACCTGGAATCAATAGAAAGGAATATCTGGTTTGTGATAAGTGGCTGTGGAGACCAAAGTTTTATGATAAAGATGAAGCCTGTAGGTAGCAGGCTTCAGAGGCAATAGGCTGTAAAATGTTTTTTTTTGTCAGACTTAAAGTGTGTGTTGATGTTAATGCCAGAGAGATATAAGGAGGCATGCTCGACCCCCACTTCCCATCAAGGCCTGAACCAGTCTTTTGAGTTAAATTTTAAAAGAGCCCTGGCTGAGGAGGAAGTCCATTCAGATAGTTGGGGCCTTAGAATTTTATTTTTGGTTTACATTATGGTACCTTTGCAAAGGTCACAAATTTGGTGGTGGCCCCAGGTTCCAAAATCACTCTTGAGGCACTTCTGTCCCGTTGGCCTTATTCAAAACCTCCTGATGTTCGTTTCCTCTCTGGTCTCTGTGTTCCTGGCATCCTCATGTTGCATCAAGTGAGATCTGTCTCTAGTGACAAAAGTCCTTTGCCACAGTAGCTATGGCCACTGTTTCTTTCAATGGAATCACTTAGGCTTCTAAAGCAAACCTTACAGGCACAATTTTCCCCTTGTCCTCATTGTAATTTCAGCCAAAGAACAGCTCTGAGAGAAAGGGTGAACCAAAGCTGCTATGTAATCCTAGGGAGCCAGTGGCCCTTGGAGGCTCAGGACAGCCAATCCCTCCACCAATGTGCTCCATTCTAGAATCTAGCATCTCCTCAGCCTTTGATCTTTCAGGCCTTGTATGTGGTGCTTCATCCTAAAATACTGTGGTACCTCAAAGAAATGGAAATATTTCTTTTATCCACAGCATTTTGTTTCTGCATGATTTATGTATGACCCTCGAATTCTGCATCCTTCTGAAGTGTTCCCACATTTTGGAATGCTTGACTGAGCTCCTAACAGTTCATCTGCTTCTTAATCGGATCCAGTTCCATATCTCTTGATGTAAGGTTGTAAGGTTGATGACATTAATTGATTATAGTATATTCTATTTTCTTTTCTCTTTCGTCTTTTTTTTTTCTTACTGGCCTGGACATATTTGTCTTCTTAACATACCCCTTTCATTGAGTCTTCAAGACTCTTAGTGTTCCAAAAGCATCCATTGTTCAAACAAGGCTTGTCCACCTCATCTCCCAGTGTCCTATGACCTCCCTAAGTGACGTACTACTGTGTTACCAATGTAGAACCAACACTGGACTTGATTGTTGACTTGAAACCACCCAATCAAGGCTACCACAGATGTGACACAGGATTTTTCTTGACCACTTTGCCAGCTGGAGACCTCTGGCTGGTGATGGCCCCTACCCAGGCCTTGCTCGATCCTGGGCTCACTGCAGGAGATGCCCCATCTACTCAGCCTGCCAGGCCATGCCTGGTTTGCACTCCAGCATGGATCCCATGTACACTACAACAGTGCCCTCAGCCCCTAGTGGGAGGAGGTGTGTGAGTGGGTGAGTGAGGGATTGGGCCAGCTGTTCCAAGCACTGACACAGGAGCAGGCTTCATGCAGGGCTTGACCAGGCATGTTGCAAGTGACTCCCACAGTGGACTCCAGCATCCAGATGAGGGGAACACGGTGGCACCCAGGCAGAAGTGTCCACAATGCTGAAACCCCAGAGGGGGTGTTGCAGCACACTAATAGCTCTTTTAGTCCCACCATCTGCAGCTTGATGGATGGTAGTGTGTAAACAGCTCTGTCAGTCCCATAGCCTCACTCCAGCCTGCAGCCCCAGGGCTGGCTTTTTCCCGCCACTGCTTCTCATTGCATGGGGTGGCTGCCACCACTGTCATAGGGCAGAGGGCCACAGTGTTATGGCCTTCTTTGTACCCACATTCGGTGGGTTCTGAGTTCTTGTCCCACGTCCCAGAAGAATGAGGTTATACTGATAATTGAAAGGTAAGGAGAGTGGAGGAGGATTTTATTGAGAGACCAAACAGCTCTTGGCAGAGAGGCAATGTGCAAGGGTGGTCCCCCAACCAAAGTTGGGTGGTCTCTCTCACCCAGAGGTGGGCAGTTTCCAAGTATGGCTGAGTCTGGGGCTTTTATGGGCTCAGAATGGCAGAGTGAGTTCTGATTGGCTTGTGAGTATGCAAGAAAGGCTAAAACAAAGGCACCACTCAAAGGTGGGCATGACAATGTAAAACACCAATTAGGGAAGGGTAGGTACATGTAAAACAGGTGAAGGGTAAGAATCAATCAGAGGAAAGCATGCCAAACAGGAAGATAGGTTCTCAATCTGGTCTGTGGATTTGTCAAGACTTGTAGCTTGGCTTTCAGGCTTTAAACTGTCTTTGATTTGAAGATGGGGTTCACCAGACACCTGCCCCTGTTTGCTTAGGATTTGTCTACCTCCTACTGCTATCAGATGCATCAATCTCCCCAAGTGCTGTTTTAATATATTTTTCAAAGTTCCTAGTTTCTGAACATAGGTTTTTTGGGGAACTAGGGCCTATACACAATACCCCTTTCTTCTGGTCCCCTCTTTAGAGTGACTTGCAAAATAAGAAAAGAATTCCTTCAACTCAAGGCCAGATGAAATTCAATTAATGTGCCAAACCAGTTACTGGCAGAGCTGGGTCATGCCAGGCCTCCCCTGTAAGAGGAGGCACCTCCAAACCCTAGCAGGGGAAGGGAAGAGCAGGTGATGATGCTGTCTAGTAGGTAGACCATCTCCTAAACAAATGAAGAAACACAGAGGGGCTGAGCCACACAAACCCAAGCCCTCCTTCCAAATACAGAGGGGCTGAACTACACAAGCCCAAGCCCTCCTTCCAAACTCTGCAACTTTGTGAAACATTCCTCCTTCCCTGAAGAGAACCAGGTTAAGGAGAGGAAAGAAACAGGTGTGTTTCTCTATAGGAAGTTCTGCTGGGAGGAGATGCGAGGCTAGAGACAGAGGAAGTTCCCTCCTAACTGGATGCCTCTGGGGAAGGAGGCAGGGGAAGGAGGAGACAGGGAGAGCTTTGGGGCTACCTGCAGCATTTTATTTCTGTAAGGTGGAAAACGATGTATCTAAATACAGAAAATGATCATGTCACCTGAATCTTGGGGAAAATATGTAGATATCTGTTTTATTATTTTCTATTCTTTTATCTATGTTTATAAAGTTTTACAATTAGCATATAAACATTACAAGTTATTCTGAAACATTTATCATCTCACCTTTTTAGAAAGCTGATCCTTTCTGAAGGAATACCAAAAAAAAGAAAAAGAGGAAACTATAAGTTTCCTAGGAACCTCAAAGTCGTTTTATTTTTACTTAATGTACCATTTTTATACAGCTCAGCAATTTATAAAAGTCCCTGAGTGCCAAATATATATATAAACATTTTCCCCTTGTTTGACCTTCTGTCTTCCTCTTTTCTTTATGTTTCACTGTAGCCCCTCAAAGAATGAGTACTCTTTTCAGGACAAAATGTCATGCACGAGTCATAAAGTACAGAGGAACTACACTCTCCAGAACAATGGTATGGACAACTTTCTGCCTAATAGATACTTTGTATTAACCAAGCAGTGGATTTCCTCTCAAACAAATGAAAAGCAACTGAAGAGAAACCTCATAAAAACATAGCACATTTTTGTTTCCCAACAGTTATAAACAACCCAGTTTTCCTTTCCTTTCTCACCCCATGTTCAGACACTATGGGTGTTTCCCCAACTTTGGAAACAAAGACCTAAGTTTCAGTTTCCTGCAATGACCTGTTGGTGACATTCTACTGCAGTCTTCAGGGCAACTGCTGATGGCAGAGTCACAGCTGGCTTGGAAAATTTATTTTTATTTTTAAGAGCAGAAGCAAAGGAAGCCCCCACATTCACTCACTGAAAATAACAGTTGCCCATCTGCTTTTGTTTCTGCTGCAGCCCCAAGAGCCACAGTAGAGAGGCTGCTGGTGTGGGCAAGCCTGGTCTTGGAGCTTAGGGCCACTGACCTCGGCACTAACATGAGTCCCTTTCACAACAGATTGCCACTGCCCTTATGGATCCTGAAACTCAGAGTCAGCATAGGCTCAGAGAGGTCACTGGTATCTAACCCAGCAGATGAGACAGACGTATGAGCACTTTCCCTCCAGAAACCTATTTACTTCTCCAAACACACAAACATTATATTGAGCAACTTTTATAACTTTTTGGTGTCTCCTTCTCTGTTTGCAGAATGGAGATAGTTAAACATAATAATACTCCATGATCACAGGATGAGAAAATATATACATCCAGCACTTAGAACAAAGCCTGACACAGTGTAATGTAATTTCATCAGGACTTCTGAGCTTCTTTTTCTTCCTCTTACGTCATTTCCTGTCTCACTTTCTTAGATGATACAGCTTCTCTACACTTCCATATTCTGGCACCCTCTTTATCTCCTCCCTCCAGCCTTGCACACAGAGACACCTAAAATCCTCAAGACCACTCCAGTGATTTTCAGATACTACTCTTGCTAGACAAAAGAAAAAAGTAATATGGAAGGAAATTTTGCATCTCAACTCTTTATATCTTAGATAATGCTAAATGGTCCATATGCCTTCTGATAGTTGAGTGCACATGCATTTATACAAGCACATGCACACACCAAGTACCATCCCATGTGAGTGTGCAGGGGGAACGCTATGCAAATCTGAGGCTCCAACCACTTTTTGTGTACTTTTCACAATTGCCCAGCAGATGGCAGCAAAGTGTCCTGAGGAAGAATGGGTTTTTCTATGTAATTCAGCTCTGGAGGCAGTGTAAAGCTGGGGGCTAAATTGTCCCTCTAGATGCACAACAGGACATAGGCAGGAGTCGCTTTCTGTTCAGTTTCCTCTGAGGCCCGAAGAGAACAGATGACACAGAGTCATGCCAAGGGCAGCCTCTGAAGCAGGTAATTATTCAGATAGAATTGAAATCAACTTTTTTTTGTCATGAGAGGAGTATTCTATTATCAATATTGTGTAGAATTTCTTACAAGTAGGTGATAAAAAACACATGGCAGTTTGTTATTGTTGTAAAAAAAGCCCAGGACCAGACGGATTCACAGCCTAATTCTACTAGAGGTACAAAGAGGAGCCGATACCATTCTTTCTGAAACTATTCCAAACAAAAGAAAAAGGACTCCTCTCTAACTCATTTTATGAGGTCAGCATCATCCTGGTACCAAAATCTGGCAGAGACACAACAAAAAAAAATAAAGAAAGAAAGGAAAATTTTAGGCCAATATCCCTGATGAACATCGATGCAAATATCCTCAATAAAATACTGGCAAACCGAATCCAGCAGTGAATCAAAAAGCTTATCTACCACGATCAAGTCAGCTTCATCCCTGGGATGTAAGGCTGGTTCAACATACGCAATTCAATAAATGTAATTCATCACACAAACAGAACCAATGACAAAAACCACAGGAATATCTCAATAGATGCAGAAAAGACCTTCAATAAAATTCAACAGCCCTTCATGCTAAAAACTCTCAATAAACTAGGTATTAATAAAATGTATCTCAAAATAATAAGAACTATTTATGACAAACCCACAGCCAATATCATACTGAATGAGCAAAAGCTGGAAACATTCCCTTTGAAAACCAGCACAAGACAAGGAAGCCCTCTCTCACCACAGTTAGGCAAAAGAAAGAAATAAAGGGTATTCAAATGGGAAGAGAGAAAGTCAAATTGTCTCTGTTTGTAGATGACATGATTGTATATTTAGAAAACCCCATTGTCTCAGCCCAAAATCTCCTTAAGCTGATAAGCAAATTCAGCAAATTCTTAGGATACAAAATCAATGTGCAAAAATCACAAGAATTCCTATAGACCAATAATAGACAGAGAGCCAAATCACAATTGAACTCCCATTCATGATTGCTACAAAGAGAATAAAATATCTAGGAATATAACTTACAAGGGATGTAAAGGACCTCTTCAAGGAGAACTACAAACCACTGCTGAAGGAAATAAAAGAAGACACAAACAAATGGAAAAACATTTCATGCTCATGAATAGGAAGAATTAATATCGTGAAAATGGCCATACTGCCCAAAGTAATTTACAGATTCAATACTATCCCCATCAAGCTACCAATGACTTTCTTCACAGAATTAGAAAAAACTACCAAATTTCATATGGAACCAAAAAAGAGCCCATATAGCCAAGACAATCCTAAGCAAAAGGAACAAAGCTGGAGGCATCACACTACCTGACTTCAAACTATACTACAAGGCTACAGTATGGTACCAAAACAGATATTAGACCAATGGAACAGAACAGAGACCTCAGAAATAACACCACATGTCTACAACTATCTGATCTTTGACAAACCTGATAAAAACAACAATGTGGAAAGGATTCCCTATTTAATAAATGGTGTTGGGAAAACTGGCTAGCCATATGCAGAAAACTGAAACTGGACCCCTTCCTTACACCTTATACAAAAATTAACTCAAGATAGATTAAAGACTTAAATGTAAGACCTAAAACCATAAAAACTCTATAAGAAAACCTCGGTAATACCACTCAGGACATAGGCATGGTCAAAGACTTCATGACTAAAACACCAAAGCAATGGCAACAAAAGCCAAAATTAACAAATTGGATCTAATTAAACTAAAGAGCTTCTGCACAGCAAAAGAAACTATCATCAGAGTGAACAGGCAACCTACAAATGGGAGAAAATTTTTGCAATCTATGTATATGACAAAGGGCTAATATCCAGAATCTACAAAGAACTTAAACAAATTTACAAGAAAAAAACAAACAACCCCATCAAAAAGTGGTCAAAAGATACGAACACACACTTCTCAAAAGAAGACATTTATGTGGCCAACATACGAAAAAAGTTCCTCATCACTCATCATTAGAGAAATGCAAATCAAAACCGCAAAGAGATGCCATCTCATGCTAGTTAGAATGGCTATCATTAAAAAGTCAGGAAACAACAGATGCTGGAAAGGATGTGCAGAAATAGGAATGCTTTTACACTGTTGCTGGGAGTGTAAATTAGTTCAACCATTGTGGAAGACAGTGTGGCAATTCCTCAAGGATCTAGAACCAGAAATACCATTTGACCCAGCAATCCCATTACTGGGTATATACCAAAAGGATTATAAATCATTCTACTATAAAAAAACATGCACATGTATGTTTATTGCAGCACTGTTCACAATAGCGAAGACTTGGAACCAACCCAAATGCCTATCAATGATAGACTGGATAAGGAAAATGTGGCACATATACACCATGGAATACTATGCAGCCATAAAAAAGGATGAGTTCATGTCCTTTGCAGGGACATGGATGAAGCTGGAACCATCATTCTCAGCAAACTAACACAGGAACAGAAAACCAAACACTGCATGTTCTCACTCAGAAGTGCGAGTTGAACAATGAGAACACATGGACACAGGGAGGGGAATATCACACAACAGGGGCCTGCTGTGGGGTCGGGGGCTAGGGGAGGGATAATATTAGGAAAAATACCTAATGTAGATGACAGGTTGATGGGTGCAGCAAACCATCATGGCACGTGTATACCTATGTAACGAACCTGCACTTTCTGCACATGTATCCCAGAACTTAAAGTATAAAAAAAAATTAAGAAATTTTTAAATAAGAAACCTGAAATGTAGACATTCTATAGGAAAAGTGACATGGTTTCTTTAATAGATAAATGACATGAATAAAAAAGAGTGGGAAGGGGAAAATATAGATTGAAGGAGACTTAATAAACATATCAACAAAATGCAATGTCTGGCCTTTGGGTGGATGGGGCTGGGGTGTTCTTGACTTAAGAAAATGAATAAACACGTATGAGAAAGTAATAAAATTTGAATATGAACTCTATATTCGATGATACTAAGAAATTATTGATAATGCTGTAAAATGTGATAATCATATTAGAAAATGTTATGGAATAAGTGTCATCTGTTAGTGATCCATACTGAGGTATAAACTAGTGAGGTGATATTAAATGTGAAATTTACTTTAAAATACTCTTACAAATATATACAGGATGGAAAGAGATGAGAAAACATTGGCAAACTATTGATAATTGTTGAAGCAGAGTGGTGGATGTAGTGTAATTCATTATACTAACCTCCCTACTTTTGTGTGTGTTTTAAACTTTCCAGAAGAAAAAGTAAAAGACAGAAAGGGGTGATGGTTTCATGAGTATATATTTATCTACCAAATGATCAAGTTGTATACATTAAATATATACAGCTTTTGGTATGCCAATTGTATCTCAACAAAGTGGATTTTTAAGACATATAAGAAATAAAAATAAGATAGATAAAAACTACAAGTGATTACGAAATTAATGAAATGAGTGTTTTTAGCTCCATCAGTTCAGTTTGGTTCTTTCTTAAAATAGCAATTTCATGTTTTATCTACTGTACTATTTTATTGTATTCCTTAGATTCATTGGATTAGGTGTAGACTTTCTCCTGTTGATGATCTTTGTTCCTATCCATGTTCTGAATTCTATGTCTGACATTTCAGCCATTTCAACCAGGTTAAAAACCACTGCTGGAGAACTAGTGGAGTCATTTGGAGGTAAGAAGAGACTCTGGCTTTTTGAGTTGCCAGTTCTTGCACAGCTCTCAGTCATCTGTTTGTGTGATGTTCCTTCAATCTTTGAAGTTGCTGTCTTTTAGATGGGCTGTTTTTTTTTCTTTTATTGTCTTTGATGCCCTTGGGGGTTTGATTGTGGTATAAGTTGGGTTTAGTTGATTGGCTTTGATTCTAGTCAGTAGACTGGCTTTGATTCTAGTCGGTTCCTGGGTATTGGATGAGGCTTCCCTGATTTCTGTCTCTCTGCTCACATTTATTATGTTGGGCATTCTGGTCCACAGAACTCCCTTAGGCAGGGGCCACAGTTGGCGGACAAGTAGTATTCTTACAGCTTAGCGCTAATCTGCTGTCTGAATGCTTTCCAGGGTAACACAGTGTTGTCCCTGCCTATGGAGTTTAGGTGGAAGCAGGACCACTGGGCTATAAGCTGGGGTGTCTGGTTACAAAAGGCAAAGATTGGTGGAGTTGCCCACCCTATCATCTAGTGTTTCTGGGGCAAGAGAAGGCGGCACTTCTTGGTAATTTCAGGCAGAAAGAAGGAGGACTGCTGAGCTGGAAGCTCCAGCAGATGTGGCTCACCTGTCTACCAGTGGCAGGAGTGGGTAGGGCTGCCCTCTCTGGCATCTGGATGCTTCCCAGGGAAACAGGAGGCTGTACCTGCTGGCTCAGTTCACAGAGAAGTAGGACCACTAGGCCAGAACTCTAGCAGGCATTTCCCACCAGGCTACCAGTGGCAGGGTTGGGTTGCATCACCTGCCCTGCTGTCAGGGTGTTTTCTGTGATTACAGGAGGCTGTGCCCTCTGGCTGATTCCATACAGAAGTGGGGCTGCTGGGCCAGGGCTGTAGTAAGCGTTGCCCACATGGCTGCCAGTGGCGTGAGTGGGTGAGGTTACCCACCCCACAGGCCAGGTGTTTTCTGGCACACCTAAAGGCTGCAATTTCTGGCTGAGTTCACATATAAGAGGGACTACTGGTCTGGAAGCTCTAGCAAGCATTGCCTGCCTGGCTACCAGTGTGGGGGGTGGGTGCATTGCCTGTCCTGCTTGTCTGGGTGCTTTCTGGGACAATAGTAGGCTATGGCTACTGGCCAAGTCCAGGCAGAAGTGGAAATGCTGGTTAGGAAGGTGGCACAAGGAATATTACGTGGAGATTACTTCAGAACCCTACAACAGTCCCTAATCAAGACAGGCAAGAGCTAAAGGAAACAGGAACCCTAGGAGGGCTATGGGATTGCAAGTGTCCTTTCTTGGTAGAAGGCCCAACAGTTAGCTCAATTGTCTGTGTTAAATGTCTGGTAGTTTGTCATTGATACGTTCTGTTACATACCCTCTATGCTCCATCAATCATATTCGAATCCTACACAACCATTTTTTAACTCTGTATTTCTCCTGCCTCCTCAAGCCAAGCCATCATCTTATTTTTATCAAGAGTATTGCTTACAGCCTCTGAATGTTCCCTGGTTTTTTATGTATTCTGAATATATATCCTTTCTTAATTACATGTATTAAAATATTATCTAGTATTCTGTGGGTTGTCAGTTTTTGCTATGTATATTTAGAGGTTCTGTTATTAAATATATACACACTTAAAATGATTACATCTTTCTGAAGATTGTACTATTTTTATAATTAAAAATTAATCCCTTTGCTCATCAGTAACATATTTTGCTCTAAGGTCAATTTTCTCTGATCAGTTTTTTTTTTGGGTTAAGGTTTGCTCAATATATCATTTATCATCCTTGTACTTTACAGTTTTTGTATACATTAAAAATTACTTCTTTTAAACAGTAATTAGTTCAGTTTTGGCTTTTTAAAATTTTGCCTGAAATATTTGTATTTTATTACATATGACATATTTATTTATATATTTGGGATTAAATCTACCATCACACTATTGACTTTCCTGGAGGAAATAAATGTTCTAAATGTTATTAGAATTTGATACATCAAATGCACATGCTTTAATTTTTAGGATTACAAGAACACACAATAAAAGACTTTATAACTACTAAAATTAATTAGAGGGAGAAATAATGCAATAAAGGGGTATACAGAACCTTCAATCAAAAAAATAGGAAACATTTTTCATTTGTTCATTTGTTTGTTGTATTTGGTTTCTCTGTTTTACAACATTGGTTTTCTTAAATATTCAGTGTTCATTTACACTTTCATTTAGTAATTTCCCTTATCATGTTAGGGAATGCAGGTCCTGCTTACCATAGCTTACATCTGGTGACTGTGAGAGAAGAGGGGTCATAAAGCCAGGTTATACATATAGATTGGTTGTGATGTAGTTGAGAGAAAACCCCTTCTCCAGACTAAGGTGACCTCTATGTCTTCATCATCAGAATCCCAGCTCTAAAGAGTGAGCTCAGGACTTTCATTTGGGAATCAATTCTGTAATGTTCTCTGCTTTTTGCTTTTCCTTTATACCCTGTGAATGGAAGCTTAGACCTTAATTCTTGTCTCTTTCCTGTTTTTGACTCAGAGCTGGCACTCACATTCTATATACTTGTCTAGAGCAGAACCATAAAACAGTTTTTTGGTTTGGTTTTTTGCTCATGAAACAGTTCTCATATTTTGGTTTGGGGATAAACTACGTTGTTAGGTGATGCCTGCATGAGGGACAGAGGAACAACTGACCCCACTTTTCGAATATAATTTTAAAAATTAATTAACAACTGCTCTGGGCTCTGACCTACTTCTCTGCTGCTTGTTGTTTTGACACTGAACTTAGTTCTTTCTTATTTGCTTTTATTTATATAGTAGTTAGTTTTGTCCTATGCTTATTTAGAGGTAGGGTGATTCTATTTATGTTTCTCTGTCAAATTTCAATTTTATTGTTCTTTATATCACCATAAGTCCTCAATCACTTGTCTGCTAATAATAACACTAATAATATCTCACATCACATCATATGGAAGAGGAGGAAAGATTGACATCTCTTCTTAGTCTAGAATTTCAACCTCTCTTATAAAGTCACGAAACTCTGTACCTTTGTCTTCTGTAATGCCACATTTTCCTAGTTTGCCTATTATCTTCTTTAATCTCTTTTTGCCATCCTCTGGGAACTCTTATTTCTGATAATACTGTTTCTATCCTCTAGCAAAAAGGGTTTGATCTTTTCTGCCTCCTCCCACAAGCCTGGGTAACCTCATCCCTCTGGGTGAAGAGCTGTTGGGTTTACCTCTACAGCCATGTTCTCATTCCCTAGGTCCTGCCAGTTATCCAACTTTTGTCAACCTTATTTGAAGGTCCCCACACAATTCAAATTAAATATGCTCCAAGTTTTACTCTTTGTTCCTGCAGTTCTGTCCTGGTCCATGTCTATTGCCTTAGTGAATGGCTCTATCACTCATTCAGTTTCCTAACCCAGAATCTGAGCGCCATCCTTTCCTGTTTTCTCTCCTGATTTACACAACCGTTATATCAATAAGTACTGTCATTTCTCGTTCCTAAACATCTTTCAAATCCATTCATTCTCTCCAACTTCACTAGCATCACAGGTAGTTCAGTAACCATCATCCCTTCCCTAGAGAACTGCCTCTTTCTTGACCCTAACTCCCTGATTTCAGTATTATTTATTCCTATTTTTGCTTTACATGAAAACCAGGACAATATTTCTGGAATATAACCCATTTTAATTCTGAGAATTAAAATAATTTCAGATTATAGACAACAAAGTTTTGGGGATTAGGCAAAACTGGATTTCAATCTCATCTATACCAGCTATAGGAGTATCTCTGAGTTTCAGTTCCAGCTTCTGGAAAATGGGAATAATAATGTTACCTAGCTCCATCCGTCTTCCATTTGTGTGCCTTTTGCTTATTCATCAGGTCTCCAATTAGATGTCCCCTTATCTAGGAAGTCTCCTCTGCCTACCCAACGTTGAGTTCTTTGATCCTCCTATGAGCTCTCTTAGGATACCCTATTTTACCTTGCAGATCACTGATTATAATGGGTTGTAATGATTTATTTACTCATCAGCATTGCCACTTTACCTTGCAGGTAACTGATTATAATGGGTGATTTATTTACTTGTCTATATTGTCAAGCAGCCTATAAAATCCTTGAGCGAAAATCATTTTTCACCATTTTATCTGAAGCACATGGCACACTGCTTGGCTTATAGTAGCTTTTCTCTAAGAAAATGCTGAGTGAATGAAAATTACACGCCACTTTGCTTTCCTCCATGTAAAGTAGGCATTATTTTATTTTACAAATGAATCAGGTTCAGGGGATTAACGAGGTCATACAAGAAATGATTGCCATTGGGTTTGTCTTAGTCAAAGACCAGCTTGTTCTATGATACCAGCTGCTTCTTTGACTTAGAAAGGTGTTGTATTAATTATTGCTGTACAACCAACTTGTTCCCATTTTATGGCTATTCATGTTGAACCTCCAAAGGTGAAATATCATGAAAATAAGATATTTAAGTTGTGTATATTAAGGCACAATTACTTTTTCACCAACCTAATACAATAGTAATAGCAGTTCTCTGGGAAGAAAAGAGTACTGTGGCAATGTGTGAAATTGTGAAAGGGGGCATTTATAAATTACCATTTACTTAGTTGTTATATAACAATCTTTGAGCAGAGTCTGGCACACAGAAAATCCTCCACCACTGATACCCACAGTAATTAGCACTATTATTTTCATAGGAAAGACTGTATCAGGCAGCCACTGCTTTTTCAGCAAATTTCAAAATAAACATCCACACCCACATTGGGAATGCAAAATCAGTTAATGCTTCCGATAAAAAAGAGGAACTAGTTGTGCGTCTCAGAAGTTCTCAACACATCCTTTAAGGTTCCAAACATCTACTAGAAAAGGAATGCAGATTTAAACTCAGTGAGGTGTGGAGTGGGGGAAGCTGACTGTGTCTGGAACAAAGAACTTTGAGGAACTTGCCCAGAGCCCTGCACTCATCAGACCTACAGCAGACATTGCAGGCCTGAAGAAAGGAAGGTCCAGGGACTTGCCTTCCTAGGCTCTCGGGCTGATACTTTGTTTCACTTCCTGGGTTTAGGATTTCTGGGAGTGGAGTGAGAAAAAAAAAATGAGGTCACTTCCTATGACCCAAGCTGATAGTCAGGGTTGGGGTGGATTGAGTGCACATTTAAATGTGCATTTGGTGAGGGTTGTGGGTGGTTGAGGAACAGTCTTTGCTACAGTTGATGGGAGTTAGAAAAGCCTCCTAAAGGCTGACATTGGAGGCTGAATAAGGTTGTTTTAGTTACTTTTGTCCCTTAAATTCTCAGGATACCAAAACACTGTAAGCAACATTTTAAACTTTGATTAATTACCTCATCTACTGTTAATGTACTTCTTCCATGGTCTTTATTCTTTGTCTCTGACTGGTTATTTTTATAATTCAAGATTTAAGAAAAGATCTAGCATGTGCAGAATTTGGTGTACATGGAGTAGGGCAGAGGCAGGGTCCCCAGCCTTGTACATTTAAATGGGCTATGGCCTGACCTGGTTCTCCAGCGGTCTTTGGCACTATTCATGGGGCACCCAGGCAGTAAACTGAGGCTGCTCATGATAAAATCTGCTAATGAAAAACACCTTGTAGACTTTTAGCATTCTTAGGATAAGAAAGAAGCTTGTAAGTAGTCGTGGTCATTGTAATCTTTCCCCAGATGAAGTAAATGAAACCCATAAAAGGGAAATAATGTACCCAGAATCACACAAGTTAACAAAAGGGCTGGGAGCACAACAACAACAACAACAAAACAAAACAAACAAACAAACAAAAAACAGAATTCTTGGTTCCTAGCCCAGGCCTTTTCCCTTCCTGTGCCACCATTTCTGCATCCCCATCATCCTTCTAAAAACTATCCAGATTCAGGCCTCATTTTGGGTTTCTAGTCTATTTGATAACTTTGCCAAGAAAAAGGGATGGCTATTTGTACCACTCTCATGCTCTCTCCTTGGGATTGTGACCCATGAGGGGGATGGCGACATAAAAATGAGGAAACAAGAGACTGGCGGTGCTGCTGATCCACAAGGTGACTGGGGCCAATAGAAGAGGGAAGGGTGGTCTAGGTTCCCCCACCTCTTTATCAGGGGTGTGGGAGAAAGACATTGTAGTTGTCAAGAGCCTGATGCATATAGGTGATGTGAGAAAACCAAGGTTTAGATTCTTCTCCAACCTGAAAGAAATGTCCTTGCCTCATATGTATCCAATATTCTCCGCAGTTAAAAAATATATATATTTTGATTGTAGAGAAGTGGAGCCTTGTAAACACATGTTTCTTTCCTTGGGCACCTTATCTACCCTAGATAATTAACACATGGATTTCTGTGGTGTAAAGATAGGAGGCAGTTATATAAATTTATGTCAAGAATGTCTTATAAAGACAGAGCACCAGCCTTGAATGACCAGAACCTGACCTGTTACCAAAGAATTATGGAAAATCATAAGAGTTAATTATAAGCCTTAATTTGATATAATGGCTCGGCCCTTGGGAAGCTTATAGCCTTACCAGAGAGGCACTAAACACAGAGGGAGAACTACCAAGTGTGTTTGATAAGACAGACCCAACATGTCCTAAATTCTCCGTCTGAAGGTGTGCCTGAGAGATTGGGGCCGAGTTTCCCTTACATTAAAGAATAGGCTGGGTGCGGTGGCTCACGCCTGTAATTCCAGCACTTTGGGAGGCCCAGGAGGGTGGATCACGAGGTCAGAAGATCGAGACCATCCTGGCTAACACGGTGAAATCCCTTCTCTACTAAAAATACAAAAAAATTAGCCGGGCATGGTGGCAGGCGCCCGTAGTCCCAGCTACTCTGGAGGCTGAGGCAGGAGAATGGCGTGAACCCGGAAGGCGGAGCTTGCAGTGAGCTCGGGAGGCGGAGCTTGCAGTGAGCTGAGATCGCACCACTGCACTCCAGCCTGGGCAACAGAGCCAGACTCTGCCTCAAAATAAATAAATAAATAAATAAATAAAAATAAAGTACACATTTAGATGGACTAAGAAGAATTATCTTCAGTTTCTTTCAAAATAACTTTGGTTTCTGTGGTGTAAAAGGAAAATAACATAGATTTCTTAAATCCTTAGTTACCACTAGAGGTTGAGTAATCCACATGTGAGAAATAGGGGATGTGGGGGAATGGTGTCTGAGAGAAGACAGAGACTATGCAAAACTGTTAGTGTGTGAGAAGATTAGATGCTGTGGTGGGTTTGTTGCTATTCTAGTAAGGTGGTCATGGCCGGGGGAGTGGAACATTCCTGCAAACGGGCTCAGCATATGCAAATGTCTCAATATAGGAATGAAATTACTTTAGAACAACTTAAATAAGTCAAATATACTTGGGGCTTTAAAAAATAAAAAGGAGAAATTCAAGGTAAGGCTACGATAATAGATATGGGTTGAAGTAGCAGCAATATCAACAACATTAAATTTTTATCTTTATACTAAAGGTGGTGAAATGCAAAGAAAGGACTTTAAAGGGGAGGGTGACACAGTTGTTTTTGCATTTGATCATTTGGCTACAAAGTCAGGGGTGGGTTGAACATCCAAGGCCACAAATGGACACCGGGGAACATTCAGAGGCTGTAAGCAATACTCCTGATAAAAATAGGATGATGGCTTGGCTTGAGGAGATGGGAGAAATACAGAGTTAAAAAATGGTTGTGTGGGATTAGAATATGATTGATGGAGCATAGAAGGTATGTAACAGAAGGTATCAATGACAAACTACCAGACATTTAACACAGACAACTGAGCTAATTGTTGGGCCTTCTACTAAGAAAGGACATTTTCAGTCCCTTAGCCCTCTTAGGGTTCCTGTTACCTTTAGCTCTTGCCTCTCTTGATTAGGGACTGTTGTAGGGTTCTGAAGTAATCTCCACATACTATTCCTTGTGCCACCTTCCTTTATCTGAAAGATAAATTTTGAGGAAGACTGAATGTCTTCTACTTTGGTCTTCTAATGTTTGAAATAAAAATTACCTCTTCTCTTTGCTGGAACAATTTGCTAAATGATCAAATTATGGGCTTTATTGTAATGACTTCAAAATTAACCCCAGACGAGGACAATTCTCTCAAGTTCAGCAAAATTTGAGGGTATGGATTCAGTTTAAGACCAAAAATAAGGCCTGCTATTTTATTTTATTCCTTTGCTCCAAATCTAAATTTTGTATTCTGTTCAGGGGATGCTGAAGTCTACATATAGGCTTGATTATACCTACTCAATAAAATGTAAATGTAAGTCACCTCATAAACTCCACTATCATTAGAACAGAGATTATGAGAGGAAGAGGAGGGCCTCTTGGCCCACCTCTACATAGTCTTGTATCTAACTAGTCCATGAGAGCAAAAACAATGCTGACTCTTCTGACCAATCTTTGAGACAAACTGAAAAAGAGAGGAAGAGTCAACCTCTGACAACACGGTACAATGAATAACATGCTCTCACCAGTTATATAGACCCCTCCTCTCTGCTTTTTCACTTCCCCCAAGACAGGACAGGTTGGAGCAGGGTCATGCCAGGAATAAAGTCCCTCTTTAACATGTCCTTGAGTGGCAGGAAGTTTTAGAGGAAATTTATGTTTTATACTTCAAGCCAGAAATGAGTAAGTGATAGTAGGAAGACCAATAATAATAGTCAATATGTAGTTAGTATTTATTAAGTGACATGAACTGGTTTAAATGTTTACATGTGCTATTTCATCATTAAATTTCTCTATGAGATATGCTGTATTATTCACAGGATAGAGTTACAGAAACACAAGATTAATTAACTTGAGTAAAGAGTGGCAGGGCCAAAATTTAAATCCAGGTAATTTAATTCCAGAACTCGTTTGCTTAAGAGGATCCACTACACTAGTCTGGCGAATAGAAGAACTCTTTTATTTGCACATTTATTCATTCCTCAGTTGTTGGACATTTGGGTTGTTTGCACCTTTTCACTATTATAGGTAATACTGCTAGGAAAATTCATTTTACAAGTTTTTGTGTGGACATATGTTTTTATTTCTCTTTGTATGTATCTGGGAATGGAAGGGATAGGTCGTAAGCCTGGTTCATGGTTGACATTTTGCAAAGAATCAGTTAGGGAGGAATCCTCCTTATGTTTTAGGAATAGTTTCAGTAGGATTAGCTCTTTGGTATTTATTAGCTCTTCTGTGGTATAAACACTTCTTTGTACATGTGTTAGAATTTGGTTGTGAATCTATAGGGCTCAATAATCTAATCTTCAACCTTAATAAACTGGAAAAAGAAGAGCAAACTAAATGGAAACAACTTGTAGAAAAGAAATAATAAAGACTAGAGTGAAAATAATAGAGTAGAAACACATTAGAGTAAATCAACAAAACCCAAAGTTCATTCTTGCAAAGATCAACAAATTTGAAAAACCTTTAGCTATATTGAATGACAAAAATTACAAGAAGAAATCACTAAAATCAGGAATGAAAAAGGCAACATAATTACCAAACTTACAGAATTAAAGAAATTATAAGGGATACTATAAAATTATATCCATATAAATTAGATAACATATGAAATGTTCAAATTTTTATGAAGATACTACTAAAACTGACTGAAGAAGAAATAAAAAAAAAAGAAATACAAAATCTGAATAGATCTGTAATAAGAGATTAAATGAGGAATTTTAAAAACTTTTATAAAGGAAAGCCCAGGCTCCTGTGATTTCACTGGTGAATTTTACTAAACATTTTAAAAAGAATTAATACCCTTCCATCAAAAACTAGAAGAGAAGTGAACATTTCCAAACTTATTACATAAGGCTAGTATTATTTTGACACCAAAATCAAGAAAAGACAACATAAGTGATCAAAACTACATATGAATGTCTCTTATGAATACAGACAGAAATACTCAAAAAAATATTAGCAAGCAGAATTCAGCAACATGTAAAAAAGATTATATATGAGGACAAGGTCAGATTAATCTCAAGAATATAAAATTTAGCATTCAAAAAATCAGTGTTATATAATGCATTAATAGAATAAAAGACAAAAACCCCAAAAAGGCACACAAATGCCTCAATAGATTAAAAAATTAACAAAATCCAATACTTTTTATGATAAAAATACTCATCCAATGAGGAATAGAATGGAATCACTCCCCCACCAAATAAAAAGCTATTAGAATTAATGAATGAGTTAAGCAAGCTCCAAGGATATAAATAACATATGCAAATGAACAGACACTTCAAAATAAGATGTCATATGAAAAGAAGCTCAACATCACTGATCATTAGAGAAATACAAGTGAAAACCATAATGAAATGCCCCCTTACATCAATCAGAATGACTATTAACAAAAAGTCAAAAAAAAAACCCAAAAAACAGATACTAACGAGGTTGTAGAGAAAAAGGAATATTAATACGCTGTTGGTGTGAGTGTAAATTAGTTCAACCACTGTGGAAAACTGCAGTGATTCCTTAAAAACCTAAAAACAGAAATACCATTCAACCCAGCAATCCCATTCTGGGTATACACGCAAAGGAATAGAAATCATTCTATTTTAAAGACACATGCACACATATGTTCACTGCAGCACTATTCACAATAGCAAAGACATGGAATCAACTTAAATGCCCATCAACAGTAGGCTGGATAAAGAAAATGTGGTACATATACACCATGAAATGCTACGCAGCCATAAAAAAAGAACAAGATCGTGTCCATTGCAGGAACATGGATAGAGCTGGAGGTCATTATCCTTAGTAAACTAACACAAGAACAGAAAACCAAATACTGCATGTTCTCACTTATAAGTGGAGCTAGATGATGAGAACACATGGGCACATAAAGGGGAACAACACACACTGGGGCTTATTAGAGGGTGGAGGCTCGGAAAAGAGAGAGGAGCATAAAAAGTAAATTATAGGTACTAGGCTTAAAACATGGGTGATATGGTTGGGCTCAGTGGCTCATGCCTGTAATCCTAGAACTTTGGAAGGCTGAGGTGGATGGATCACCTGAGGTCAGGAGTTCAGGACCAGCCTGGCCAACATGGTGAAACCCATCTCTACTAAAAATACAAAAATTAGCCGGGTGTGGTGGTGCATGCCTGTAGTCCCAGGTACTCGGGAGGCTGAGGCAGGAGAATTGCTTGAACCCTGGAGGCGGAGGTTGTAGTGAGCTGAGATCACACCACTGCACTCCAGCCTGGGTCACAGAGCAAGACTTGGTTTCAAAATTAAAAAAAAAAAAAAAACCTGGATGATAAAATAATCTGTAAATCAAACCCTATGACACAATACCTGTATGACCAACCTGCACATGTACCCCTGAAGTTAAAAGTTAAATATATATATATATACATACAAAAATAAATTGGAGTTCTATATGCTAGCACTGAATAATTTAAAAATGAAATTAAGACAACAATCTCCTTTACAATAGTTTCAAATAGAACAAAATTCTCGGGAATAGATTTATCAAAATAAGCACAAGACTTGTACACTGAATACTACAAAATGTTAAAAGAAATTAAAGAAAATTTAAACAAATGAAAAAAACTCGTATTCAGGAACTGGAAGGCTTAATATTAAGATGGTAATATTATTCAAATTGACCTACAGATTCAACACAATCTTTATAAAAAATTCAAGCAAACTTATTTCAGAAATTTGCAAGCTAATTCCAAAATCAAATGGAAATACAAGGGACTCAGAATAGTCCAAACAATTTTGAAAAAGAAAAATAGTTTGGTGCACTTACACTTTCCAATTCAAAACTTACTACAAAGCTATAATTTTAAGACAGTGTGGTATTGGCATAAGGACAGACATATAGAACAATGGAATAGAATTGAATAAAATTGTCTAAAAATAAAAATGGGATGGAATAGAATTGTCTAGAAATAAACCTCTATATTTATGACTAGTTGATTTTTGACAAGGATAACACAACTACTAAGTGAGAAAAGAATAGTCTGTTTAGCAAATCATGTTTGAACAACTTCAGATTCACATGCAAAAGAATGAAGTTGGACACTTTCTTACACCAAACAAAACAACTCAAAGTGAAGCAAAAACCAAAATGTAAGACCTAAATGTAACTAATACCCTTCTATTTAGGTATATTGAGACCTATATGTAGACTTTAGCATGCTGTGAAAAGAACACAAATTTTAGATATGGAGTAAAGAGATAAAATAAAATAGCAGGCCTTATTTTTGGTCTTAAATTTAATACATACCCTCCAATTTTGTTAAACTTGGGAGAATTGTCCTCCTCTGGGCTTAAAGTCATTACAAAAAAGCCCATAGTTTGATCATTTACCAACTTGTCCCAGAAGGGAGACAATTTATTTCAAACATTTGAATACCTAAATAGAAGATATCCAGTCTTCCTCAAAATTTCTCTTTCAAAAAAGTAAGGTGGTGCAAGGGACAGTATGTGGAGATTATTTCACAACCCTACAAGTAGTCGCTAATCAAGAGTGGCAAGATCTAAAGGGAACAGGAACCCTAAGAAGGCTATGAAACTGCAAGTGTCCTTTCCCTGTTGAAAGCCCAACAATTAATTACTTTGTGTTAAAAATCTGGAGGTTTAAGATCAGTCACTGTGGCTCACACCTATAATCCAAGCACTATGGGAGGCTGAGGTAGGAAGATTGCTTGACCCTGTGAATTTGAGAACAGCCTGGGCAACATGGCAAAACTCTGTCTCTACAAAAAGCACAAAAATTAGCTGGGTGTGCTGGTGTGCACCTGTAATCCCAGCTACTTTGGAGGCTGAGGTCGAGGCTGCAGTGAGTCATGATAACGCCACTGCACTCCAGCTTGGGTGATAGAGTGAGACCCTGTCTCAAAAACTTCTGGTAGTTTGTCATTAATGCCTTCTGTTACCTACACTGTATGCTCAATTGCTCATTAAATGACGACCTTCTTTGCCTCTTTTGACAGTTTTTTATTTGAAGCTTATTTTATCTGATCTACGTATAGGCAATCCTTCTCCTTTGACTATGGAGTATTTCATCCCTTCACTTTCAGCCTATGTTTTTTCTTAAAGCTAAAGTGAGACTCTTATAGCATATAGATCTTGTTTTGTTTTTTTTTTAAATTCAGCCACTCTATGATTGAAGAATTTAATTCCTTTATATTTAAGGTTATTATTAATAGGTAAGTAGTTAGTAGTGCTATTTTGTTATTTTGGGGGAGGTTGTTTTTGTACATATTTATTTCTTCATCTCTTGTCTCCCTTTGCAGTTAGGTAATTTTATGAAGTACTAAGCTTTTAATTTTTTATCATTCATGTATCTGCTGCAGTTCTATAGTTCTTATAGCTCTAGAGGCTGGGAAGTCTAAGGGCATGTATGACATAAACCTCTGGTGAGGGTGATCCCATGGAGGAAGATGGAAGTGAGTGCACAAAGCAAAGAGAGACAGATGGGGCCAAATTTATTCTTTATCAGGAGTCCACTCCTGCCATAGCTAACCCTCTCCCATGATAATGACATTTATCCATTCACGAGGATGAAGGTCTCTGGATGTAATTACCTCTGGAAGGTCACACCTCTTAAAACTGTTACAATGGCAATTAAGTTTTCACATGAGTTTTAGAGAGGACAATGAAACCATAGCATTTCATCCACAACCCTCCAAAACTCATGCTCTTCTCACATACAAAATACAATAATTCTGTCTCAATAGCCTCAAAAGTTTTTACCCATTCTAGCATCAAGTCTAAAGTTCTAAGTCCAGAGTCATCAGAAGCAGATATGGATGAGATTCAAGGTATGACTTATCTGGAGGCAAATTTTTTTAGCTGTGAGCCTGTGAAATCAAAACAAGTGATTTGTTTCCAAAATATAATGGTGAGATAGGTATAGAATAGACTGTCTCAGTTCAAAAGAGACAGCCAGGCAAGAAAAAGGCATAATTGGTTTCGAGTGAGTCCAAAATCCAACAGAGAAAACAATTATGTTTTAAATCTGGAGAATAATTTCCTTTGACTCCATGTCCTGAATCCTGTGAGTGCTGATTGGGGCCCTCAGATATGACCCTGCTCCCATATCTTTGCTGGACTCAGTCCATGCTTCAGCTCTGTTAGGTTGGAGTTGCATGCTAGTAGCCCTATAGTTCTGAGATCTCAAAGGTAGCCCCACTCCCATGGGTCCACTAGGCATATCCCTAATTGGGACTCTTTGTGTTGGCTCTGACTCCACTTTCCTACTCAGCTTTGCCCTAATAGAGGCTTTTACAAGTGGCTCCACTCCCATAGCTATATGTGATATTCTTTGATCCTAGGTGGAGAAAGCCATGCCCCTACATCTCTTGCAGTCTGTGAGCCTGTACACATGGATTCCACCAAGGTTTACAGGTTGTGCCTTCCAGGCACAGGTATTCCAGGCATAGTGGCAGTGCGAGCTGAGGTCCTAGGCTCAGGGTCTTGCAAAACTGCTGTGGCATATGGCACAGGTTCACTCACCCACTTGTGGCTGGATGCAGGTTACCCACAAAGCTAAGGCTGTAACTCTAAAGCACACCTCAGTAACTCAAGCCCATGGAGCAGGGATGGAATTGAGACTAATTCTGGGGTCAGTGCACAACATCATCAAGGCAAACTATGAAGACAATAGAAACTGGAGCCTTGATGATGAAACTGTGGAGCACAGTTTCAACTTGAGTTTGGAGGGGCAGGGTGCACCAGCGACTAAGATGAGGGCATGGAGCAGTTCCATGGGAGCCTAGCCTCAGAGAGTAGATAGCAGCAGTTTGGCTCAGGTATGGCTTCCAGGTGTGCATAGTGTAGTGGTGGTTAAGCCTCAGAGATGGAGGGGTGCAATGGCTACTCACTCCTGAAGCAGAATGCACTCTAGCCAGTGATTCAGTTCCAAGAAGGAGCAGCACAGTAGCAACTCAGGCCATGGGGGCCAGGGCACAGTGTCAGCTCCTCCTCTGGGATAGAACAGACATGTGGACTTCAGGTAGCTGTCAGCTGAGCTCAGAGCCTGTGAAGACTCTATGTGTCTCCAGTAGTAAGATTGCAGGTGTCTATGGTGGTGATGGGAGCGGCTGGGATCCTGTCACTAACCTTTTCCCTGTAGGAAGAAGGCCCTCCTGACTCAGAGCTGGTTCTAACTGGGGGAAGGGGTGATGGAAGAAAGGTATTTTCTCTCCTTCTTCATGCAGCCATTCTGGGTTTCTGTGCTCTACAAGATTTCTACTACTCCTTTGCTGTTTTCTGGAAATCTTCTTTAGTTATTTTGGTTGGAATGTAGTTGTTTATTCATTTTTGGTGTGTGTGTGTGTGTGTGTGTGTGTGTGTGTGTGTGTGTGTTGATGGCGATGAGGTTAGTAACTTCTAGTTGGCCATCTTGCTGACATTCTCTAGAATTCTAATAGGACATATTACAGACCTTTTAATTCCAAACTTCTAATCTTTTAACCTTTCTTCTATTGTGACCGTTTTCTTGTTTTTCTGTAGAATTCTTGGTGATTTCTTCAATTTTTTTCCAGTTGACTAATTCTATTTTCAGCTATTCCTTGTTATTTAACATATTGGCAAAATTTTTTCTGTCAACATTATTTTATATTTGAGATTTGTTTGAGACCATGTTGCGAACATATTGTGTCACTTTTTGCACTTTATCTTTAACTTTTCATTTTTGTGATTTCATTTTCAATTGAATAAATTATCCATACTTTTTACATATTCTATATTTGGTATATATCCAGATGCTCCTAATCTGTGGGACTTCTTGGAGGCTTATATCAAGGATATCTACTTCCTTCTTTGTGGACTCCAATGTAAGACTTATTCAGAGACTAATTGCTTTCTAAGCATGTGTCTTTTTGATGGGATTCTCCTTTACTACCGACTTTGATAGTTCTCAGAACTATAATTCTCCAGGGAAGTGATAGGTATCAGTGGATGCATTTAATTTCTAGGATTATGATCAATAATTTATGCTGTACACCTCAAGGAGATGCATATCTTTGATAAGTATAATCTGAAATCTGTGGTCATGGTGTCCTGTTTCTTTGATACTTTTTCTACATTTTCCCCCAAATTTATCCTTATGCGATCTTTGTTTTTAACACTCATTTCACCTGATTTATAGAGATTTTAGTTGTTTCTCACTTTCATAACAAAATGGAGTTCTAATTCTGTTTGTCCAAATTGTTTTTGGAACTTTTCTAGATGAGATAAGAATAAGAAAATTGACTTTTTGGTTACACTGTTACATTTAAGTCCTTATCTTAACTACTTCAATCACATTTACATTATATATTTCTTATTAATTATTAATTATATTTATCTTTCTTTTAAAAATACTTAACTTCTTACTTTATAATTCATAATTTTGTACTTTTTATTTTACTGCTTTTCATAATTTTGAGTGTATACATTACTAAAATTTATGCTCTAAATGATTAATCCTTTATTTCCATTTTAACTTTTCCCCTCTAGCTTTCTCTGAAATTCACCCTCCTTCACCCAACTTTAATCAATTTTATTGCTAGATAGCTCATAATGTATTTTCATTGATCTATCAAAGATAAATATAGGATGACAATTATTTCCACAGAAATCTGAATTTTTTCTGAACATAGCAAATTTGGACTACAATAACTTTTTTTTTTCATTTATGTTACCAATAAAAGGGCACATATCTCTAAACCTGAGACTTTTTAGCATATATGCTCCATTGAAATCAACTATGACTTGAAGGATATTAGCAAGCTTCACTTCCCTAAAATTTTATGGAAATGGGCCGTGAAACATCTGAATATCAATTCAAATACATAGGTAAAAATTTCCATGTGGCTTTAGCCTATCTCCACATTACTTGGTTGGAATCATTATACTGAGGACAGACAGAGGCATAAAAGTAATATCTTTGTGCTTGGAATCTCAAAAAATGGCTTTATGTATTCTTGCTATGCACCAGCAAGTTACAATTTAAAGCACTGCAATAGGAAAAGAGATTTAAATTTGTGGTGCCAAGAATATGACTCAGAGCCATAAGTTTCATTCCCAAAGTTCAGAGCTTATGGGACAAAATAGAAGGTTACATGGGAAGATTTTTCAGCCCTGAGAATTTAGCTGTGCTTTGGTTATAAAAGGAGGAACTATACAATACTGTACAATAAATTGGAAGGCAGATGAGTTTGTGTAGCTTGTTACTATTATAAAAGTAATCCTTCACGGGGAAGTGGCTGTAATCAAGGGACTAGGCCTTAAAAGGGATAGAAATAAAATCTGAGCAGACTTGGGATTTGAAGTTGAAGCAATTTCTCTAATTTACCTCACTTCTGTCAACATGTCCTCTCTCCTAGCATATTATTGATATCATATAACATTTAAGTCTCTCTCTCTCTCTCTCCACCCCCCATTACTGTGTTGCCTCTTCCACTTCCCTAGCTCTAACAACTGTTATAATGTTGGAGGGGAATGTAGACCAGGTTTTGTCCTTAGGGAGGAATCTGCCCCAAAGTATCAAGACTTTCTTTTGTCATTTCCAGGACCTCATCCTAAATTACATTTCTTATTGTAGCACCTTTTCTGCTGCCATGACAACCATGCAAGGAATGGAACAGGCCACTCCAGGAGCTGGCCCGGGCATGCCCCAGCTGGGAAACATGGATGTCATACATTCATATCTGTGTAAAGGATTGCAAGAGAAGTTCTTGAAGGGGAAACCCAAAGTCCTTGGGGTAAGTCAATTGCAAATCTGAGAGAAGACCAATAGTGTTGTAAACTCATGTTTGATCAGAGCTAATGCCCAATACACTGTCCCACTAGCCTCATAATACATCAGCCAGCCCTAGCAACATCAGTATTTAATTTCAGGCCCTTTCTTTGAAAAAATATATAATATTCTATCACATCATGCTTCCAAATTAGTTATATTTAAAATATACTGACTTCAGATCTATTCTAGGGTTGTGGGTCAGCCATGATAATTATACTTAACTTCAGTATAGAAGAACAGCAAAAGAAAAGGGCCACCTGTCCACTAGCTGATGCCCCCTCCACAGGCCTTCCTGACAGCTGATAGATGAATATTGCTACTCTTTCTTTCTGGCAGCTTTTCTTAGCCTACTGCTCAGAGGATGAAAAATCTGCTATTCTCTGAGCATTTCCATCTGGAGTCTCAGGCAAATGTGTCTAAAAACAATGTAGAATTAAAAGAGTGACAGGTTAGGGCAGGTGAAAGAACATTAAATATAGGTTTATCACCAGCCCAAGCTTCAAACCACTGAGAAAATGTCACTGTGGACTCTGGATTCCTTCTCTTTTTTTGCATTATTCATTTTTTTTGGAGAGAAATATAGTTACTTCTCATAAAATATGTTATTTATGTTGGCACATACTGGGTTCAATTTTTTAATGTATGGATAATTATTTTAAAATCTACTGTATGTTTTAGAGCAGTTTTAGGCTTAAAGAACAGTTGAGAGCAAAGTACAGGTATATCCTATATACCCCTTGCCGTGACACATGCATAGCTTTTTAATTATCAACTTCCCCCACCAGAGTGGGACATTTGTTCCAATTGATTAACCTATGTTGACACATCATTACTCAAAGTACACAGATCACAATGGGGTTCATTCTCTGTGTTGTGTGTTCTATGGGCTTTAACAAAGGTATAGTGATATGAATCTACCTTTATAGTATCATATAGTATCCCACCAATCCCTGGCAATCACTAATCTTCTATTGTCTTCATAGTTTGCCTTTTCCAGAAAGTCATGCAGTTAACATTATAAATTAGGTAGTTTTTAAAGACTGCCTTCCTTCACCTAATAACACACATTTAAATTTCCTCCATGTTTTCTTATGGCTTAATAGCTCATTTATTTTTAGTACTGAATAATATTTCATTGTCTAGAGGTACCACAGTTTATTTATGCATTCACCTATGGAAGGACATCTTTATGGCTTCCAAACTTTGGCAATTAAGAGTAACGTTGCTATAAATATCTGTGTGCAGGTTATGTGTGGACATAAGTTTTCAACTCATTCGGGTAAGTATGATTACTATATTGTATGGTAAGAGTATGTTTAGTTTTGTAAGAAACTGCCAAACTGTCTTTCCTGTTACTTTGCAATTTTGAAGATTTCAATCAGCAATGGTTGAGAGTTCCTGCTGTTCTACATAATTGCCAGCATTTGGTGTCCTCAATGTTCTGGATTTTTACCATTCTAATGTAGTCCAATCTCAATACCATTTTAATTTTCATTTCCCTGGTGACATAAGATGTGGAGCATCTTTTTATATGTTTATTTACCATCTCTATATCTTCTTTCTTGAGGTGTCTTATTAAAGTTTTTGGCACATTTTTTTAACTGGGATGTTAGTATTCTTAATGTTGAGTTTGAAGTTCGTTGTATATTTTGAATAACAATCCTTTGTCAGGTATGTTTTTTGCAAATATCTTCTGTCAGTCTGTGGCTTATCTTTTCATCTCCTGACAGTGTCTTCTGCAGAGCAGAATTTTTTAATTTTAATAAAATTAAGATGATTAATTCTGTATTTCATGGGTTGTGCCTTTGGTGTTGTATTGACAAACTCATCACCAAAACCAAGGTCATCTAGATTTTGGCCTATGTTATCTGTTAAGAGTTTCAGAGTTTTGCGTTTAACATTTGGGTCTGTGATTTATTTTGAGTTAATTTTTGTGAAGGATACAAGGTATGTGTCTAAGTTCAATTTTTGCCTATGGAGGTCCAGTTTTTTAAGTAGTATTTTTTTTTTTTTTTTGGAAAGACTATTCTTCTAATTGTATTACCTTAGCTCTTTATCAGAGATCACTTGACTATACTTCTGTGTCTATTTCTAGGCTTTCTATTCTATTCCCTTGATCTATTGGTCTATTTCTTTGCCAATACCACACAGTCCTGATTACTATCACTTTATAGTTTGTCCTAAAGTTGGGTAGTGTTACTTCTACAACTCCTTCTTCTTCAAGATTGCTTTTGCTATTCTAAGTCTTTTGCCTTTCCCTATAAACTGTAGAGTCAGTTTATCAATATACACAAATAATTTGCTAATATTTTGAGGGAGATTGCATTAAATCTACAGATTAAATTGGGAAGAATTGACATCTTGACAATGTTGAGTCTTCCTATCCATGGACATGGAATATCTCTCCATTTATTTAGTTATTCGATTTATTTTTTTAAGTTTTTCTTATAGATTTTGTGAATAGTTTGTTAGATTTATGCCTAACAAACACCAAATACCAATACCTAAATATTTAATTTTTAGGGGTGCTGATTTAAATAGTATTGCTTTTTTAATTTCAAATTTCACTTATTTACTCTAAGTACATAAGAAAGTAATTGACTCTTGTGTATTAACCTTGTATCCTACAACCTTAATATAATCATTTGTTAATTCCAGGAGTTTTTGGTTGATTCTTTCAGATATTCTACACAATCATGTCATCTGTGAATAAAAGCTGTTTTATTTTTTTCCTTACCAATTGTATACCTTTATTTCCTTTTCTTGTCTTACTGTTTCAGCTATGACTTCCAGTAAATGGTGAAAGGAGTAGTAACGGGCTCATCCCTGCCTTGTTCCTGATCTTAGTGAGAAAGCTTTGAATTTCTCCATTAAGTATGAAATTAGCTGTAGTTTTTTAAATAAATATTCTTTATCAACCTAAAGAAGTTCTCCTCTATTAATAGTTTTTCAAAAGTTTTTATAATAAACAGGCATTGGATTTTGTTCAATATTTTTCCTGCATTTGTTGATATAATCATGTGATTTTTCTTCCTTTTAGCCTGTTGATGTCATTAGTTACATTCATTGATTTTTGAATGTCTAGTCAGCCTTGCGTATCTGGGATAAATCCCATATGGTCACGGTATATAATTCTTTTGATACACTATTAGATTTAGTTTGCATATGTTTTGTTGGGAATTTTTGCACCTTTGTTCACCAGAGATGTTGGTCTGCAGTTTTCTTTTCTTGCAATGTTTTTGGCTTTTTTTTTTTTGGTAGGTAATAGTGCTAGCTCCATAGAATGAGTTAGGGAGTATTTCCTCTTTTTCTATTTTCTGTAAATAATTGGTATAATTTCATTTTTAAGTGTTTGGTAGAATTGCAAACCTTTCCAGGCCTGGTGCTTTCTGTTTTTAAAATTAATTAATTATTTATTGAATTTATTTAATAATTATAGGCTTATTCAGAGTGCCTAATTCTTCTTGTGTGAGTTTTGACAAATTGTCTTTCAGGAGCAATTCATTGTCTCAAGGTTATCAAATTGTGGGCATAGAATTGTTTGTAGCATTATTTTATTACCCTTTTAATTTCTATGGGAACTGTAGTGATATTCCCTCTTTCATTTATGAGTAATTTGTGTCCTCTCTCTCTTTCTCTTAGACTGGCTAGAGGCTTATTGATTTTATTTGTGTATTTTTCCTTTTTTTAAAAAAAAAAGCGTTGGATTTTGTTGAGTTTGTCTATTACTTTTGTTTTTAATTTTATGATTTCTGCTCTAATTTCTATTACTTTGTTTTCTTCCACTTACTTGGAGTTTAATTTGCTTTTCTTTTTCTAGTTTCTTAAGGTTGACTCTCAGGTGATTGATTTTAGATCATTATTTCCCAATATATTCATTCAATGTTATAAATTTTTTTCTAAGCACGGCTTTCATTACATCCCATAAATTTTGATAAGTTATTTTAATTGTTTGACCCATTTTTAATGCCATGAGATAATTGTACTCCAACTCTCCTATTTTAAGAACTCTGTTTACTCATGTTCATGTCCTCAGGCCTCAGACGTCAAAAAAATATCAGATTTGCTCTTCTTTTTTTCTTCCCTTGTATATACTCTTTTTTCTTCAGGTTACTTCCCCTTGCTACAATAATTGCTTTCTAAGTCCTTGGCCACTTTTCTCTGAGTGTATGACAAAAGAGAGAAACAATTGTGGTAGAAGTAGCATCCTAGGTATCAGAAAAGCACCTCTGGGCTATTCTGGCATACTCCATTTAACTGTGAAATGATTGACAGTGGTAAAGATCCTGAGAGATAACATTGATAAGATAATATTCATGGTTCTTTATGTGAAAAAAAGAGTGACAACAGAATATCAAGGTCATATGACTATATCAAATGAAAACGAAAACGGATAGCTTAGTGATTGGAAAGGGGGTGGCATAAGCACCATTTTTGTGGTGGATAATCAGTTTTTGCTTTCTTCATCATTTCTAGGTTGTTCAGATTCTGATTGCCTTGATGAGCCTTAGCATGGGAATAATAATGATGTGTGTTGCATTTAGTTCTTATGAAGACCATCCCATTTTTGTGTATGCTGCGTACACAATTTGGGGGTCAGTGATGGTGAGCAGGGTATTTTTTGATATAATTGGAGATAACGTAATAGAGGTGTAAATACCCTGATCTTTGCAATTTTATTCTAACTCTATCTTGTAATTCTGTAAATTTGAGAATGGTATCTAACCTTTTTAAACTCAATTTTCTCATATTTAAAATAGTAATAATAATATAAAACTTAAAGCTAGGCAGATTAAATACTTTATATAAGTCAGTTAGGATATATTACAGCAACACATTGCCAAAGATCCAAACTGGAATGACTTAAGCAATGAAAGCACTGATTGTTTCACAACAAGATTAGGGGCTTATCATTTCCAGAATTGCTTAATTTGGTGGTGTAAGGATTTCATCAAGGACTGCTAGCAGACTATATGAGAGGGGAGATGGTAGACACATCTCATTTTTGATAAATATTTTATATACATATGCCCAAATCAACTATCAGTAAGGGTAATGGACTTGCCATTATTACTGGCTTAGACTAATTAAGATTTACCTCTGTAGCTGGGAGGAGTCTACACTACCTTTTAGCTCAGGAAAAACTGAAGAAAATGATGGTTTTGTTAGCAAGGAAAAAGAGGAGATGTGGCTGGTACACAGGCAGTTTCTAATATAGAGTCTATTGACTATCAAACCTCAGGAAATTGTTACCTTAGAAAATTAAATTGTTATTTGATACATTTTGTTTCATAAGTTTAATAACAGCAACTATGATTAATATTAAATTAAAATTAGAATTGGAATTTAAGTTTGAAAACCTTCTCCCAAGAGAAAACACAAGAGAGTTTTGATGCAAGTTGAAAGTAAAATTGAGAATAAAATGCCAAGTTTTATCTATTGACAAAAGAAAAATAAAATTTATGAGGCGGGTTTATGTTAGAATCAGGGAATCTATTCTAGTATTATAGGGCTTCCACTTATTTCTAAAACTGAGAATGAGATAGCTTAGAGTTTTGTAATAGAGCTTAATTTTTGCTCCCCTTCACTCGTGTACAGCGGAAGTGCAAGATTTGAAGGAGAGTGTATTAGTCAGGGTTCTCTAGAGGGACATAACTAATAGGATAGATGTGTATATATATAAAGGGAAGTTTATTAGGGAGTATTGAGTCACACAATCACAAGGAGAGGTCCCACAATAGGCCATCTGCAAGCTGAGGGGCAAGGAAGCCAGTCTGAGTCCCAAAGCTGAAGAACTTGAAATCTGATGTTCGAGGGTAGGAAACATGCAGCACGGGAGAAAGATGTAGGCCAGAAGACTAAACCAGTCTAGTGTTTCTATGTTCTTCTGCCTACTTTTATTCTGGCCACGCTGGCAGCTGAGTAGATTGTGCCCTCCCAGATTGAGGGTGGATCTGCCTTCCAAGTGTTAATCTCCCTTGGCAACCCCTTCATAGTCACACCCAGGAATGATACTTTGCATCCTTCAATCCAATCAAGTTAACATTCGATATTAACCATCAAGAGTCCACCCCTTGTCAACGTGAACCCATACACATCTCCTGAAATCATACATAA
Source organism: Pongo abelii (assembly GCF_028885655.2). Lineage (NCBI taxonomy): Eukaryota > Metazoa > Chordata > Mammalia > Primates > Hominidae > Pongo > Pongo abelii. The sequence goes on from NC_071994.2 coordinate 15,004,681, forward strand.
TTTTCAAATAAAGAAAATAAAGACAAAAGGCCAAAATTATGTCTTACACAATGCAGCTATTTTTTGTACAACCCAAAACGCACCAATCCCCAATCCAAATGCTATTACATAAAGTTAACAACATTTAAATGCTGATATGAAGTTAATAAATCTTATGCCACATGATAAAGAAAAAAGAAAGAAAATAAAATGAAGACATTTTCTTAGTACAAATGTATACATGCACAAACATGTTCTTAACAAAAGAAGGAGGAAATACTCATGACAATTACAGTCTTCATTTCTGCAACTGATCACATGGTTGTAGCTGGTGTTGATGACAGCCTTCTTCTACCACCAATTCTGTATTCCCTTTGCCTTCAGTAAGCACCTCAGCAGGTTGTGTTTTTTTTTTCCTGGTGGAGTGACCAAAACCTTCATTCCAGAAGGTCTAGTCTGGGCCATTTGTAGTCCTGCCCGGATTGGGTTGTTGTAGTTTCCCATTGACCTTAATCCTAGAGCATGGTAATACTAAGAGACACCCTAAGGGATCTCCTGTATTCTACACATACTTCCTTACCTCCATTGTGGAGTAGTAGACTAATTTTATCTTGATAGTCCAGGTCAGTCACCCTAGCCAACACTGTAACCCCCTTCTTAGCTGGTTGACTTAGAGGTAAGAGGAGCCCAAAGTGGCCAGGTGGCAATCTTAACTTCCAGCTTAATGAAATTGTTGTGTCTCCCGGCGGCAACGTTCCTTCCTCTGGAACTAAGACCTCTAGGCCAGCAGAACATAGGGTTGTGGAAACAGGAAGCAAAAATTTTGCTAGTAGGTCACTAGGGGTGATGGTAAGTGGTGCCACTTCCACTTATGCCCCTTGATTTCTGGACCCACAAATCTAGGCTATAGGAGAAACAGTACCTTATGTTAGACACTGATTCAGAGCATGCACAGCCTTCTGGAGAACATTGCCCCAGCCCTGAAAAGTATTGTCACCTAGTTGGTGTTGTAATTGTGACTTCAAAAGGACATTCCACCATTCTATCAATCCAGCTGCTTCAGGATGATGGGAAACATGGTAAGACCAGTGAATTCCATGAGAATGAGCCCACTGCCACATTTCTTTAGCCAACAAGTGAGTGCCTTGGTCAGAGGCAATGCTATGTGGAATACCGTGATGGTGGATAAGGCATTCCATGAGTCCTTGGATGGTAGTCTTGCCAGAAGCATTGCATGCAGGATAGGCAAACCCATATCCAAAGTAAGTGTCTATTCTGGTGAGGAAAAACCGCTGCCCTTTCCATGATGGAAGAGGTCCAATATAATCAACCTGCCACCAAGTCTGTCTGATCACTCCGAGGAATGGTGCCATGTTGAGGGCTCAGTGCTGGTCTTTGCTGCTGGCAAATTAGGCACTCAGCAGTGGCCATAGCCAGATCAGTGAATGGAAGTCCATGTTTCTGAGCCCATGCATATCCTCCACCCCCGCCACCATGGCCACTTCGTTCATGGACTCACTGGGCAATGACAGGGGTAGCTGGAGAAAGAGGCTGACTGGTGTCCACAGAACGAGTCATCCTGTTCACTTGATTATTAAAATCCTCCTCTGCTGAGGTCACCCTTTGGTAAGCACTCACATGAAATACAAATATCTTCACAGTTTTTGACCACTCAAAGAGGTCCATTCACATACCTCTTCCCAAAATTTATTTGTTGCCAATTTTCCTATCATGCTTCTTCCAAGTCCCTGACCACTCAGCCAAACCATTGGCTATAGCCCATGAATCAGTATATAATTGCACATCTGGCCATTTCTCCTTCCAAGCAAAGTGCACAACGAGGTGCACTGCTCGACATTCTGCCCACTGGGAAGATTTTCCTTCACCGCTGTCCTTCAGGGATGTCCTAGGAAGGGGCTGTAGTGCTGCAGCTGTCCACTTTGAGGTGGTGCCTGCATATCGTGCAGAGCCATCTGTAAACAGGGCCCTTGTCTTCTCTTCCTCTGTTAATTGATCATGGGGAACTCCCCATGAGACCATCGGTGCAGGCTGGGGGAGAGAAGGCAGTGTGGCAGGAATGGGGATCATGAGCATTTGAGCCACTTCCTCCTATAACTTACTTGTGCCCTCAGGAGTTGCTCAAGCCCAATCACGTATATGCCACTTCCATTTGATGATGGAATGCTGCTCTGCATGCCCCACTTTATGGCTAGACAAGTCAGAAAGCATTCAATTCATGATAGGTAGTTCAGGTCGCATGGTGACTTGATGACCCATAGCCAACCGTTCAGTTTCTGCCAAAGTCCAGTAATAGGGAAAGAGCTGTTTCTAAAAAGGAAAGTAGTTATCTGCAGAAGATGGCAGGGCCTTCCTCCAAAATCCTAGAGGCCTCTACTGTGATTCATCTATGGGGGACTTCCAAAGGCTCCTAACAGCATCCATCTCTGCCACTGACACCTCAAGCACAATTAGATCTGCTCGGTTCTATGGCCCAAGTGACAGAGCAACTTGTAGAGCAGCTTGGACCTGTTGCAGAGCCTTCTCCTGTCCTGGACCCCACTCAAAACTGGAAGCCTTTCAGGTGTCTTGATTAATGGGTCGAGTAACACACCCAGGTAAGGAATGTGTGGCCTCCAAAACCCAAATAAGCCCACTAGGCATTGTGACTCTTTCTTGGTTGTAGGGGGTGGGGGCAAATACAGCAACTTATCCTTCACCTTAGAAGGAATATCTTGACAGGCCCCACACCACTTACCCCCATAGAAATTTTACTGAGGTAGAAGGTCCCTGAATTTTAGTCATATTTATTTCCCATCCTCTGGCATGCAAATGTCTTACCAATAAGTCCAGTGTGCTTGCTACTTCTTGCTCACTGGATCCCATCAGTATAATGGCATCAATATAATGGACCAGTGTGATATTTTGTGGAAGGGAAAAGTGATCAAGATCTCCCTGAACAAGGTCATCACACAAAGCCAGAAGAGAGCTGATATACCCCTGAGATACGACAGTAAAGGTACATTGCTGGTCTTGCCAGCTGAAGGTAAATTGCTTCTGGTGGGCCTTATAGACAGGAATGGAGAAAAAGGCATTTACCAAATCAATGGCTGCTTACCACGTACCAGAAGATGGGTTAATTTGCTCAAGCAATGAAACCACATCTGGTACAGCAGCTGCAGTTGGAGTCACTACTTGGTTAAGCTCATGATAATCCACTGTCATTCTCCAAGATCCATCTGTCTTCTGCACTGGCCAAATGGGAGAGTTGAATGGGGATGTGGTGGGAATCATCACCCTTGCATCTTTTAAGTCCTTGATGGTGGCACTAATGTCTGCAATCCCTTCAGGGATGGGATATTGTTTTTGATTTACTGCTTTTCTATGTAGAGGCAGCTCTAATGGCTTCCATTTGGCCTTTTCCACCATAGTAGCCTTCACTCTACGAGTCAGGGGGCCAATATGGGGGTCCTGACAGCTGCTAAGCATGTCTATGCCAATTATGCATTCTGGCACTGGGGAAATGAATGCAGGATGAGTGTGGGGACGCACTGGAGCCACTGTAAGTTGAACCTGAGCTAAAGCTCCATTAATTACATGACCTCCATAAGCCCCTACTGTAACTGGAGGATCACAATGATGTTTTGGGTCCCCTGGAATCAGTGTCAGCTCAGAGTCAGTGTCCAGTAGTTCCCAAAAGGTCTGATCATTTTTTCTTTCTTTCCCCAATCCAGTTACCTGGTAAAAGGCCAGAGGTCTCCTTGAGGAAGGATGGGAGAAAGATTAACAGCATAAATTGTCAGTAGCATAGTGGGATCCTTCTTTAAGAGGACCTGGCCTCCTTTTCATTCAAGGGGTTCTGGGTCTGTAAAATGGCATATGACTGGAAATTGATAGTGGGGCTGTGATTCTCTGTTTTTATAATTCAAATTAGTGTTTTGTCCACTCGACCTGGAAGTTTTCTGCTTATATAAATTAAGTAAGAATTCGGTAAGCTTCCTGTCAATTTCACTTCTAGGAACACTGTAATTAATTAGCCAATGCCAGAGCTCTACACAAGTCAGACTATTCTGATTGCTGCCTTGCCTCTTCTGTCCATTATGGTAGCTGTGCCCACCTTTTCTTTGATGGCTGAGTGCTGCCATTTGGCCCCTGCCATCTCTGGATCCAATTATTTTTATTGCATTTACATTTGGTAGTTGAGTGACTGCAGTTCCTACTGTAAGACCTGGCATATAGAGAAGGGCAATCACGGAGCTCTTCAAGGATGCAAGTGCTGCCCTCTGAAATCTATTTCACAAAGTACTGGTCAAGGGTATATCTTCTGAACCCTCCTAGCTGGGATGAATAGGCTTAAAGTGACTAATCTACTCCTTCATCGCAATCTGCCTAAGCCTTTGGATCCCTTCCTCTACATTAAACCAAGGAGATCAGGCATTTTCAGCTCACCCACAGTGGGCCATCTTTTAATCCATATTTCAGCTAACCAAGCAAATAAACTAGAACTATTTTAACTCCGCAAGCTGCAACATTAAATGCAGAATCCCTGCTTAGAGGGCCCAAATCAGTGAATTCAGCCTGATCCAACTCTATGTTCTTCCACCATTATCCCACACCCTTAATATTCATTCCCATGCCTGTTTTCCAGATTTCTGCTTATATAAATTAGAAAACTCAAGCAGTTCTTTTCAAGTGTTGCACACCTTCTTGTGGATCGCATTCTGAACCTCACCTCTAGGGGCCTGCTGGGACTTTAGTTACAGGTCTAGAAGCAAACAGGGACCTTGGGGGTGGGTCCTGAGGAGAATCAACATTGTCTTGCTTGACAACTGCCTGAGAAGAGGCCATCACTATCAGGGAACCTGCCCCGATAGTCACGTAGGTTCTTTTCTGTTTTCCCTAAGCATCGGCTGGCTTGAGAAATAAAGGGACAGAGTACAAAAGAGAGAAATTTTAAAGCTGGGCATCCGGGGGAGACATCACATGTCGGTAGGTTCCTTGATGCCCCACAAGCTGCAAAAACCAGTAAGTTTTTATTAGGGAGTTTCGAAAAGGGAGGGAGTATGCGAATAGGTGTGGGTCACAGACATCAAGTACTTTACAAGGTAACAGAATATCACAAGGCAAGTGGAGGCAGGGCAAGATCACAAGACCACAGTACTGGGGTGAAATTAAAATTGCTAATGAAGTTTCAGCCACCATGGTCATTGATAACATCTTATCAGGAGACAGGGTTTTGAGAGCAACTGGTCTGACCAAAAATTTATTAGGCAGGAATTTCCTCTTCCTAATAAGCCTGGGAGTGCTATGGGAGACTGGGGTCTATTTCACCCCTACAGCCTTGACCATAAGAGACGGGCACACACCTAGGGGGGCCGTTAATAGGCCTATACCCCCAGGTGCGTATTCTCTTTCCCAGGGATGTTCCTTGCTGAGAAAAAGAATTCAGCGATATTTCTCCCATTTGCTTTTGAAAGAAGAGAAATACGGCTCTGTTCTGCCCGGCTCACCGGCGGTCAGAGTTTAAGGTTATCTCTCTTATTCCCTGAACAATTGCTGTTATCCTGTTCTTTTTTCAAGGTGTCCAGATTTCATATTGTTTAAACACACATGCTGTACAATTTGTGCAGTTAATGCAATTATTACAGGGTCCTGAGGCAACTTGCATCTTCCTCAGCTGACAGGATTAAGAGATGAAAGTAAAGACGGGCATAGGAAATCACAAGGGTATTGATTGAGGAAGTGATAAGTGTCCATGAAATCTTTACAATTTACGTTTAGAGATTGCAGTAAAGACAGGCATAAGAAATTATAAAAGTATTAATTTGGGGAACTAATAAATGTCCATGAAATCTTCACAATCCACATTCTTCTGCCATGGCTTCAGCTGGTCCCTCCATTTGCGGTCCCTGACTTCCCGCAACCATCACTGTTGCATTTGGCAGCACAGGGTTTATCTCTTCAGACAAAGGTGAAAAGGCTGATGGCAGTGTGGGTTAGGGAGGGGATGTTGCCACTACTGGTGATGGGGAAGCTGTTTTTTCTGGCAAAAAAAAAGTCTCCTGAGAGTTTACAAGCTCAGTGTCCCCAGCTTCATCAAGGTCCTACTGCACATCCCCATTCCAAGTTGCAGGGTCCCATTCTTTTTCAATCAATGCTCTCGCTTTAACAGTAGACACTTGGTGAGTCTATGTGTGCACCTTTTGTTGCAGATCAGCAAATCACATGATAAAAGCTTGTATCTGATTGTCCACAATTTCAGCTCTTTCTCTACAGAAGATAAGACTCTCACTCAGGGCAATCTTAGAAGATTTGAGGCTCAGTATCTGCTTCTGAAGCTTAGAGTTAGAATCCCTGAGTTCATAATTTCTTTCATCACTTTGTCCAGTGAATTTAGGAGCAAAACCAAAAAAAGAACTCCATCCTTAATATTCTGTCTTTCTAGATCCACTCCTGGTACCAAAATCTGTATTAGTCAGGGTTCTCTAGAGGGATAGAACTAATAGGATAGTCAGGGTTCTCGAGAGGGATAGAACTAATAGGATAGATGTATACATAAAGGGTAGTTTATTAAGACCAGAAGACTAAATGAGTCTAGTCTTTCCATGTTTTTCTGCCTCCTTTTATTCTGGCTATGCTGGCAGCTGATTGATTGAGGATGGGTCTCCCTTTCCTAGTCCACCAACTCAAATGTTAATCTCCTTTGTCAACACCCTCACAGACACACCCAGGAACAATACTTTGCATCCTTCAATTCAATCAAGTTGACACTCAATATTAACCATAACAGACAGCAAACGCTGTTCCGTCTCTGGAAAGTTGCAAAATATATATATATATATCTCCAATATATATAATATATATTACCAATGTCAATAATAGCTTTTTATTAAACTCTTACTATGATCTGGACATTCTGCTAAGTGCTTTTTATGTGTACTTTATATTTCACATCATCACCACAAACTTTTGAGGGAGGATTTCTCATTATCTTCATTTTATGGATGAAGAGAGGTTAAGTAACTTGCTCAAGATCACAACTGTTTGGTACAGGATCAGGGTTCAAATAGAGTCACTCTATTATCAGAATCACATACATGTAACTACCTAGGTTTCTGCTTTCATGTCCATTTTCTTTTCAAGATCACATTGAAAACCAGCTTACATGGTTTTAGCCTTCCACATGTGTTCAGTAGATTACCAAGAACTGCAGGAGCTGTGTTTGTCCACTGAGATCACTCAGACTCTTGTAGGCATTGAACTAGATTGGTAAATGCAGTAAATTGGTAAAACCTTTTTTTGCTGCTACCTTCCATTATTCTTTCAACCTTTTTTTCCAAACATCACCTGCAAAGTGCCTCTCTTTTCTCCCTTTTACAGTATAAGTACCAGCACCAAGAGCCAGCTGTAAGTTTCTATTATCCTTGGCCTCTTCAGTTCTATTCCTATTTATGTTTGACATTCTTTGTAAAGTTTTTTCCTCTGAGATACTATATACATATTTTTTCCTGTGGTAAATGAAGTCCCTTTATTCAATCCTATTTTCAAATATACAAACATACATATACACTTCTAATATGTATATCTAATTTCTGTATATAACGTTTTTCCAAGGTGCTTTACTGAATTTTTTAGAGTTTATGGTACTTTTTAGTTTATATTCTTGGATGTTTGCAATATATGTTATTCATACTTAAATAACAGTAGTTTTAGCCATTTGTTTCAACTATTTTTCTTATATAATTATTTTGGTTAATATACCCCAAATAGTAATATATAATAGTCTACATGTTTATCTTGATTTTGACTTTAATAAGATGGTCCTACTTTTTTTGAATCATTAAACATGATAAAGACTTGTAGACTGAGACAGATGTTCTATCATGTTACAGAAAGTATAATTATTTATATTTTACCCATAATGTTTAAGTCACTAATAATGTTGGATTGTATTAAATGTCCTATCCTATCAACACTGAAAACATGAGTAGCAATTAACAGGTAACATTTTTCTTAAATTTATTTATTATATATATTAGAATATTTCAATATTAAAAATCTTTGCAGAGTTGAAGGAACATCCCAAATGTTCATGATGTATTTTATGTCACATGATGGATGATTTGCTCTACTGCTTTTTTTTTTCCAATGGTGATTTAGATAACATGAATCATCTCTATGTCTGGGTATTTGGAAACTAAAGAAGTTTATTGAGCTATTTTATTAGTCCAGTTTCTTTATATTAAGATATAATTTTTGAATTATCTGAGATAAAATTTGTAAAGGAAATAAACTCTAATAATGGAATATTATAAGGTAGAGAGAGTCCAACCAACTTGACTAGCTATTTTGGCTAAATGAAAAATAATTGCCCCATTGATGGATTCAGATGAAGTAGTATATTCTAGTTATCAAATAATTGGGAACTAAATTTTATGTGCTGCTATTTTATTTTATGACTTTTTAAACATATTTTCAGTGAGAATTATTTTAGTGCATTTTTTGTTTATTGTATTAAATATTAATACTATATAAGAATTACTTCTTATCAGGAATTTGGAAGCTTTATCTTTCAGTGTCCTCAAACAGTTTTAATACCATTCCAGTTAGCTACAGGCATGGTGGCGGGCGCCTGTAGTTCCAGCTACTCGGGAGGCTGAGGCAGGAAAATGGCGTGAACCTGGGAAGCGGAGCTTGCAGTGAGCCAAGATAGCACCACTGCAGTCTGGCCTGGGCGAAAGAGCGAGACTCCGTCTCAGAAAAAAAAAAAAAAAAAAGATGTTAGTCCCTATTCTGGAATAATAGAGTAAAATTGTCTTGAACAGTATTTTATAAGTGGTAACTCAGTATCTTTTCCCACATCTTTGGATGTTCTTGCAACGTTAACCACTTTTATCCTCAACATGTGGCACCTGAAAAATTCTCAATCTCCATTCTGAATTTTACTACTTTTTTTGTACCAATTGTCCTTATTTCAATGCTATCTCAATTGCTTTATTCTGAAAATTGCCACTTACACAATATTTTGTAAGTAATAAAACTTCTTGATGTTTTGGGCCATTGGGTAAGTGTGGGGGGAAGAGTTCTTGCAGCACATCACAGCAGACTAAAATGCACAATTTAATCTTTATAATTATTATTATTATTGTTAGAGATGGAGTTTCACTCTTGTCACCCAGGCTGGAGTGCAGTGGCACAATCTCTGTTCATTGCAACCTCCACCTCCTGGGTTCAAGTGATTCTCCTGCCTCAGCATCCCAAGTAGCTGGAATTATAGGCATGTGCCACCACACCTGGCTAATTTTTGTATTTTTGGTGGAGACGGGGTTTCTCTGTGTTGGCCAGGCTGGTCTTCAACTCCTGACCTCAGGTGATCCACCCACCTTGGCCTCCTAAAGTGCTGGGATTACAGGTGTGAGCCACCACGCCCAGCCAAATCTTTATTATTAAAAAGCCTTTTGGTCATTTTCAACACCACCAAATTTTCAGTTACTTTTCCTCTCTATGAACTTTCAGCCTTTCGCCTTGCTGCTTAGTTCTTTTCCTCACTGTGCCCCTCCCTCATGTGTATGTGGAAACTCAACACTCTTCCTAACTTACTAGACAGAATCAATTGCATTCTGTTTACTTCATTTCTAGCTAATCCCACATAGTCTTGAGGGCTACGTAGTCACACCAAAATAACCACTTGAGGTGTCTTTGCGAAACTAATTTACTTCCTTTGAGATATCTAATGCTTTTTAAAGTAAGTAATTTTATTTCTTGCCACTCACTCAAAATAAGAAAAGAAAGTTTCTTTTGAGAATTTGACAAATTTTCCCAGTGTCACTCAGTTACAAATTGGCAAAAGCAAGATTCAATTGTAGAACTTCTTGTCTCTAATTTCCCTCTTATTTGCTATTGTTATCCTGAAGAAGAACCTTACTTTTAGTTTATGAGGCTCTCTTCATTCATAGACTTTAATGGCACAATGATAGAGACAAAATCTGGAATTGGCCAGGTTCATAGGGCTGATTTCGTGGGCATGGGACCTGTACAGTTACTCAGGACTTCAGAGTTAAAAGAGCCCTGTGCTTGATTTAATGCTCTGCTGTTGCTATCTTGAAATTATTTTTAAAAATTTTAAACAAGACACTCTGTAAATTACGTAGCTGGTTCTGCATTCATCTCAATCACCTTTCCCAGAGGCCATGATGAATTCCTGTTAACTGTGTGAACACTTTTATGCGTGTTCTCATAGCAGGGGACTTCCATAAGAGCTTTCTGGAATTTGAAGCAATGTGTCTCTTCTTGCCTGGGCACCTTTACATTCAGTCCACAGGTCTATGAGCCCATAGTGTATGCCCCATCCCAGGGTTGGCACCCCGGTAGACATAAGAAAGAGAATAGTTCCCTACCACAAAGGAACTTCGGTTCTCCTGGAAGAAAAAGATAGAAATGCTGGAAAGCATAAAATTATTAAAGAGGCTAGAAAAAGTTGAGCTCTAGAAAAAAGTAGTTAGAGTCTACCACCCAGAATCATTAGGCAGAACCATATGAAATTGCCAATGATCAACTATGCTTAACCTAGAAAGACAGCAGTTTCGTATAGCTCAAGCTAAGATATAGATGTAATTTTAACAAGAGTCTATAAATTACACAGCTGGTTCTGCATTCATTTCAATCACCTTTCCCAGAGTCCATGATGAATTCCTGTTAATTGTGTAAACACTTTTATGTCTGTTTATATAGCAGGGGACCTCCATAAGGGCTTCCTGGGATTTGAAGCAATGGGTCTATTCTTGCCTGGGCACCTGCACAATCAGTCCACAGGTCTATATACATGCTACGTTTTTTGGAAGTCCAGCCCTGTATTTGTTTTTGTAAATAAAGTTTTATTGAAATGTAATGAACCCATTTATTTACATATTGTGTATTGCTGCTTTTGTGTTATAATAACAGGTTTGAATATGTGTGCCAGAGACCTTACGGTCTGCAAAACCTAAAATGTACATTATCTGGCCTTTACGGAAAGCTTGCCATCTTCTAGTGTACCCTTCTCCATGGTAACATCCTTGAAGACAGGGGAATTGTCTGTTTAGTTTGCCGCTTTATATTCTGTGCCTACAACAACGTTTGAAACACGGAGGCCACTACAGCTGTTGAAGGCACAAGAAAATAAAAAAAGCAATGAATGCAAATATTCTCAAGGACTCCTTAAATCTGCATTATTCATATCCTGAATTCTTGGTCTATTGGCTCTTCCAAAACAGAGGGACTATCCCTAACCATGGAGAGAAAAAGAGAGAATATTTAAACCAGATAATCGCTGCATCAATCTGGGGTAAAATTATTAGAAATGAGTGTACTGCCCAATTGTTCTCCAAATTTTGACTATGTATCTTGGCTGAAGACTAGACCTAAAGCCAGTGCTCTGGGCAGATGGATTAAAGACTGACCTACTTGATGTTCATTGTATTAGCTTCTTATTTTTACCGTAACAAATCACTACAAATCATTAGGCAGAACCATATGCAATCATTTAGTGTCTCAAGACAATACAGTTTGGTTATCTTCTGTTTCTGGAGGTCAGAAGTTCAAAGTGGGCCTCACTGGGCTAAAATCAGAGTGTTGTCAAGGCCATACTCCTTTCTGAAGGCTTAGGCAACAATAAGTTTTATTGCCTCTTCTGGCTTCTGTAGGCTGCCTATGTTTCTTGGTTTGTCATCCCATCCTCCACCTTCAAATCAAGCAATGCAGCATCTTCAAAACTCTCTTGAATATATTCTGCCTCTTGCTTCCACTTATAAGGATTCTGTCATTACTTTGAACGCACCTGAATAATCCAGGAAAATTCTCTTATTCCAGCTAATAAGCAACCTTGATTTCAGCTGCAAATTTAATCCTTTTTGCTGTGCAAAAAGAACAATGGTCCCCCAGGGAGGTCTGCATTCTAATCCCCAGAAGCTGAGGATTAGGGGACTAGGATGCAGACCTCCCTGGGGGACCATTACTCTGCTTACAATCACTAAGATATGGAATCATAATATTTTCTCAATGATATGAGTTTCTAGTACTCAATAGGATATGATGACAATTTTCTTTATACTACCTTCCTAACTTTTTAAAGCACTTTCATCTTCCATGCACACAATAGCACTGGGAGATACTGAACTAGGGAATAAATGTTTGTGATTATTTTATCAGTGAAAAAAGTGAGAAGTTACTTCAGCAGATCAAGAATTGGTCAAGGGAATGGCTGCCATTGGGAGGCAGGTTTCCTGACTCCCAGCCAGTGCTTTTTCTCTTATGACATTGTGGTTACTGGTAAATGTTTTCACTTGTCATCTCCATTTCTCACATTCCTTTGTTATGAGTTTTCTCCTAGGGTATGGATGGCATGGTGCTCCTCTTAAGTGTGCTGGAATTCTGCATTGCTGTGTCCCTCTCTGCCTTTGGATGTAAAGTGCTTTGTTGTAGCCCCAGTGAGGTCAGTATTGGCCTTCATTTGAAGGTATCTGTATTACTTTTGTATTGCTGTATAATCAGTTAAACAAACTTATAGTCTTAACACAATACACATTCATTATATTTCAGTTTCCATGGTTCAAGAGTCTTGGCCCAGTGGATATGGGTCCTTGGTTCAGGATCTTGTCTGTCATCAGGGAGTTGGCTGGGGCTGTGGCCTTGTCTAAAGCTTCTGATTTTCTTTCATGTGAATGTGGTGGAATTAATTTCCTTTAAGTTGAGGACTCATGACAATGTACTTTTGCTTTGAGACCAGCAGGAGAGTCAGAGTCTCTAGTGCTTTAATCCTCTCATAAAGCATTCACATGAAGAGGTGAGGTTCATCCAGAATAATGAGTTTTTTTCTAAACTGAAAGTCAACTAATCAGTACCTACACACAGGACTTGTATCCCATCTTACACACTGGTTTCATCCACACTTGAGGGGAGAGAATCACAAGGGATCAGTGAGTGTCACCTTAGAGCTCTGCCTAGCACAAGAGCTAAATAAAAGCTCTTTTCCCCTTCCTTTCTCACTCAAAGAGCATAACCTCTGAATCCAGATAAGAAAATATTTCACAATGAAGAGGTCCCCAAAAGTACTTGGTTTTGTTCTATTATCCTATTACAAGAACTTTTCCTGGAATACTGAAGGAATGTCATGATCTCAGACTTCTCTATCAGTCTGTGCCCACCTGCCCACTCTCAGCCTGAGACCTGCAGCAGATGCTCCTGGCAGTTAAGCCAAAAGAACATCACACAGAGAGAGGAAAGTGAGGAATGGAAGGAGAGAAGAAACCAAGAAAGAGGCTTTAGGAATAACGGGGTGGGATATCCTCCAAGAATTGAGGGTTCCAGAATGAGGAAATGGATAGTAAAACCCCAACAGCTACTCATTAGCTTCATTACCCAAAGTCTGAAAGGCAGACAAAACCGTCAGCTGAAGAATAAAGTAATTGTAGTTTGATGAGATTGTTTCTCTGGTGCCCTTCTCCATCATTTTGTGCCTCTCTGTCTTCTTTAGGGATTCCCAGGCAACACCACATCCCACTCCCTGACAGCCCTCCCTCACAGAAGAGAGATTGACTATAGTGCATTAACTCTAGTAGTGGGGTTTTGCATTGATGAAATTACAAAATCATTGGTAATTGCTGAGAATCTCTCAATTTTAGGGTTTTACAATGCAAGGGAAGAGAATTAACTGCTATAACTGGGCAAAATCCTTCAATGGCTTCCTCTCTAACTCATAATAAAAGCCAGAACTCATACTAAATCCTAGAAGTCCTTACATCTCCTGATTCTTTGTTCTGTCTTGGATTTTGTAAAATATCCTAACTTATATCCTGATATGTTGCCTTGAGATTATTTTAAGTGGCCTGAGAATGCCTTCTGTTGGTTTAAATTAGTGCATACATAAACTTTTTAAGGTTAACACTTATATAAGCAACCTAAGATTAGTACATTTTTAGTTGTAAAAAGCTAATGCAAATATTTTAGTCAATTCATGCAAAATATTATGATTTCAACTTGTAGAAAAGGCTGCCTCATTTATTTCATATCATGCAATTTTAAATTTATTCTTTATTTGGTTATTCTAGGTTCTATCTATAAGTGATTAGGATGTAAAGCAGTAGGAAAATGTCTGTGAACACTTTGCCTTCTTTTGCTACATTTACAAGAAAAATAGTTTTTTTTTAATCTATTTATCTAATTTTTGAGACGATGTCTTGCTCTGTCACCCAGGCTAGAATGCAGGGGTATGATCTTGGCTCAATGCAACCTCCACCTCCTTGGCTTAAGCCATCCTCCCACTTCAGCCTCCCAAGTAGCTGGGCTTATAGGCATACACCACCACACCTGGCTTATTTTTGTATTTTTTGTAGAGACAAGATTTCGCCATGTTGCTGAGGATGGTCTCAAACTCATGAGCTCAGGCGATCCACCCACTTTGGCCTCCCAAAGTGCTGGGAGTACAGGTTTGAGCCACTGCACCTGGCCAAGTTAATTATTCTTCACATACATGATTAAATTCCCCACAACTTACTAGCTGTGGGTAGCTTATCATTGTGTTGCCTCAGTTTCTTCATCTATAAAAATTACAATAGTATCTACCTTATAGGCTCTTACAAAGACTACAGGTATTATTAATACTTGCAATCACAAAATGAAGATTGACACTGGTAGGCGATATAAAAAGAATGGTGAGTGATACTGATAGGTGACATATAAATAATTATTAAACAATATAAAAGCAAATAACAAAGTAAAAATAAAATAATAAAATAAGCTAAATATTAACATAAGTCTTAATTTGAGCACATAAGCTGTTATTATACTTTTAAATGTGCAGGAAAAGAAACAGATAAGCGTGTCCACAGAATTCTGATTTTTAATTAACTGTACTAAGAGTAATGCCCACATGGGACACAAAGAAGCTGCACTACCCTGAAAATCAGTAATTTTCATTAACTTCAGTGAAGTTTTAGAGGTGGGAATTTATAATATTACTGTTTCAAATTTAATACCAGAATAATCTAAGATTCTCTAAAAATGGAGTCATCTTCCCTCAAACCTATTTTCCAGCCATTGTGAGTTAGGTAAAATGAGATTCCAACTGTAGGACACAGTTTTCCATTGTCAATAGTAATATGCAGTTGGGACAAAGTAGTGGATCTTTTTCTCTTAAGAGAGGAGTATTTAACTTCTACAGATGTCATATTGAGAATGACGTGGCAGAACAGGCACCTGGAGTCAGTTGGAAAGGATAATCCTCCTACAAGTAATCAGCTGGGCACGCATATGATATAAATCAATTTTGTGTTTAGGAAAAACTCAATGTGGGTTGCTTAGTGGCTTTGATGTATATTTGGAGACTGGGATTGTTTTCGGTTTGGGTAATAGCTCTCAGCTGGCTATCTGAGAAGATTTTTAGGACAGAAGAAACATAGTAGGGAACAAGAAAAAGACTATAAGCCAATGTAGTGTAACACAGGTGCATGCAATCAGATAATTTTAGAATGCTACTGACCAGATTGAATGGCAAGCTCCCATACATTCTATATACAAAAACATCAAAAAGTTATTTAAAAATGTGTGCTCTGCCATTAGTCTTCACTGTAAACACATTCATAGCACCAAAGGATAGGTTTGTTTTGAAAATATAGCAACAATTTACCAACAGCACACACCATAAATCTTCTCCTTCAAATCTTCAAGAGATAGGTCCTCACCAACACCAATTCCTTTGCTTTAGATCATCTCAACTTGTATTAATAAGACATAGAGGCAATTTGATTCTCTGTCTGCTTAATGATTGCAAGTGGCTGCTCTACTAGGTTGAAGTTAGGCCAAGAATTGCCTTTGTATTGGCTGGTATGTACATGTCTGAGTGCAAGGGCTCTGGCAATTAGTGACAGTGGTTAACCATCAATTTGCTCTGTGAATAATAAGAATAAAAACAAGTCATAAGGTCTTGAGTATATAAGGTGATATTACTGATAACTTCTAACTATAAGTAGTCCAAGCTATTCAGGTAGAGTCAGTATGCTTGGGACTAAAAATGATTTTTTTTTTTTTTTTTAATTTCTTTTTTTTTTTTTTCTTTTATTATTATTATTATTATTATTATACTTTAGGTTTTATGGTACATGTGCACAATGTGCAGGTAAGTTACATATGTATACATGTGCCATGCTGGTGCACTGCACCCACCAACTCGTCATCTAGCATTAGGTATATCTCCCAATGCTATCCCTCCCCCCTCCCCCCACCCCACAACAGTCCCCAGAGTGTGATGTTCCCCTTCCTGTGTCCATGTGTTCTCATTGTTCAATTCCCACCTATGAGTGAGAATATGCGGTGTTTGGTTTTTTGTTCTTGCGATAGTTTACTGAGAATGATGATTTCCAATTTCATCCATGTCCCTACAAAGGACGTGAACTCATCATTTTTTATGGCTGCATAGTATTCCATGGTGTATATGTGCCACATTTTCTTAATCCAGTCTATCATTGTTGGACATTTGGGTTGGTTCCAAGTCTTTGCTATTGTGAATAATGCCGCAATAAACATACGTGTGCATGTGTCTTTATAGCAGCCTGATTTATACTCCTTTGGGTATATACCCAGTAATGGGATGGCTGGGTCGAATGGAATTTCTAGTTCTAGATCCCTGAGGAATCGCCACACTGACTTCCACAAGGGTTGAACTAGTTTACAGTCCCACCAACAGTGTAAAAGTGTTCCTATTTCTCCACATCCTCTCCAGCACCTGTTGTTTCCTGACTTTTTAATGATTGCCATTCTAACTGGTGTGAGATGGTATCTCATTGTGGTTTTGATTTGCATTTCTCTGATAGCCAGTGATGGTGAGCATTTTTTCATGTGTTTTTTGGCTGCATAAATGTCTTCTTTTGAGAAGTGTCTGTTCATGTCCTTTGCCCACTTTTTGATGGGGTTGTTTGTTTTTTTCTTGTAAATTTGTTGGAGTTCATTGTAGATTCTGGATATTAGCCCTTTGTCAGATGAGTAGGTTGCGAAAATTTTCTCCCATTTTGTAGGTTGCCTGTTCACTCTGATGGTAGTTTCTTTTGCTGTGCAGAAGCTCTTGAGTTTAATTAGATCCCATTTGTCAATTTTGGCTTTTGTTGCCATTGCTTTTGGTGTTTTAGACTTGAAGTCCTTGCCCATGCCTATGTCCTGAATGGTAATGCCTAGGTTTTCTTCTAGGGTTTTTATGGTTTTAGGTCTAACATTTAAGTCTTTAATCCATCTTGAATTGATTTTTGTATAAGGTGTAAGGAAGGGATCCAGTTTCAGCTTTCTACATATGGCTAGCCAGTTTTCCCAGCACCATTTATTAAATAGGGAATCCTTTCCCCATTTCTTGTTTTTGTCAGGTTTGTCAAAGATCAGATACTTGTAGATATGTGGCATTATTTCTGACGGCTCTATTCTGTTCCATTGATCTATATCTCTGTTTTGGTACCAGTACCATGCTGTTTTGGTTACTGTAGCCTTGTAGTATAGTTTGAAGTCAGGTAGTGTGATGCCTCCAGCTTTGTTCTTTTGGCTTAGGATTGACTTGGCGATGCGGGCTCTTTTTTGGTTCCATATGAACTTTAAAGTAGTTTTTTCCAATTCTGTGAAGAAAGTCATTGGTAGTTTGATGGGGATGGCATTGAATCTGTAAATTACCTTGGGAAGGATGGCCATTTTCATGATATTGATTCTTCCTACCCATGAGCATGGAATGTTCTTCCATTTGTTTGTATCTGCTTTTATTTCCTTGAGCAGTGGTTTGTAGTTTTCCTTGAAGAGGTCTTTCACATCCCTTGTAAGTTGGATTCCTAGGTATTTTATTCTCTTTGAAGCAATTGTGAATGGGAGTTCACTCATGATTTGGCTCTCTGTTTGTCTGTTATTGATGTATAAGAATGCTTGTGATTTTTGCACATTGATTTTGTATCCTGAGACTTTGCTGAAGTTGCTTATCAGCTTAAGGAGATTTTGGGCTGATACAATGGGGTTTTCTAGATATACTATCATGTCATCTGCAAACAGGGACAATTTGACTTCCTCTTTTCCTAATTGAATACCCTTTATTTCCTTCTCCTGCCTAATTGCCCTGGCCAGAACTTCCAACACTATGTTGAATAGAAGTGGTGAGAGAGGGCATCCCTGTCTTGTGCCAGTTTTCAAAGGGAATGCTTCCAGTTTTTGCCCATTCAGTATGATATTGGCTGTGGGTTTGTCATAAATAGCTCTTATTATTTTGAGATACGTCCCATCAATTCCTAATTTATTGAGAGTTTTTAGCATGAAGGGTTGTTGAATTTTGTCAAAGGCCTTTTCTGCATCTATTGAGATAATCATGTGGTTTTTGTCTTTCGTTCTGTTTATATGCTGGATTACATTTATTGATTTGCGTATATTGAACCAGCCTTGCATCCCAGGGATGAAGCCCACTTGATCATGGTGGATAAGCTTTTTGATGTGCTGCTGGATTCGATTTGCCAGTATTTTATTGAGGATTTTTGCATCAATGTTCATCAAGGATATTGGTCTAAAATTCTCTTTTTTTGTTGTGTCTCTGCCAGGCTTTGGTATCAGGATGATGCTGGCCTCATAAAATGAGTTAGGGAGGATTCCCTCTTTTTCTATTGATTGGAATAGTTTCAGAAGGAATGGTACCAGCTCCTCCTTGTACCTCTGGTAGAATTCGGCTGTGAATCCATCTGGACCTGGACTTTTTTTGGTTGGTAAGCTATTGATTATTGCCACAATTTCAGCTCCTGTTATTGGTCTATTCAGAGATTCAACTTCTTCCTGGTTTAGTCTTGGGAGGGTGTATGTGTTGAGGAATTTATCCATTTCTTCTAGATTTTCTAGTTTATTTGCATAGAGGTGTTTGTAATATTCTCTGATGGTAGTTTGTATTTCTGTGGGATCGGTGGTGATATCCCCTTTATCATTTTTTATTGCATCTATTTGATTCTTCTCTCTTTTTTTCTTTATTAATCTTGCTAGCGGTCTATCAATTTTGTTGATCCTTTCAAAAAACCAGCTCCTGGATTCATTTATTTTTTGAAGGGTTTTTTGTGTCTCTATTTCCTTCAGTTCTGCTCTGATTTTAGTTATTTCTTGCCTTCTGCTAGCTTTTGAATGTGTTTGCTCTTGCTTTTCTAGTTCTTTTAATTGTGATGTTAGGGTGTCAATTTTGGATCTTTCCTGCTTTCTCTTGTGGGCATTTAGTGCTATAAATTTCCCTCTACACACTGCTTTGAATGCATCCCAGAGATTCTGGTATGTTGTGTCTTGGTTCTCGTTGGTTTCAAAGAACATCTTTATTTCTGCCTTCATTTCGTTATGTACCCAGTAGTCATTCAGGAGCAGGTTGTTCAGTTTCCACGTAGTTGAGCGGTTTTGAGTGAGATTCTTAATCCTGAGTTCTAGCTTGATTGCACTGTGATCTGAGAGACAGTTTGTTACAATTTCTGTTCTTTTACATTTATTGAGGAGAGCTTTACTTCCAAGTATATGGTCAATTTTGGAATAGGTGTGGTGTGGTGCTGAAAAAAATGTATATTCTGTTGATTTGGGGTGGAGAGTTCTGTAGATGTCTATTAGGTCTGCTTGGTGCAGAGCTGAGTTCAATTCCTGGGTATCCTTGTTGACTTTCTGTCTCGTTGATCTGTCTAATGTTGATAGTGGGGTGTTAAAGTCTCCCATTATTAATGTGTGGGAGTCTAAGTCTCTTTGTAGGTCACTCAGGACTTGCTTTATGAATCTGGGTGCTCCTGTATTGGGTGCATATATATTTAGGATAGTTAGCTCTTCTTGTTGAATTGATCCCTTTACCATTATGTAATGGCCTTCTTTGTCTCTTTTGATCTTTATATTGGGTGCATATATATTTAGGATAGTTAGCTCTTCTTGTTGAATTGATCCCTTTACCATTATGTAATGGCCTTCTTTGTCTCTTTTGATCTTTGTTGGTTTAAAGTCTGTTTTATCAGAGACTAGGATTGCAACCCCTGCCTTTTTTTGTTTTCCATTTGCTTGGTAGATCTTCCTCCATCCTTTTATTTTGAGGCTATGTGTGTCTCTGCACGTAAGACGGGTTTCCTGAATACAGCACACTGATGGGTCTTGAGTCTTTATCCAGTTTGCCAGTCTGTGTCTTTTAATTGGAGCATTTAGTCCATTTACATTTAAAGTTAATATTGTTATGTGTGTATGTGATTCTGTCATTATGATGTTAGCTGGATATTTTGCTCGTTAGTTGGTGCAGTCTCTTCCTAGTCTCGATGGTCTTTACATTTCAGTATGATTTTGCAGTGGCTGGTACCGGTTGTGCCTTTCCATGTTTAGCGCTTCCTTCAGGAGCTCTTTTAGGGCAGGCCTGGTGGTGACAAAATCTCTCAGCATTTGCTTGTCTGTAAAGTATTTTATTTCTCCTTCACTTATGAAGCTTAGTTTGGCAGGATATGAAATTCTGGGTTGAAAATTCTTTTCTTTAAGAATGTTGAATATTGGCCCCCACTCTCTTCTGGCTTGTAGGGTTTCTGCCGAGAGATCCGCTGTTAGTCTGATGGGCTTCCCTTTGATGGTAACCCGACCTTTCTCTCTGGCTGCCCTTAACATTTTTTCCTTCATTTCAACTTTGGTGAATCTGACAATTATGTGTCTTGGAGTTGCTCTTCTCGAGGAGTATCTTTGTGGCGTTCTCTGTATTTCCTGAATCTGAATGTTGGCCTGCCTTGCTAGATTGGGGAAGTTCTCCTGGATAATATCCTGCAGAGTGTTTTCCAACTTGGTTCCATTCTCCCTGTCACTTTCAGGTACACCAATCAGACGTAGATTTGGTCTTTTCACATAGTCCCACATTTCTTGGAGGCTTTGCTCGTTTCTTTTTATTCTTTTTTCTCTAAACTTCCCTTCTCGCTTCATTTCATTCATTTCATCTTCCAGGGCTGATACCCTTTCTTCCATTTGATCGCATCGGCTCCTGAGGCTTCTGCATTCTTCACGTAGTTCTCGAGCCTTGGTTTTCAGCTCCATCAGCTCCTTTAAGCACTTCTCTGTATTGGTTATTCTAGTTATACATTCTTCTAAATTTTTTTCAAAGTTTTCAACTTCTTTGCCTTTGGTTTGAATATCCTCTCGTAGCTCGGAGTAATTTGATCGTCTGAAGCCTTCTTCTCTCAGCTCATCAAAGTCATTCTCCGTCCAGCTTTGTTCCGTTGCTGGTGAGTAACTGCGTTCCTTTGGAGGAGGAGAGGTACTCTGGTTTTTAGAGTTTCCAGTTTTTCTGCTCTGTTTTTTCCCCATCTTTGTGGTTTTATCTACTTTTGGTCTTTGATGATGGTGATGTACAGATGGGTTTTTGGTGTGGATGTCCTTTCTGTTAGTTTTCCTTCTAACAGACAGAACCCTCAGCTGCAGGTCTGTTGGAGTACCTGTCCGGCCGTGTGAGGTGTCAGTCTGCCCCTGCTGGGGGGTGCCTCCCAGTTAGGCTGCTCAGGGGTCAGGGGTCAGGGACCCACTTGAGGAGGCAGTCAGCCCGTTCTCAGATCTCCAGCTGCGTGCTGGGAGAACCACTGCTCTCCTCACAGCTGTCAGACAGGGACATTTAAGTCTGCAGAGGTTACTGCTGTCTTTTTGTTTGTCTGTGTCCTGCCCCCAGAGGTGGAGCCTACAGAGGCAGGCAGGCCTCCTTGAGCTGTGGTGGGCTCCACCCAGTTCAAGCTTCCAGGCTGCTTTGTTTACCTAAGCGAGCCTGGGCAATGGCGGGCACCCCTCCCCCAGCCTCGCTGCCGACTTGCTGTTTGATCTCAGACTGCTGTGCTAGCAATCAGCGAGACTCCGTGGGCGTAGGACCCTCTGAGCCAGGTGCGGGCTATACTCTCCTGGGGCACCGTTTCCTAAGCCCGTCGGAAAAGCACAGTATTCGGGTGGGAGTGGCCCGATTTTCCAGGTGCCGTCTGTCACCCCTGGAAGGGGAACTCCCTGACCCCTTGTGCTTCCCAAGTGAGGCAATGCCTCGCCCCTGCTTCGGCTGGCGCACGGTGTGCTCACCCACTGACCTGCGCCCACTGTCTGGCACTCCCTAGTGAGATGAACACGGTACCTCAGATGGAAATGCAGAAATCACCCGTCTTCTGCGTCGCTCGCGCTGGGAGCTGTAGACTGGAGCTGTTCCTATTCGGCCATCTTGGCTCCTCCCCCTCAAAATGATTTATTTTTTTAAGAAGTATTGATCCAGTATTTTTGTTTTTTTCCTTAGACTTACTGAAGCAAAAGGAAGACTTCACACTAAGCTAAATTTGTGTATCATATATTTCTGTCCCCTTTATCCTCTAAAATCTACTCTTCACTCATCCTATATATCAAATAGTATAAGAAAAGTAATGATAATAAAAGATTAAAGAATATTCAGACGTGATTTTTTCAGTCAATGATAAAGAAATGGGTAATCAATAATGAGCAATTTGTAAGTGTACTATAATAGCATTGCTGCAAAAACTGCTATCTATTGAGAAAACATACATCCAACTATTAAAGGTAATTTATATTTATAAAATCAAATTAAACCCACTTGTAAATGTAAGAGAAGCCTCAAAGGGCTTCAATCATTGTTATAACAGTTATAATAGGTATTTCTATATTTGAGGTTGTAAAATAATAATACTGAATACTATATGCAAAGTCAGGAGCAAATCAACAGTTCTAACAGTCTAACAGTGATGTGTAATTCTTACATTACACAGTAAATTGGATCATAGAGCATGAAACAGATTCAGGAAGAATCATCTCAGGTGTTCACAATGACCATTAAAAATCTGTAGTTGAACTTAGTTTAAATTAACTGTTTTTAAAATTTGCCATTTTCCACAACCCTTATTTTTCTTGATTCTGAGTCCTGATCCTGTAAACTTGCAATACTCTGTGGAAAGGATTTCAAGAGAGATATACTTTTATCTTTAGTAAGAACATGAATTAAACCAGGAGAAAGGAAATAAAGAGCTGAAAGGCCACTGCTGTGGCTACTGAAATAATTGATGCATTTTATCTTAATACTTGACTGGAAATTTCCTGTTTCTTTGGTTTGTATCTTGTTATTAATTTTTATCATTAAAATGTATAATAGCTTTATAGTAGCACATGTCTATATTATTTTTCTTCATTACCAAAATTGATTTGGCCATTCTAAGTCTTTATTTCATGTAAATTTTAGAATTAGCATGTCAGTATATCCAATCCTAAAAGACCTTCTTGAATTTTGATTAGGAGGGTATTGAATTTATAGGTCTATAAGGGAAGAATTGCTAGCTTAACAATATTAAGTATTCTAATCCATTAACAGAACATATCTTTTAATTTATTTAGGCCTTCATTAATACGTCTCAGCAAGGTTTTTTCATTTTCTGTTAACATGAAGAACTTCCTTTGATATTCATTGTATTGATTTTTTCTGGTACTGAATTTTCTCAGACCTTTTTGTCTGTTGTCTGAATACATCTTTATTTTACCTTAAGTTTTGATTAGTATTTTCGAAGGATGTGGATCCCATGTTGACAGATTTTGCCTTCAAGTACTCTAATGATGTCTTATGACTGTCTTCTGGCTCACATAATGTCTTATGAGAAGTCTGCAATTATCCTTATCTTTGTGATAATGAGTCCTTTTCCCCCTCTGCTGTTAAAATGTTCTCTTTCTTACTCATTTTTAGCAACCTAATTAAGTTATGCTTTGGTGTAGTTTGATTTTTCTTCATCCAGCTTGTGGCTAGTTAGGCTGTTTGGATCTGTGGGTTTATACTTTTATCAAATTTGGAAATTCCAATGATTTATACAAATATGTTTTAAATTCATGCTCTCTTCTTTTTGGACTCAGATTACATTTTAGACTACTTCATACTGTCCCACTGATGCTTTATTAATGTTTCCAGACTTTTTTCCTACTCTTTGCTTCAGATTAGAGAGATTCTATTTCCACATTCCAGTTTACTAACATTTTCTTCTGCAAAACTTAATGTGTTGTTATTCATAGACAGTGATTTATTCATTTCATATATTGTAGCTTTTATCTCTAGAAGTTCTACTTGATCCTTTTTTATATTTTTATACTCTTTGTGTCCATGTATTTCTTGAAATTCTTATGCACATTTATAATGCATATTCTAAAGCACTTCTCTTTTATTGTAATCTCTATAATTTACAGGTCTTTTTTTATTAATTTTTCTCCTGGCTATTTGTTATTGTGATTTTTCTGTTTGTTGGTATGTATAGTAATTTTGGATTAGATGCTGGACATTATGATTTTTATTTGATTGAGTGCTCAAATTTTTCTTTTTTCACAAGATATTCCATTTTATTTCTTGCAGGAAATTAAACTTAAAGACCAATTTGATTCTTTTGAGACTTTTACAAAGACATGATAGGGAGGGTGTATTAGTCCCTTTTCACATTGCCATAAAGAACTACCTGACACTGGGTAGTTTATAAAGAAAAGAGGTTTAATTGACTCACAGTTTCACAGGCTCTACAAGAGGCATGGCTGGGGAGGCCTCAGGAAACTTACAATCATGGCAGAAGGTGAAGGGGAAGCCAGCATGTCTTATGTAGTGGAAGCAGGAGGAGGAGAGAGTGAAGGGGGAAGTGCTACACACTTTCAAACAACCAGATCTTGTGAGAACTCACTATTATGTGAACAGCAAAGGGAGAGTCCACTCCCGTGATCCAATCACCTCCCACCAGGTCCCTCCCCCATCATTAGGGATTACAATTCAACATGAGACTTGAGTTCCTTCCTTCCTTCCTTCCTTCCTTCTTTCTTTTCTTCCTTCCTTCCTTTCTTTCGACGGTCTCCCTCTGTTGCCGAGGCTGGACTGTACTGCCGTGATCTCGGCTCACTGCAACCTCCCTGCCTTGGGCTCCCATGATTCTCCTGCCTTGCCTGCCCAGTGCCTGGGATTGCAGGCACGCCCTTCCACGCCTGACTGGTTTTTGTATTTTTCGTGGAGATGGGGTTTCACCGTGTTGGCCGGGCTGGTCTCGAGCTCCTGACCTCGAGTGATCTGCCCGCCTCGGCCTCCGGAGGTGCTGGGATTGCAGACGGAGTCTCGCTTACTCAATGCTCACTGTTGCCCAGGCTGGAGTGCAGTGGTGTGATCTCGGCTTGCTACAACCTCCACCTCCCAGCCTCCTGCCTTTGCCTCCCAAAGTGCTAAGATTACAGCCTCTGCCTGGCTGCCACCCCGTCTGGGAAGTGAGGAGCGCCTCTGCCCGGCCACACCCCTTCTGGGAAGTGAGGAGCGCCTCTGCCTGGCCGTTGTGCAATCTTCCAAGTGTGAAGTGACAGCCTTTCTGCAGGTGTACCCAACAGCTCCAAAGAGACAGTGACCATCGAGAATGGGCCATGATGATGATGGCAGTTTTGTCGAAAAGAAAAGGGGAAAATGCGGGGAAAAGAAAGAGAGATCAGATTGTTACTGTGTCTGTGTAGAAAGAAGTAGACATAGGAGACTCCATTTTGTTCTGTACTAAGAAAAATTCTTCTGCCTTGGGATGCTGTTAATCTATAACCTTACCCCCAACCCCGTGCTCTCTGAAATATGTGCTGTGTCAACTCAGGGTTAAATGGATTAAGGGCGGTGCAAGATGTGCTTTGTTAAACAGATGCTTGAAGGCAGCATGCTCATTAAGAGTCATCACCACTCCCTAATCTCAAGTACCCAAGGACACAAACACTGCGGAAGGCCGCAGGGACCTCTGCCTAGGAAAACCAGAGACCTTTGTTCACGTGTTTATCTGCTGACCTTCTCTCCACTATTATCCTATGACCCTGCCACATCCCCCTCTCTGAGAAACACCCAAGAATGATCAATAAATACTAAAAAAAATAAAAAAATAAAAAATAAAAAATAAAAAAAACATGAGAGTTGAGTGGGGATGCAGAGTCAAACAGCATGAGAAAGTTTATAGTTGTTATTAATTGGGGGTATGCTTTACTAATAATTTGTTTATTATTAACAGATTATTAAAGCATTAATAATAATAATTGACATTATTAATAACCTTTCTGGAGGTCTCTATTCTATCCCCCAAGTATTCATGGAAGTCTCTGCATTCTAGCTGATTGGAACTTGAATGTCTCCCAGCATTGTGTGAGCCCTGGTAATCACACAGCTTACAACTACCTGGCTAGTCCTTGACTGTACTTTTCAAACTTCAACCTATAAAGGTACAGCTTAGTATTGGACAACAAATTTAGGATACTTGCAGATTTCTGGAACTCTGTCTCTGGAGAGCTATCCCCTTTATTGTTCTCACTAATTCCAGCTGTCTCAGTGCCCTCAAATTCTGGTTTTTGTCTTATGAATTCAGCAATATCAGAATAAATCTCTCTCCCTACCATGGTATGGAAAGTTTCTTCATGCAGAAAATCAGAGCAATTATTATATTCACTTTATTTTTTCACTTGTCAATGTTGAGAGTCCTGCACTAACTTTGTCCAATGTCTGGAAGGAGTTGTGCTTATTTTTTTTCCAGTTTTCTGTATGATTTAAAAAATTTTATTGAGACAAGATCCTCCAGGTTCGAGTGCAGTGGTGCAATCATAGGTCACTGCAGCCTTGAAGTCCTGGGCTCAAAGGATCCTCCCACTTCAGCCTCCCAAAGTGCTGGGATTAAAGGCATGAGCCACTGGGCCCAACCCAGTTTTTTAACTGTACAGAGTGGAAGATTAAGTCTGGTTCTATCATAATTGGAAGAGCTGAGCTTCAACTTTAAAAAGATGCTCATGAATGTAAATATCAGCATTTTTATTTCTTTCTTTATATTTAAAATTTACTTAAGCATGTCAACATATGTAACTTAATTAAATCAATACTTGTAATTTAAAATATCCAAGCAGAAAATTGAAGTATTATCATTTTTATATGCTGTTATTTTTAGTCACCTTATTTAAGTTTCATGAAGTAGCTATTAAAAGACCCTACCACATTCCAGTTATTTTATATTTAAGTTAATTTGTGATATTTTCCAATGTTTTATATAGTAATATCCAGACAGTTTTAATATATGCTCAAATGTCTTTTCTTCACACAACAAAAAATACAAGAAATATAGTAAGACAAAGTTGTACACATTCCAGGGAAAATATTTAAATCTTTTAATTAATTAAAATATGTCCGTTGGTTTAAAATTTGAGTTTACTGTATGAAAAACACAGAAAAGATGTATAAAGCAACATCCTTTTGATTGCCTGGTGGATAGAAAAACAAAAAACAACTAAATTTGAGATACAGTTTGAACAAAGCTGACAATGCTTTTGCCTTCCTCTTTGAATCTCTTCAAGATCAGCAATTTATTTTTTTACTGACTAAGGTTTCTTGGGATTGCTACTGCTCATGTGATTCCCAGGAACTTAACTACTTGTGAATAACTCTGTCAGGCTGATAATACTAGATTAAGAAAACAATTCGTCTTCAATAAGTACACTCTTTCTAGCAGAAGAAGCAGTTCATAATGTTCCTTGTGGTTTCCCCTCTGGATCTTTTCATCATCAATTTCAGCAAAGGGTGGTATTTTCCCCCAGTAAAAGGTCAAGATAGCTTGTTTTAATCCTTCTCAGACTCTAGGTAGTTTCACCAGATACAGTGGGTAACTTGCTCCCATCTCTTAAATGGATGCTTTCAGCTTGGCCAGGAGGGGCTGGACATCAAGAGGAGGAAAGTCACAGTCTGGAAGGGGGTCAGGAACCACATAGTGCTGTATTAGCTAGCTATCATCTAGGGTGATTCTTTTCCCCTTATGCCAGCAGCAAAGTGCTTCAACCCTTGCTGATTACTTCCAGTAATTTATTTTTTATCTTAATTTTTTTCTACTTAGTATTCCCTCATATTTGGAAAAAAATGAAAACATTTCCACGTTACCTCCAGCTCTGAAGCCACAGACACTGTGCCCCTAACAGGGTCACCAAATTGTCTAAATTACATACATGCATATATATATATACACATGCACACACATATACATGGAATATATATATAAATTTTTAAGTTATTTGAAAATATATTTAAATACATAAATAATTTGTATATTACACACAAATATGTTATTTGAAAATGCATTTAAATATATAAATAATTTGTATATTACATATAAAGGTATGTTTTTAAAACATTTAAAAACATTAATGTTTATATTACATACGAATGTGTGCTATTTGAAAATATATCTAAATATATATATAACTTGTATATTACTTAACAAATTTATATATTTTCCATATATATATGCATATACTTTTTTTTCTTAAGTTATAAAACTCTGGCAACATCTGCATGTAAGATAAGATTCCTTCTTTCTTTGATGACAAAGATTATCTTTCCTAGAATTAGGATTGGAAAATTTAGTTATTTAGCACTTGGTCATATTGTTTCAAAATTTTGATTTAATTTATTCTGGAACTAGGAATGAGCCTGCAAATTCTGCAAATTTTGCTTATAAATGTATCTTATGCATATATTTGTTTTAGCCTACCTAGAAAGTGGCAGTTTCATATTTCAGCCACTTTTTACTTTTCTATCTAAAAGATATTTTATTCAAGAAGAAAATCGGTTCAAAGTTTTTCTTTGTAAATATGATATATTCCCTATTCCCAATTATATTGCTCAAGTCAGAGTCTATTATTTTCCCCAGGCAGATATTTGAAAGGAATCAACAAACCCCAAAGAATGTACCCACATGAGGCTTTTATCTAAAGGCAGAGGGTACAATGCAGCGAGAGAGAGTAGGCAAGCACTGGAGACATTCCACAGTACAAGATCCCCATAGGCCTAACCAGACACGTGAACCATGCCAGCTTCTGACTTGAACTGCCCAGGTCTATGCAAGAAACTCTATGTATCCCATTGAATAGAAGTCCACACAGGTTTGTCAAACCCATTAGGCTAGTTGTAAGTCATTAGCAAAGAAATTGACCTTGGGGTTAGCCAAGAGAGTTTAAATACTTCTAAATGGCACATTATAAATTCCAATGTTCTTAGCTTGATAAAGAGTCAAAATCCATACATTTAGACATCTTCAGGGATGAAGATAGAGCTCTTAAATACATCTGTAAATTAATTCTATAGCAAAATATCTTTATTCAACAAATATTTATTGAGCATCGACTACAGTCCAGGCGCTACTGGGAATATAGAGTGAACTAACTGAGCTGTCTATGACCTCATGGAGCTGACATTCTAGTTTCATTCTACAGTTATCCTTCAGGAGGCAGTTTTAGTACATTCAATGTGATACTCAATTAAAAGCAAAAATAAAAACTTGACATAAACTCCTAACTTTATTTTTTTCTTACAATTAGCCTCTTTTCATCATACTGAAACCTCACTGACCTACAAACTTGAGAGGAAATATACAGATTTAATTTAATCCCTGAGTTTTCTGCTTCTATGTTACCCAGCAAAATAACACAATAAAACTGAAGAGAAATCAAACTCATAAAAAAAAGCATACCATATGATTTCATTAATTAAAAGACCAAAAACAATGAAACTAATCACAGGTATTAGAAGTTGAGATAGTGGTTACTCTTGGGGTATAGTGGCGGGAAGGGAGCAAAAGGGCTCTATACCTTCCTAGTATTTGCTATTTTCTAATTTTTAATTGGGAGGTAGGAACACACGTCTTTACTTTTTGATAATTTATTGACGTGTACATTTATGATTTACATACTTTATGTGCTCTTCCAACTAAAACATTGGCATTAAATCCCCATCTCAGGCTCTGTTTTCTAATGAACCCACACAGGGGGTGCTTGAACTGATACAGTGACCCACCTTCCTGGGAAACAAAATCTTGGTTGATTCAAGCAGCCCCAGCTCCCAGAGCCTGAGCTCATGCAATGTCCCATTTCAGAGGACTCTGAAGTCTTGGCCAAACAGTCATGCCTCCTGGCACCTGAGCTAATGCAGTGCCCTGCCTTCTGAAGAAATAGAATATTGGTCAAGTCAAGCAGTCATGCCTGCAAGGGCCTGAGCTGACATGGTGCCTCACCTCCTGGGGAACCAAAGCCTTTACCGAGCTGTGCCACTCCACACTAAAGACTAAATATCTAGAGCTCTCTGCCTCCCTGGAATGAGACTAGCCACCTGGAATCTGAGCTGCTGAGCTATGCTGTCTCTTAGGGAATGGAGCATCGCTGCACTACTCTCTGCCTCCCAGGGCCAAAGCCACAGTTGCCTCTCACCACTCTTGCATCTTTGCTGCCACTGCACTTCCCTTCTCAGAGCCTGAGCTGCTGCCTTGTTCCATCAACCCAGGATCCAAGTCATAATTAAATGGTGCCTCATCCCTTGAAGTCTTGAGTTGGCACTGTGCCTTGTTGACTCCAGAACCTGATTGCAGAGGCACCTGGTTCCCCAGGGCCCAAGCCTCTGAACCACCTACTTTTTCTCCAGAACTATGGTGATACTTCACTCCACCCTGCAGAGTCAGAGTCACAGCTCCATCCCTGCCTCTTGGGCCTGAGCTGCTGGGGTACCTCAGAGTCACAGACCCTAGCTTTGTGGGTAACCTACATTCACCATGACCTGGAGAGTAAAACAGTGCACCAAGTCTTAGGTGGAAGTTGTTTCATAGACTGTGGGCCCAGAACCCTGGCTCCACAGCTACTCTAAGAGGCTGTACCTTGTATTTCAACACTGTTGTGGCTTCCTATGGGCTGTGTTAGACCAAATATCAAAAGGGATCCTCTCAGCTAAGATTCTCTAGTGTGCGGAAAATGATTAAAAGAGGAAACCAAAAGCCCTATTACCAAGGACCCAAATAACCAATGCTGTCACAATAGCTGCCACAAACTCCTGACATCCAACTGTAGTCTCAAAGGAAAGTTTGAGGACAAGAAGAGACAGATCTGGCAAATCCGCATTTACTCACCTTTCTGACATATCCTGGATGGCCCCCAAATGAAGCAGGATATTTCCCTGACCCCTTTGTGGGTGGGAAGTGGAGTGCATGGGTGCCAGCAAAGGCAAACTCCACTCACTTGCTGCTCATGGGAGAGGGCATGCAGGTGACCAGGTGCAGGAGTCAGGGCAAGCACTTTTGGGTGACACCAAGAGTGAACTTCATACCAGCTGTGCAGCAGCATCTAGGAGAGGGTGTCCATGACCCCTGAAGCCCCAGAGGCAGTGTTACAGTGCTTTTTAGCTTTGTCATCTGCAGACAGATTATATGTTAACAGCTCAGTGGAGAGTCAGTGTGACAGCCTTTTGCACCCACACTCATGGCACCTGAGTTCTTGTCCAGTGTCCAGGAAGAATAAAGTTATAGTAATCAAAAAAGTATGATACCAGCATAAAAGCAGACATATACACCAGTGGATCAGAATAGACAGCCAAGAAACAAACTCGAACATATATGGTTTCTATGGTTTGAATGTTTGTGTCCCCTCCAAAATGCATGTTGAAATTTAATCTCAAATGCAATAGTATTAAGAGTTTGGGCCTTTAGGAGGCAATTAGGTCATGATGACTCCTCCCTCATGAATGAAATTAACGTCCTTATAAAAGAGGCCTCACAAGACATTTGGACCATTTTGCCCTTCTGTTCCTTCCACCATGTGAGGACACAGAGTTTGTCCTATCTGGAAGATGCAGCAACAAGGTGCCATCTTGGAAGCAAGCATGGTGACCCTAACCAGACACTCAACCTGCAGCACCTTGATCATAGACTTCTCAGTTCCAAAACTATAAGAAGTAACTTTCTATTTTTTATAAATTACCCAGTTTGGGGCAGTAAACACCATTGTGATGAGATGTCAGATGAAAATGAGAAGTATTTTATTATAAAGTGGAGGAAAGGCCATCCTTGTTACCAAGTGGCAAAGAACTTGGCTGAATTGCATCCATGTCCTAGAGTTTTGTGGAAAGCAGGATTTAAGAGCACTGAACTAGGATATTTGGTGAAATAAATGTGCAAGTAAAATGTTTAGGGAGCTGACTGCTTATAGTAAAATATGAGAAGAGAGAAATAAATTAATTAAAAAATTATAATCAAAAGAGAAGTGAAATGTAAAGATTTAGAAAATTATCAGCCTGGGGCCGAGCACAGTGGCTCACATCTGTAATCCCAGCACTTTGGGAGGCCGAGGAGGGAGGATCACCAGGTCAGGAGATTGAGACCATCCTGGCTAACATGGTGAAACCCCGTCTCTACTGAAAACACAAAAAATTAACCACATGTGGTGGTGGGCACCTGTAGTCCCAGCTACTTGGGAGGCTGAGGCAGGAGAATGGCATGAACCTGGGAGGTGGAGCTTGCAGTGAGCTGAGATCCCACCACTGCACTCCAGCCTGGGCAACAGATCAAAACTCCGTCTCAAAAAAAAAAAAAAAAAAAAAAAAAAAAATTATCAGCCTGGCTATGTAGAGATAAAAAGCTGTCTGGGGAGAAAATTAATGGTGTGGACAAGCTTATCACTTTAAGTGATTTTTAAGTAAGAAGTCAGTATGGGTAGGTGGAAGCCAGGTGCTATTCACCAGGACATTCCACCAGTGAAGGAATGACCCCAGTGGTATTTGGGAGATATTTGAGGTTCCCACTCCCAGAACAGGCACAGAGTGCTGTTTTTATTGACAGATGAATGGATAAAGAAACTGTGACACACACACACACACACACACACACACACACACACACAGTATTATTCAGCCTTGAAAAAGGAGATCTTGCCATTTGCCACAACAAGCAAGAACCTGGAGGACTTATGCTAAGTGCTAAGTGAAATATTGCATAATCTCATTTATATGTGGAATCTAAGCAAAGAAACAAACAAAAACCAAATGTAGAATACACAGAGATAGAGAATAAAACTGTGGTTACCAGGGGTAGAAGACAGGAGAAAGGGAGAAAACCAAGGAGCTGTGAGCTGTAGGTCAAGAGATACAAAGTAGCAGATATGTAGGATGAGCAAATCTGGAGCTCTGATGTATAATGTAAACACTATAGTTTATCACATTGTGTTGTATTTGGCATTTTTGCTAAATGAGTAGATTTTAGCTGCTTTTTCCACACATAGAAATACAAATGGGTAACTCTTTGAGATAATGGATATGTTAATTTATTTCACTATAGTAACCATTCTATTCTTTATATATATCTCATAACCTCATGTTGTATACCTTAAATACGTACAATAAAATTTATTTTTAAAAATGTAGGTGTTTGACATCATGATACTGGATCTCTAAATACATAGAATATATCTCCTGAGAATACTATTATCATATGTAGCTCTAATACTATTATTACATCCCCAAATTTATTAATATAATGATCTAAAATATAGTTCCTATTAAAATTTCCTCCATTATCCCCAAATTATATTTACATAAACTTTGGGGATAAAGGAGAGGATTATATGTTTACATGTAAATAAACACATAAATTATGGTTCCCTCATGCATTTGGTTCTCTTGTCCTTTAAGTCTCCCATCATCTACTCTTAGATAAGCTTCTCACCATTTTTTTGTTTGCTTGATTTTGTATTTGTTTTAGCCTTTTATGACATTGACTTTTTTTTTTTTTTTTTTGAGACAGAGTTTCGCTCTTGTTGCCCAGGCTAGAGGGCAGTGGCACGATCTCAGCTCACAGCAACCTCTGCCTCCCTAGCTCATGCCCTTCTCCTGCCTCAGCCTCCCGAATAGCTGGGATTACAGGTGCCTGCCACTATGCCCGGCTAATTTGTTGTATTTTTAGTAGAGATAGGGTTTCACAATGTTGGCCAGGCTGGTCTTGAACTCCTGACCTCAGGTGATCCACGCGCCTTGGCGTCCCAAATTTCTGGGGTTACAGGCGTGAGCCACCGTGTCTGGCCTATTTTTTTCAGTCTGGAGCATTTGTTTTATATAATACCCCATATCTTGGTCATTTCTTCTTGTTTTTCCATGAGTTCAAGTTAACTATTTTAATAAGAACACAACATAGAATATATGGCTTACTTACCAACCTTCCCTTGCATCCCGCAATGAGGGACATGATAAACATTTATTCCAATTTTGGCGATGGTTACTTTGATCAACTGATTAAAGTGGTGCTACTGACTGACTGTTTATGTTTTCCCCAAATTCATGTGTTAAAATTCTAACCCCTAATGTGATGGTATTAAAAAGTGGGGCCTTTGAGAGGTGATTAGGTAACTAAAGTGGAGTCTTCATGAATGGGATTGGTGCTCTTATAAAAGACACCCCAGGTTGGGTGCAGTGGCTCACGTCTGTAAGCCCAGCACTTTGGGAGGCTGAGGTGGGTGGATCACCTGAGGTCAGAAGTTCAATACCAGACTAGCCAACATGGTGAAACCCTGTCTCTACTAAAAATCCAAAACTTAGCTGGGCATGGTGGCGGGTGACTGTAATCCCAGCTACTGCGGAGGCTGAGGCAGGAGAATTGGAGAATCGCTTGAATCCGGGAGGCGGAGGTTGCAGTGAGCTGAAATCGTGCCATTGCACTCCAGCCTGGGAAACAAGAGTGAAACTTCATCTGAAAAAAAGAGAGAGAGAGAGACAGAGAAACCCCAGAGAGCTTTCTCATTCCTTTCTACCATGTGAGGACACAGGGAGAAGACAACCATCCTTGAATCAGAAAGTTGGCCCTCATCAGACATGAGGATATGCCAGTACTTTGATGTCAGATGCCCCTGCCTACAGAATGGTGAGAAATAAATATTAGTTGTTTCAGCTACCTAGTTTATGGTATTTTTGTTATAACAGAGTGAACAAAGACAGGTGGTATTCACATGCTATCTTCATTTTAAAGGTATACTTTTAACTTTGTAACTAAAAAGTAATCAGTAGGCTGATACTTTTAAGACAATGTGAATATTATGTTTCCAAACATATTTTCACTGGATGGTTTTAGCATCCATTAAATTTGTCATCTCATCCTCTATTCTCAGCCTAAATATGTTAGTCTACTTTATTACTGAAGTTACAACTGAAAGACAGAAACTCGGATATCAAGCTATGACTGTTTTGCATTTCCTAGGAAAACAAAATTGTAGCAAACTCTTAGATAAATTGATCCTAATTATGTGTCAATGTTCATTATTCATGAGGAAATTAGCCTTGATCTTATGTCAGTTCATGGCATAATTTAAACCATCTATATATCTTAGGTAAGTCAATGTTTAGCACCTGTAGCTGAGGTGCTAAGTGCAAGTATTAACTTATTCAGAACACCATCAGCCTTGTCAAAAGCATAAAACTGCTATCTCTTTATTTTATTTTATTTCATTTTATTTATTTATTTATTTTGAGATGGAGTCTCGCTCTGTCGCCAAGGCTGGAGTGCAGTGGGGTGATCTCAGCTCACTGCAAGCTCCACCTCCTGGGTTCACACCACTCTCCTGCCTCAGCCTCCCAAGTAGCTGGGACTACAGGTGCCCGCCACCATGCCTGGCTAATTTTTTTGTATTTTTAGTAGAGACGGGGTTTCACCATGTTAGCCAGGATGGTCTTGATCTCCTGACCTCGTGATCCACCCGCCTCAGCCTCCCAAAGTGCTGGGATTACAGGTGTGAGCCACTGCACCCAGCCTGCTATCTCTTTATTAGTTGACCCAAATTAATGATTTGGACAGAGATGTTTCAAGACATTTTGAGATCTAAACCATTAAACAAATATACCAAATAAAATACGAGACACAATTAGAAAGCAACTCATCTGAGGCTATTATTTGTATAACAAATAAGGTTTTATCTTGTTAGAAACACCCACAGGCCCACAGAGATCAGCCAGAGCCAGAGGACTCTTTCTAGCTGTTGATTCCTCCGCCTCACAAAGAGCCCCCATACTTCACTTTGCTTAATTGTCACTTTGAGGACAATGTTTCCTCCTTTCTTTCACACTTCCCTGTTTTCCTCCATTATAGGAAGAAACTTCTCACTTATGTATGAGGAATCACAGTCTCTTTTGTGAAATAGCTTATGCTGAACATTAGCCCTTCTTTCTCTGAATCCCTTGAATGCTGGAATAGTTGCTGGGTTGTGTTTTCAACTGAAGACTTCCTGTTGCCCAATACTAATTTATTCAGTGGAGATTATAAGAAAAATTAAAATTCTTACAAGCACATAAATATTTTTTCTTCTCTATTCCAGTCATTTAGGAACTTCTTAGTTCTTTGCTTAAAATAATATATGCAAAGGGAGAGATAAGCGAAGGAGATAGAGGAATATACTAATGGAGAAAGGAAAAGGAGATGCTGCTTACTAGCTTCTAGCTTTTGTTTTCCAGCAATCCAAAGAATAATATCTCACTAGAGATTTTATATGTGTGTCAGAAAGATATATCAAAAGGGAAGAGTTCCTAGTGTATGGGGTACGAGAGGTATCATGGAATGGAAGGGATAACATGATAATTAAGAGAAGCACAGATGTCCTTAGGGAATAGAAGATTTTCTGGTCCTGAAGGAGGAGTTGGAAAGTGTGTAATGAAAACTGAGATGCAGATGGGACCAGGGAAACAGGGCTAGCTAGGAAACAAAAGCACAAATAATTGTTTTGGGTCCAAAGAGTTAAGGCCTTCTTATTCTCTAAGGAGAGATCCTTGGAACTAGAAAGGCCAGAGAAACAGACTTGCTCATGGACCTGCAGGAATAAGAGATATTTTATGGAGAATGTGCACAGGGAGTTGTATGTATACTTAGAGGAGCTCCAAAATTTCTCTCCAACCCCTTGTTGTCAAACATAAGCATCTGTTTTTGAGCTCTGACACAGGAACTTGGGATGACTAGATGACCTCTCAGCACAATAGGCTCTAGCAATAGGAAATTGACTTGAGTGTCATCAGCAAAGTAGTGGAATAGGAAGCCTTGTGCCCTCATTTTCCCATGGAGAGACTGACTTGACAACAATGTATGAACTACATTGCCTTTGTGAGAACTCCAGAAACTAGTTAAGAAGTTGCAGCACCTTAGGTGAATGCAAAGCCAGGAAAAGATGCATCAAAATGAGGAGAAAATGTTGTCACATTTTACTCATTCCAGCCACTCTTTCAGCCTGGCACAATGTGACTTATCTACAGAAAGCATTAAAGTTCCAGTGGAACAGGAATTAAAAGAAATTAAAAACTGTGTAAGCAGAAACTCAAGTTTTATGTCAAAAAAACCCAATTCCCCTTAAGGAAGAGAAAGGGATGGAGTCCTTTAAAATTAACTGCCTGTTTTTCTTTCTGAGGCTAGTGAGCCTTATCTCTCTCTTTCCCAGGCATTGTGAAGACACTGTTTCTCTAGCTGTGCAGCTGCAAGCTAGACAGATAATCTCAAGTCATAAAACATGTTGTTTCTTGAAAAGGAAGAAATGATGTAATGCATGTCTTAATTAAATAACTGTCTTTGTTTCTCGCTTCTGTAATATGCTTCCTCCTGCACAGATCTCCCCCCACCCCACAAAATTCTTAAAAGGTAACCACACTCTTTGTTCAGGGCTCCTTCCTTTGGATGTTAATCTGACTGGGTTGGTGCACCTAAACAATTAAATAATTCCTCCTCAACCCCTCGGTCTCTCTGATTACTTAATTATCCCACTGCACCAGATTCTCCCTTAAAGAGGCAAGAGGAATAGACCGTGAGTCCAGTATTCTGGGTTTTATGGGAGTTACCCAAGGTACTGGTTTCTGTCTTGCCTGACTCGGAGTGCAGAGTTGAGTGGCATGTTGTGAGCCTCTGAGAACAAAGGCAGGCACCCTATTTCAGCACCAGGGAGATTGTAGTACTGCAGGCAGACACCAGGGGGAGAAAGAGGAAGAAGCAGGCACAACTCTTCTACTAGGAAATTACACACGCGTCCCAAAAAAGTTTGAAGGGCCCCCAGAATCTCTAGCTATGCTAACCAGTAAAGGTCTTCCACTACATGAAGTCAGTTTGTAATGACTAGAAAAGGTTGGTGTTTTTTTCAAATGCCCAAATCTCAATAAAAGATCACAAGGCATACAGAGAAGCAAGAAAACATGGCCTAACTAAAGGAACACAATAAATCTCCAGAAACTAACTTTAAATAAATAAATATCTATGAGTTACATGATCTTGTAGAGATATTTGTATACTCATATTTACTGCAGCATTATTAATAATAGCCAAGAGGTGGAAGCAACCCAATTGTCCATTAATGGATGAATAAAGAAAATGTGGTATATACATACAATGAAACATTAATCAGCCTTACAAAGAAGGAAATACTATCATGTGCTACAACAAGAATGAGACTTGGAGATCTTATGCTAAGTAAAATAAGCCATCATAAAAGACAAATACTCTGTGATTCCTCTCATATGAGGTATCCAAAGTGGACACATAGCAGGACAAGCTGCAGACAAAATCCCTCAGACACCAAGTTAAAGAAGAATAGGCTTTATTCAGCCGGGAGCTTCAGCAAGACTCACAGGTCCAATAACTGAGCTCCCCGAGTGAGCAATTCCTGTCCCTTTTAAGGGCTTACAACTCTAAGGGGGTCCGCGTGAGAGGGTCGTGATCAATTGAGCAAGTGGGGGGTACGTGACTGGGGGCTGCATGCACCGGTAATCAGAATGGAATAGAACAGGACAGGGATTTTCACAGTGCTTTTCCATACAATGTCTGGAATCTATAGATAACATAACCAGTTAGGTCAGGGGTCGATCTTTAACCAGGCCCAGGGTGTGGCACCAGGCCGTCTGTGGATTTCATTTCTGCCTTTTAGTTTTTACTTCTTCTTTCTTTGGAGGCAGAAATTGGGCATAAGACAATATGAGGGGTGGTCTCTTCCCTTATTCCCCCCCCTTTAAGAATCTCACTCATTAGTGAAATCCACTAATTCTCATTTTCACTACCCATGTCTTCTTGCAAGACAGAGCAATAGTGATTAATATAGTACACTTGGGCTGAAGAATTTGGTGAACTAAGGTAGCGATGAAGCTTTTTATCATTTGAAGAAGTACAGGTAGCAAACAAGGGAGCAGTAAGCAGGTTTCTATTACTATTATAACTCCTATTATAAGAGTTTTAATTCTTTCTAGCTCTGGGAACCATTTTCCAAACATGACCCCAGGATCAAATCCATGCCACACTTGCATGGGCCCATGTGCCAGTTTTGTCATATTTCTAACTATGTCTTCAACTACTTGCCCTTGATCATCTATGTGTAGATAGCAATTAGTAAGGTTAAATTTCCTACAGACCCCTCCTTCAGCTGCTAGCAAGTAGTTGAGAGCCAATCTATTTTAATAGACAGCATTTCTCACCTGAGTTTCTTGCCATGCCAGAATAGTCAAGGCTCTGCTGGTCTCATTAGTGATTATTTCTAAGACAGCTTGTAACCATATGATTCAGTTGAGCATGCAAATGGGGGTCCAGTATCCCCATGAGCTGTCTTTTGCCTAAGTAGCTGGCCCATAATATTGTATGATTCTTTCAGGGGACAATTTATTAACTTTCCAATTTCCTAGGCTATGTTTCTCTTTTCATGGGAAGCATAGACAGGGAAGCCCAGGAGTTCGCCTGTCTTTATGGGCAGTAGGAAGAAAGATGATTTAATAGTGCCAATAACACAACTACCTTCCCACTGGTCAGGTAATTTGGCATAAGGGCTATGCCCACATATCCAGTATAATCCAGTGGGGGCTGTCCAGTCCCGCTGGTACTCCGGGTGGGTCCACATGGTTTGCAACTTTGGGAATTTACTAAGTGGATTTTTCTTAGTGTGGTTTGAACTCCACTAGGTGGCTGTTTTTGTAGTACTATTTTACAGTTTTTCCCAAGGCAGCTGAGTCTTCCCACAGGAAGGGTGAAGTCCTTCCCCACTCTTGCTATACAGTATTGTCTAATGATTGAGGCTTTCAAGACCCAGAAGTTATCAGGGTGATTCTCCTGAGCTGGGAATTTATCAGGAACTGGGTCTGTAGGTACTAATTCTCAGGCTTCCCATGGCCATTGATCTCCCAGTACAGTTCCTCCACATACATAACATGAAGTGACATTGAGAGACTGGGCTACATGCTTGGCTAATTGCAAAAACAAATTTCTTGTTTTTCCTGGAATTTCTGGTACTGGCACATTCAGTTCGTCATGGAAGTTTGAAATACTGGCTCAGGAGAGCGTTTATAAACTTCTTCTCAAACTATGATATTTACTCAAGGATCCAGTCCAGCCCCATCAATTTCTAGGGTTACATGCTCCCCTTTATTCCAGGGAGGATCAAGGGGGTTGGTTATTACCAGTTGTAAGGGGTTACACTGACCACTGGTACAGGAAGAGCCACTTTTCCTTTTCTGAAGATGGACAGGATTTTTTTTTCATTTTTTATCCAAATAGCCTAAATGACACAAGACCAATATCCACATTTATCTTCACACAGTCCTACTTCATGACAAATGTACTTATTTTTTGTCATATAGCCTCTTTTTTAATTAAGAAAACCAGATCTTATTTCTAACATTACTATTAATGATAGCACAGGCATCAAATTTAAAGGTGACTTGTTTGGGCACCCCTTTTTCTTCTGTTTTGGCTAACACTTTACTCATA
This sequence comes from Pongo abelii, assembly GCF_028885655.2. Lineage (NCBI taxonomy): Eukaryota > Metazoa > Chordata > Mammalia > Primates > Hominidae > Pongo > Pongo abelii. The sequence continues at coordinate 15,045,210 of NC_071994.2, forward strand.
TCATTTATGAGCCCCCACCAGTCCTCAGTCCTTAATCTTATTTCAAAAACTGTGGTCATGGGAGGCTCAGATGCGTCATAACACACATAACACAGGTCATTTCCTGGGTTACATACCTTGTATAGAATAACATTATACAAACAAGTTCTTTTCAGAGTTCCAGTACACTTATAATACCCATAAAATAATAGGACCGTAGCAACTTTTTGTCCTACCTCAGTGACTTGATGTATACACTGGGAACAGTCCTCAGTCTGAGGAGGGTCATTTGAAGTCCTTACTGTACAAGTACAAATTTTAAGGAAAATGAGACCCACAATGAGTTTTCTCATGCTTTGGTCATGTGTGGACCAATCAGCTTCTGGGTGTGACTGGAGCAGGGCTTGTCATCTTCTTCAGAGTCACTTTGCAGGGGTTGGCAAAGCTGCTACCGTCTACATACAGCTCACAGTCTACTGATGTTCAAGGATGGTCTTGGAGGTTGGGCCTGCTAGAATAAACTGAGTCCAATACCTCTACATAGTTATGTTCAACTGAGCTCTCTGATACTGGGAGCAAGGTGGCAGGGTTTAGGGTGTTGCAAACTTCAATGGTTATGGGGGATTTTCACATAGCAAGCTTTGGTACTTGGTTAATCTAGCATTTGTTAGCCAATGATGTCCTTTGGTATTCATCAAAGTTACCACAGCATGGGGGGCCTTTATATTCAGGTTTTGCCTAAGGGTTAGTTTATCTGCTTCTTGTGCTAACAGGGCTGTTGCTGCCAGGGCCCTTAGACATGGGGGCCAGGCTTTGGAAACTCCAGCTAGTTGTTTTGAGAGATAGGCCACTGGCCTTGGCCAGGGCCTCACAGTCTGGGTTAAAACTCCAACTGCCGTATTTTTCTCTTTCTGACACATAGAGTGTAAAGGGTTTTATCAGGTCAGGTAGCCCCAGGGCTGGGGCCGACATGAGTTTTTCTTTTAACTCATGAAAAACTTGTTGCTGTTGGTTGTAATAAATGTAGTTCATCTAATCTATATATTTATTAACTGTTATCTATTAAAATATTGACTTATGTCTTGCAGCTATTTGATTTCAAGCTTTAAATTGATCTGATACTCCCCATGGGAATCCAATTGCATCTAAATAGACATGAGAGTCAAAAGACCCATAAGGGGCTTCTCTCACTTTATGAAGTCTTATTTTTCCTCCCTCTGGCTGATGAAATGCCAGGGTGAAAGGGATAGCCAATTGGACTAAAGTACAAGTGCCACTTCAGTTATTCAGCAGAGTGCCCAGTAAAGGTCCACCACAATACCACCACACATCTGCTCCGGGAGGAACAAGGGCTGACTGATTGATAAGATCTTGAAAATTCTTAAGTTCACTGCATCCCTTCAGGTCTCCAAGGAACACTAAGTTTCCTTCCTGTTGTGAAAGACACGAAAGGAACTTAGTGTTGGGAGACGGCAGCTGGATGACCCTCGGGGGCTGACATGCAGGGTGCCAGACTTTGGGATATAGCAGAGACAGCTTGGCACGACTTATTACTCCAGGCTGTAGAATCCTGGAAAAGAGCTATCATGCAGCCCATGGTCAACTGGAGGACCACCTTAGTGGAAAGGAGACAGTCTGGGCCTCTGGCCTGCCATGTGCACAAGCATAACAATTGCTTTTGTTTAATGTGCAGATGGAATATTTGATCCATTTCAACCAGGCATTTGCATCTTGGTATCCTGTCTTAACTGCCAAAGTTTGTTTTAAGTCTTTAACTTCTATGATCCTCTAGTAAAATGAATGTATGATTTTAGGAAATTACAAAAACCAGTTGGGGCAGTCCATCCTTGCTCTTTAGTGGTCCACAGATGTTGGACCAACTAAGGCATAAAAGCTCTACATTGGTGGGCAAGACTCCTGGTTGACACTGGAGTCTTTATTGAAGTTTCTCCCAATCAAATGGTCCTAATTTACTAATGCCCAGTCTGAGGAGAGTCAGGAGGGAAAGAGGTACTTTTCTGAAGTAGAGAGCTGCCTTTGACTTGGCAAGTCCCCACAGGGTATAACAAGGCAAGCATTAAATGTAATAGTTTGAGGCAAAATTGACTTGGTTATGTTAATAACTAGATGGTCAGCAATAGAATGAGGAAAGAAGGAAAGAAGAAAGAGTAATAGAATAGATGAAAAGAGTTAAATTTTTCTTAGCTTTAGTTTGGTAGGGTTTCCCCCTGGGACTATGGCCGACGACTCTGGAGGGGGTGGCACTTTCTTGACTGGTGTGATGAGTCCATCCTTTTTTCACTGTATGAACAGCAGTCTCGGTGGTTAGCAGCACAAGATGGGGTCCTCCCTAGGCTGGTTCGAGTTTCCTCTTTTTTTCTCACCTTTTGATAAGAATGTGATCTTCAGGCTGGTGCTGGTTTACCAGAAATTGTAGGGGTGGCATATGTGCTAAAAGACTTTTAGTTTTGAGGGAAAGGAAAGTGGAAGATAAACCAAGTATATAATTTTTAAGAAATTGACCTTTTGTTTTAAATGTGGGGATGTCAGCCGTGGACTTTATAGCCCTTGGTGCCTTTCTACTGAGAAATTTCCTTTAGCACCTATTTTTTATTAGTTTTTAGACCAAAGAAACCAAACAGCATTTTATATTTGATGCTTCCTGTATGATTTTTATACCAGATAAGCTAAATGTCACCTTTATATTAGTGTGCTATTAATGTTAAACTGAGTTTTAATAAAACTTTGTAGACATATTTTTTAATTTTTAATGTTGGACCATAAGGTAAGATTTTTATAGACTCTTTTTAACCTTTTATAATCTTTGTTAAAGAGCAGGTTAATGCTTTAAGGAAAATCCATCGTGTTTTTATTTTAATGTTCAGTTCACAGAAAAACTGGATGATACCCCTTTAACTTTAGCCAATATGTTTACACACAGAATTTCCTTTACAATTGATGTTTTAAAACTTGCTTAAACCTTCAAAACAATTTTTTAAATCTTTTCATGTAGGTAAAAATCCACATTCTTATGCCTCCTTATAATCCTTTAACCAGAGGTATATTTTACTTTTCTTATACACCTTGCACATAAACTGTTTGTTCAGTAGTTTTACATTCAGGAGGCCTAGTTACTTTTAAATTATACAACAATTCTTGCATAAATTCTTTTTTATAACTTTTTTTCTTTTTCATGACTTTTGCAGACAATTCTTCGATATGACTCAACTTTCTGATTTATTACAAACATTTCTTTCTTTAAACAACCAGTTAATTTATTTCAGGACAAGAATTTACCATATAACATTATTTTTACATAAATTCTGCCCCCCCTTTTTTCCCCCTTTTTTTTTTTGGAGATAACCATTCTTTTCCAAAGCAAACTTCCTTTATCTGTGGACTAGACTGTCTAAGGCCACAAGATTAGAAGTTACTATTGTACATGTTACACTGTTAACTTTTAGCAAATTTTACTTTTGTTGAAAACCTTGTAAGTTTGGGATTTCAATTATCCTTTGCTATTAGTAAGACCTGGTTTAGTTCAAATTAACTTAGAATTGGTATAGATGGCTTTTTTTTTCTTCTTTCCATTACCCGGAAGGAACCATCTATCATCCAGTCCTGAAGGGAGTTCTTCCTAGGTCTGGTTGGACCTTTGTATGGCAATTAAGATTTAGATCCCCTATTAGGAAACCTGCTGGGTTAAGGGAATTTTTAGTGGTAAATGTTAAATCATCTTTTTTTTTCCCCCTTAGGATACTTCTGAACTGGTGAGGTGTGCTCACAATGAGGATTCCTCTAAAAGTTATTTTTCTACTTTCTTCTGTTAGCAAAGCAGTTGCCACTACAGAGTGAATGCATTTGTGCCATCCGCAGATTACTAGATTAAAGATTTTTGATAGGAAGTCTACAGGTTGTCAGTGACCTCAGTGCTTTCAGGCTACGCCCTTGTTTACACTTACAGCAAGGTGGTATTGGAGTGTTGTAGGGTCACAGAGAAGACCTTCAATTATCAATTATAGGTTTTAAATTTACCGTGTCTTTTAAAGGAATAGGGTACACTTTTTCTTAACTACTTGTATATCTCTTTCTTTCTGTCTTTGACTTTCTGTGTCTTTCTCTTTGACTTTCCTTTTGCCTCTGTATCTTTCTCTCTCTCTCTCTGCCTCTCTCTCTCTTTCTCTCTCTCTCTCCTTGACTCCCTCTTTGTCTCTCTGTCTCTTTCTCTCTCTCTCTCTCTCTGCTGGTCTTTCCTTGCCTCTGCCAGCTGCTTATGCTGCTGTTCTCTCAACCACTGTGAGTGGGTGGGAGGGTGGGCGGGGTCTAAAACCAGCTGTAACCAAGTGTCTATATATGGGAACTGGTCTGGGTGCCCTGGCTTACAAGTTGCCTTGTGCCATACTTTGAAACAAGGGACCTGTCCAGGCTTCCTTCTGATGGCCAACCCACCTCTAATACTGGCCAGTCTATTTCACACAAAGTTCTAAGTTTTCCTGGTGTCATAGTAACACTATAATCTCCCTTAAATCCTTTCTTGAAATTTTTCAACATAGCTCCTAGTGGGCTTACTTTGTGCCTGACCCATGCTTCCTGAAGACAAAACACCATGCTCACACCACAAAACAAAGAACAGGTAAAAAGGGCACACACACACTTTTACAGTTTACACCAAACCAGAATCAAAACCAAAATCAGAGTATCAGGAAATCCAAGCCAGGTCAAAACCAAAACGAAAGTATCAAGCAATCCAAGTCAAGTCAAAAACAAAAACCAAAGTGCTGGTACAGGCACACCATGGGTGATCAGGCCACGCTTCCACTCAAATGGAGTGGGCAAGTTCCAAAGACCAGTCTTACCAAGTTTTAGATGTCCGGACTCCAAGTGCCAGTTCCTTCATGGTGTTCAGCCACTGCATTGATCCTCCACAGGGGCCTGCTGTGCACTGCTCTGATGAGGCATTCCACAGGGTCAATTGCCTACCTGGGAGCGCTCTCAGGATCTGCTTCACTCATGCTGGCTGGAGCCCCCATCAGGGATGCTCCACAGGGCAGGCCTATGCCACCTAAGGGGCTGTCTCGACCATCCATTAATCATCTCGCTTCCTGGTCAGGGAACCAAGAAATGTAGCAGGACAAGCCACAGACAAAACCCCTCAGACACCAAGTTAAAGAAGGAAGGGTTTTATTTGGCCAGGAGCTTCGGCAAGACTCACATCTCTAAAAACCGAGCTCCCCGAGTGAGCAATTCCTGTCCCTTTTAAGGGCCTATAACTCTAAGGGGATCCCCGTGAGAGGGTCTTGATCGATTGAGCAAGTGGGGGGTATGTGACTGGGGGCTGCATGCACCAGTAATCAGAACAGAACAGAACAGGTCAGGGATTTTCACAGTGCTTTTCCATACAATGTCTGGAATCTATAGATAACATAACTGGTTAGGTCAGGGGTCAATCTTTAACGAGGCCCCAGGTGCAGTGCAGAGCTGTCTGCCTGTAGATTTCATTTCTGCCTTTTAGTTTTTACTTCTTCTTTCTTTGGAGGCAGAAACTGGGCATAAGACAATATGAGGGGTGGTCTCCTGCCTTAGAGACAGAGCAAACATGGAACAGAAAGTAGGATGGTGGTTACCAGGGGCTAGGAATAGGAAGGAAAGAGGTGGTTGTTCAATGGGTATAGAGTTTCAGTTTTGCAAGATGAAAAAGTTCTAGAGGTCTGTTACACAACAATGTGAACAAAATTAATACTAGTGGTCTGTACACTAAAAAGTGGTTAAAATAATGAATTATATGTGTTTTGTACCACAATTTAAAATTTTAAAAATAAAAGTTGAGAAATTGATTTAAAGAAAATATTGTTTTGTTTCTAGCACACCTGCCTTTACACAGAACACACAAAAACCCTTTTGTTCCCAGGTCAGTAGTTCTCAACATGAATGTGAGGGGATTTTGTTCTCCCTCCATCAGGAGACATTTGACAATATCAGATACTGTTTCTGGTTGTTACACATAGGGTCGGATTGTGCTAGCATAGGCCAGGGAGTCTGCTAAGCATCCTACAGTGCGCAGGATAGCCACCTACTATAAAGAATTACCCAGTCCAAAGTGGCATTAGTAGCTTATTTGAGAAACCTGTCCCAGATCATTAATCAGAATGTGTTATTGATATATCAGTCTTCTCCCTTGTAGTTAGGTTGGTAGAGTTCAGACTCTGGAAAAAACTGGGAATGTAAAAGGCTGAATGAGTGTAAGCTGAAAGACAAGAGAAAGTCTTGTTTGAAGCTTACTAAAACCAAAATGGAAAAAAAAGAGGGGGGAGGATTGGGGGGTGGGGAAGACAGTCAACAGACCACTTTTAGGCCATCATTCCGAAGGGTTCTGTGCTAAGCGCCTTACATGTGTTGTCTCACATAATCCTTAAAACTCAGAAATGGTTTTAAATTAAATAGCACAGAGAGGAAAACAGACTGGAGAGGGAGCCTTTGCTTAGGTAGGCAACTTTAACTGGTTTATTAGCACATTCCCCTGAAGGGAAAGGGGGTGTGATTGCTCCTGAAGAGACCAAAGAGACTGGGCTCCTTTTTAATGAAAGCTCAGGAGGAGAGCTGCATTCCACTGTTTCACAGCTGCTGTGAGGGTGACAAAGATGCAGGGCACCCACTGGAAACACAGATGGCACTCTGCGAAAGAGGAAGGGGCGCCAGGAGCTTGGGTGAGTGAGGTTGGAGGTGATTCTGCCCCTCTCCCCAGGCTTTCTGTGTGAGTCCATTCCTCCTCTCAGATTTATTGTTAGAACTTAAGACAAGCCAATTACATTTCATAATATCTGTGTCATTCAGACGCTGAGAACTAATCCAGCCTTCTAAATGGTGCTTCTTAACTCCTTTCTTCAACAGGAGAGTTAACGTGTGGAATTAAGTGCAGAATCCACGGCCCTCTGTGTTGACGGTGATGGTTCAGGTTGTGTTTCTGGGTTCATTCTGGAAGCTCCCCCAAGGAAAGGAGGAAGGAAGCTTGCAGGGTGGGGCTTTGCCATTGCCCTGACTGGCTCTGGTTTCCTTGCCTGACACATTGAACTCAGCTTCCAAAGAACGCCACCCAAGGTTTTGAAGGGGCACAGTGCCTCTGTCCTCACAAAACCAGCCTGCATATGAGTTTACTGAATTCATTTAGGTCCTGCTGAATCTTTCCCATTTGTTCCTTCTCCGTTTCAATATTTCAATGCTTCCCTAGAGGGGCCCAACCTTTCTGGAGGGCAAAGATCTGTTGTTAGAGAAAGAGAGCAGCCAGAGGAGGAAAATGTCTTGAGGGTAGGCAGCAGTTGGGCAATCAGTATTGAAGGGTTGCTTTCAGCCTGCCAAGGCTTGGGGAATTAGAAAAACAAGATAAAACAAAACACACAAACAAACCATATATATAAAACAATTTTTTCAAAGTTTTTTATGTTCTATATTACTATTATTAGCTATATATTAACGAGTGTTCCTTTAAAGCAGTATAGTCATTATTGCTATTATTATTATTATTATGGTTATTTATATACAATGGAATATTGTTCTTTCTCTATATTATGATTACTAGCACTGTTACTGTTATTAGTTACATGTTATTGAAAGCTTCAAAGCAGCATAGACTTTTTATAAATATTTTTGCTCATCTTTATGACAGTTCTCCAGTGTTGGTATTGCTCCTCTATTTAACAGATTAGAAAACTGAAGCTCCAAGAACAGACTTGCCTAATAACAGGGAACTTGTATGTCTCGAAGTGGCAATTCATACATAAGGCTCCATGATTCCCGAACTCTCACAATTATTAGTTGGTTCTTTTCATGGTTTTTCTGAAGTTGCTAGAAGTTTACAGAAAAGGAAGTGCAGGAACATTTCACAAATCTACAATCTGTAAGTATCACATCCTGTATAGCTCTAAACACTGGAATAAGGAAGGGCTGATGACTTTCAGAAGATGAAGGTAAGTAGAAACCATTGATGGGACTGAGAAACCAGAGTTAAAATCTCTTGGGAGCTTCTGAGGACTCAGCTGGGACCAACGGGCCACAGGTAGGTAATGCTGAAAGACTTTTTTCGTCTCACCATTCCCTTGCCGTGACCTCATTAGAGGAGTAATTTAACTTGAAACTCCTTGACAGCAGTTAAGAGACACTAGGGCCTTTTGGAAATAGAGTGGGCAAATGGAAGAAGTATCTGTTTTTAACTCTGTTTCTGCTGTATTCTAATTGCATAAACTCAGTGAGTCGCTTACCTAAGGTTGTGTAATTAATGGGAGCAGAGCTCTTGTCTCTTCAAGTGTGTTTAGAACATTTGTAAACTGGGCAGTCTGTGGGCTGAGAATGGTGCAGTGAAAAGGGATCCAAACTGAGCTTAGCAACAAATACCACAGCCTACTTGGTCTTTATGCTAAAAAGTGGGGAGGACCAAGGACACGAGCCTGTGTTGTGACTCCAAGACTTGTTCTCATACCACTGCATACAGCTGCTTCTCCAGCCTGAGTAAACTCAGACACAGGCTGGCATTGCCAGGTGGGAAATTAGGAAGAGGTAGAATGATCTAGAGATTTATGCAAAGGCTTCAGACTCCAGGAAAGCTGAGATCCAAGACTGGTTTTACAGCTTCCCAGCTGTGTGAACCAGGGTGAACAATAAGGGTAACTGCAAATATTTCTTCAGCATTAACTCTGGGCCACACATATATGCAATATGTATATTATTTGCATTCATAACTTAAACTTTATTTTGCATTTTCTTATTTATTACACGTTTTTACTAACTTACTAATATGCAGAGCTATTCTAAGGATTAAAAGCACTGCAGGATAAAAATTAAGAACATGTCTAGTAAAATATGATAAACATATCTAAGATGAGTGCTAATAAATAGTATTATTAGACAAGAAATAAGTAAGCAGAGTTCATTTATTAGTCTGAAAATTCATCAAATATATGGCAATACAGTTGTTGTCAGTAGGACCAGGGGAAAGAGAGGTTGTTGCATATTGCAAATTTTGTGTGACCATTTGCCTCTGGACATTGGGACCTCTCAAGATTCATGTTGCTGCCACCCTGTGACGTGTTTATCATCTATAATGGACTGTGTCAAACATGGAAAAATCCTCATGAAACCAAGGTTGTGTGGTCTTCACTGTTCCATACTATCAGTTTCTTTCTCTAATGGACAGGCCAAGCCTGGACTAATTGGCAAAGACTGAGTTACTGTTTTTGGAGCCAGAACCTGGGAGCTCTGTACTTTTTAAGAGCTAAATCTATTTTTTCTTCCATAGTTGGCAACACCATTATGACATCACAACCTGTTCCCAATGAGACCATCATAGTGCTCCCATCAAATGTCATCAACTTCTCCCAAGCAGAGAAACCCGAACCCACCAACCAGGGGCAGGATAGCCTGAAGAAACATCTACATGCAGAAATCAAAGTTATTGGGGTAAATCTAATTCAGAATGTGTTGGAGAGGTGTTGGGGGAAGTGCCAAGAGATGATGTATGTCTTGGGACTGGACATCTGTCGTGAGTGTGGAGACCCTAAAGTTTTGCCAGAGGGACTTTAGGGTAGAAGCCACTTGGAGAAAACTGTCCCAGAACTTTTCCACAAGAGGTTGTCTTAAAAATATATTTTCCCTTATTCTGAATATGAGGAATTGATTTTCTATTGTTGACTTTGTATTTTTACAATACAGTGCTTCTCTATATTTTCTTTTACAAAAGTAATGGTGGTAAATAATTACATATTGTGTGTATGTGTATATATTTCACAATTGCATGCTTAATAATCCAAACTGACTTTTTGCAAATAATTTTTCCCTCACTGCAAATTAGAGGAAATATACAACTCCTTTCCCTCTTTTCTCCTTACCTTTTTGAGAATGGAAATGATATTCACCTTTTGTTTGTCTGTTTCTCCTCTCATCCAGAGTTTATTAAAGAAGCTGTATTGCATGAAGGGAGGAGAGAAAGAAGGGATCTATCTTGGATTGGGAGGGGAACACAGAGTTTTGGTTTGTAGACTTGCCTCTGCACTTATGTGATCTGAGGTGAGACACTCTGTTTGACTGGATTTCAGGACCTGGTGGGACTTGTTTCCTTGCCTCATGTACAGTCACGTGGGTTTCTATGAGGCTCATGTGACATAAGGTCTAGAAAACTTCTCGGTAAATGATAATAGAGCTGTGAATCTCTGAGGTGGATGTCCAGGAGGGAAAACTACCTCCCAAGACAGAGCTTTGGTTATACATGAGAACATGCAGTATTTGGTTTCTGTCCCTGTTAGTTTGCTAAGGGTGATGGCCTCTAAATGATGAGAACACATGGACACGTAGAAGGGAACAATGCACACTGGGGCCTTTCAGAGGGTGGAGGGTGGGAGAAGGGAGAGGATCAGGAAAAATAACTAATGGATACTAGATTTAGTACCTGGGTGATGAAATAATCTGTACAGCAAACCCCCATGACACAAGTTTACCTACATAACAAACCTGCACTTGTACCCTTGAACTTAAAATAAAAGCTAAAAATAAAAGAGCTTCCCAAACTTCAGCTATAGGGTTGTGAACTGCAGTTTCCAAGGAGGTGACCAGAGGGGCAAACTCCATGTCCAGTGGAGTCTTGGAGATGAGGGGAGGGACTTCTGCACTGCAAATACTGCAGAAAATGTGGGGGCTTTCAGGTGCCCCCTGTTTTCAGAGAGGTAGAAAGACAGTTAACTAGTCATGGACTTAGAGGTACTGAGAGCTGGGAAAGCAAATCCCAGCACTTGCTGTGAGCTGGAAGCAAGTGTCACGAGCAGACCAGGGCCTGTGAGGCAGAAATGCAGAAGCCTTCCTGAGCACCTGCCAGACACCTGAGACTGTGGCTTCTGTGGCAGAGCTGCACACCCTCCAGGATGTCTTTTCATATTTCTCACTCCAGAGTTTCCACAGGGTTTGTATCCTCATTAGGATCTTGTAGAAGGTGATAATGCATTAGTGCCATGGAAGCGGCAAAAAGGCCCTATCTTTACAAATGCTGATTTTCATCCTCAATCTCCCTTTCTCTTCCCACAGACTATCCAGATCTTGTGTGGCATGATGGTGTTGAGCTTGGGGATCATTTTGGCATCTGCTTCCTTCTCTCCAAATTTTACCCAAGTGACTTCTACGCTGTTGAACTCTGCTTACCCATTCATAGGACCCTTTTTTGTGAGTAGAGTTTCTAAGGAGGGCAGGATGGGGCAAAGAGGGGAGGAAGATGCCAATAGCTTAGACTTTCCACCTGCCACCTTGCTATGTTTGATCTGCCAGGAGCAAGGAGTCAATGGTGAAGCTTGTTCTCCTGTGTGTGTAGTTCAGGGAGGATTGAGTGGGGTAGGATGACAGGGGTTGCCTGATTTTAGATCAATTTCTTATCAGACTAAAATAAGCATTTCTTTTGAAGATCATCTTATTTTTCACGTTATCATCTTGAGCTATGATGAAGCTAGTGACTTCTCTCTAGATTTAGGCAAAAAAAAAAAAAAAAAAAATTCCATGGATTAGGATAAAGTTGGGAAGGAACATTTTATACAAAAAAAATGAGCATCAATGGAAGACATCATACACTCACAGAGAAACCACACTGTGATCCCCCCATGCTTGTGGGGATCATGGAGGAAGGAAACTTACATCCGAGCATTTTGAAAATACTTTTACTGCATTGACTGATTCCCGGGTAAGGCTGAGCAGACATCTATGCCCAGTGATTGACAGGAAATTCCTCTGAAATAGCTGCAAGTCTGAAGTTTCAAAAGGACTTAGTAGTCCTTTTCTCAGAGAACTGCTTTCTCTTAGATGGAGGCTTTCTCATAGTTAAGTTTCCCTTTCATAGATGTTTTTTCCTTCAACTTCCTGCAATTCAGTAGCTATTTGTTTTTCTTACATTTGTGTATTTGATGCACCAAGAAGTCCACATTTTTGTGTATCTTGTCCATTTTTCTTCTCTTATTAACTAAAGTTACACTTGGATTTGGATTTCATCGGTTTTCCCCAAATGACCTTTTTCTGTTCCAGGATCCATGCCAAGCCACTGCATTACACTACTTTATATTTAGTCATGATGTCTCCTCAGTGTCCTCTAGGCTGTCTCAGATTTTCCTTTTCCTTGAGAACTTTGATAGTTTTGGGTAGTGCTGGCTGAGATTTTTGTAGAATGTTCCTAAATTTGGGTTTGTCTGATTTTTTTTTTTTGACGTTTAGAGTATGGTGATGAATTTTTTGGTGATGATGATGAGGTAAAGCACCATTTTCATCAAGTCGTATCAAGGGTCATGCTACCAACATAATGTCACTGATACAATTAACCTTGATTATGTGGTTGGGGTAGTATTTTCCAGGTTTCTCCTCTGTAAAATTACTACTTTTTTTTTAAACCATTGCTTTCATGTCCTTCTCTAGAGAACATCTTACAACAAGACTGTCTCATTTTATTTAAAAAGACAAAAATTATTCCTGGCTTTTAAGGTCTTTTTTTCTTTAGTGGGATATTTTTTGTTTATTAGGATATATTTCTGCTATCTTTTTTTTTCTGATGCTATCTGAATGTTATATGGACAAAGGGACAAATCTATGTCTTTAAATGGAACTTACCTCATTGATCACTGGTTTCTCAGGGATTTTCCCATGAGAGTTGTCTATAAACATCATGATAGTGATGTCGCAGTTACTCTGTACATGGTAACTGACCTGACCATTTTCTCTTTTATCTTAGTTTATGATCTCTGGCTCTCTATCAATCGCCACAGAGAAAAGGTTAACCAAGCTTTTGGTGAGTATGAGAACTATAACCCACAACCCAATGGATCAAAATAAAACTTAGACAGAACTTGTTAAGGCTAGTCTTTCTACTTTGAAAAGTTGAAAACTCAGTTCCAGAGCAGTTAGTTGTTGTTAGAATTAGGAGCCAGGCCTGGATCCCCAGTATCCTTGTTCAGAGCACATTTATCCAATTATTGTACCCTACATCAAAGTCTGCATTCAGGGGATTATTATATTCCCTCTGCCCATGTCGAAGAATCTATCACAGAGAAATTGTGCCTGTTTATGATGTTCTTTTGGTGATAATTGGCCTTCAAATTCAGGTTTTCAGTGGCAAGGAAGCTGACAGTGTTATAAAGAGGTCTATTGGTTGGGGTCCATTCTTTAAGCCCAGGTGTTAAAACAACCCTTGAAAAAAAATGAGTCAAAGTGTTGTTCATGTGAGGTATCCGAAGTAAACACAGAGGCTACTACAGTATACTACATTACATTTAGGCCTGATGTCTCCTCAGGCTCCTTTAGACTTTCTCAGATTTTCCTTTTCCTTGAGGACTTCGATAGTTTTGGGTAGTGCTGGCTGACTGTATTCTTTCATCTATCTCACGAGAAGTATAATACTTTTATTTTGTTTGAGTATAAATTCTTGCACCCTAAAAAGTTGTCCTTAGTCATTTGTATTGGCTAATAAAAAAACAAAACAACAACAACAACAAAAAGCTTTACCAGTCTTTATCCCTTATTCCAGCAAAAACTAGAGTTGGAAGTGGCAGGGAGACAAAGGTTGGATTATAGGGAGAATCTTCTCTTCTCTTTAAAGTTTCATTAAGTCTTCACTCAATCCATTATCCCTCAAGGGGTTGATTATGTTGAGATTATGTGAGAGAATGTCATACCATGCAATTGCACCGAAACTCAATTTGGAAGCTCTGGCTACAAAAATCTCCCAAAGCCAGCAAGGAAGTGAGAAAGAGTGCCCAGAAAAATGCCAATTCTTTTTCTCATCAGTATTGAGAGATTATTATTTGGAACCCTCAGTTAGACTCCGAACTACTAACTAGATCTGTGCTGTTTAACTTTCTATGATGATGGAAATGAAATGTAACTTTCTACGATGATAGAAATGAAATGTAACTTTCTATGATGATGGAAATGCACTACAGCTGTACTGTACAATATGGCAGTCACATGTGGCTATCGATGATGTGAAATATAGATAGTGCAACTGAATAAAAATTTCTCTTAATTTTACTTTAAATATGGATAGTCTATGTGGCTATTGGCAACCATACTGAGTAGTCTGGCACAAGGGTAGTGCTTTCAAACTTTTAGGAGGAAATATATGGGCCTCTTACCCCAGGGAACAATCCCACAGTGAACATGCAGGAAGCTCACGGATGCAGGATGTGGTCTCGGGGTGGGCTCAGACTCACCAGAGACATCGAGGCTTTAGTGAGTTCTACTCTTGTCACACATTGTATCAGCTCTTTTTGAGACTGAAGAAGAGTGCCATCTCAAGACAAATCTAGCTTATTCTAAGAAATATAGACTCTAGGCATTAAGACTACTACTGGCTACTAGGAGGCCCAGGAGTATACACTTTAGTCATTATATTGGGAAATTGGGGTCCCAGAGCATCAACTGGTGAGTTCCTAAAAGAAGTGCCCATGTGGGATTAAGTAACACTCTACTGTATGGCTATGGGGTGTGCCCTGGAGCCTACGTACCAGTAACTATAGCTTTCAGAGTACTCTTAGCTCAATTCTCTTTTCTGTGTGAGCTGGAGTACAAAAGAAGTCACTTCTGAGGTCAGTTTATTTATTCCCTTCACTTCATAAATGTATAAATGAGAACCAGAGTGGGAAATAAAACCAAGGAACTGATTACCCAAGGGAATAAGCCAAGGCAAGTCTAGTACTATGACCTCAATTTTCTGACCTCCAGTCCAGACCTTTTTCTTGTACCTCCCGCTGCCTCCCACACATTACACCACCCTTGGGCCTGCACCTAGACCTTTGCCCACAGCCACCCCATACTGCACTCAGTGTGGCCAATCTTATGCCTGCCCAGGTTCCAGGGCCTGCCTGAGACTCAGAACCGCTCCCTCACTCATCTTTGGGAGGTGTGCTTTTGAGAGAGGCAATGGGCATGCAAGAGTGAGCTATTAGGTTGGTGCAAACATAATTGTGGTTTTACGGCAAAAACTGCTATTGCTTTTGCACCATGCTAATACATGATCTACCTTTTCTGTGTGGCTGATGCTTCCACCAGGGGCTTTTGAGTTGAGCGAGAGAGAAACTGCATCTGGTGCGTTACCACCTTCACTTTGGGTCATGCTCTGTTGGTAATGTTGCAGGTAAAGCCTCATGGAAGCCCTGCTATCTGTCGTGGGGAAAGAATTTAGGGGAGTAACATTCTCTACCACACCACTGAGGTCCTGCTTAAGGGGAACCAGTTCATATGTTCATTCATTCAGCCAAGATTTACCTTGGAGATTGAGAGATTTTTGCTGGACACTGGAGAGGCATACAGCAATAAATGATCAATCCCAGACCTCCTGAGGGGACAGATAAAGGAATAACTTACAATTTAATAGCAAAGACGTATAAGAGATTCATGAGTCATTAGCAATGATCCTTACCCAGCATTTCTCTTTCAGGTGCATAGCAGCCTGGTTGGAAGCATTCTGAGTGCTCTGTCTGCCCTGGTGGGTTTCATTATCCTGTCTGTCAAACTGGCCACCTTAAATCCTGCCTCACTGCAGTGTGAGTTGGACAAAAATAATATACCAACCAGAAGTTATGATTCTTACTATTATCATGATTCACTTTATAGCACGGACTGCTATACAGCCAAAGCCAGTCTGGCTGTAAGTATTTTTAGATGGGATGTTCTAATCTTATCAGGTATTTGAAAGCCTTGATTTCTTGTTATTCCTTCTTTTGAAAATCTCTCTATTGATTCTGGTTTGGGCATCTGGGGGAAAGCCAGGTTTATGTAAATCAAAGGGGACTACACGGATGAGATTAAGGGGATTACATACTAATAGAGTGGAACTGAAAATGTTAAATAAGGTTGATGATGAAAAACTAAAACTTTTTCTTTGTAGAGGTTCTTAATTATCAAACTAATCCAATTTGGAGGCATAAATTATGAGTTTATCAAAATGAGAATCTCGGTACATGGAGTGGTGAATTAAGAATGGAAACAGAGCAGAAAGACCCAGGAGATCAGAATAGGCCAAGAAGGAAACTTAGTATGTGTGCATGGTAAGGAGATAATTTGGTTTGAGAAGACATCAGATTCAGTACTAAGAAAAAGAGAATAGGAAATATGGGGTTAGAAGATAAGGGCTTCTTCTTCTAATGATCACAATAATGAATAATACTGATCAGGTGAAAATGCAACATTATTGTTGCTTTTTGTTATAACTGAAAGAAGTGTGATATATTAAATCAGGAGATAAGAAATATAGGGAGATAGAGAGTGTAATTGAGAAGATTGCAGGAGAATTCTATCTCTTTGGAAGAAGAAAAACAATGAAGTTTGGCTAACAGAAATAATATGTCTAAAGTTGAAAGATTAAGGGGCATGTGCATGGTCAGCAACACATTGAGAGAAAAACAGGCAACATAAGAGTAAAGAGACAGCTGGGATCAGTGGCTCACGCCTGTAATGCGCACTTTGGGAGGCCATGGTGCATGGATCACGAGGTCAGGTGTTCAAGACAAGCCTGGCCATGACGTTGAAACCCCGTCTCTACTAAAAGTACAAAAACTAGCCAGACGTGGTGGCGGGCAGCTGTAATCCCAGCTACTTGGGAGGCTGAGGCGGAGAATTGCTTGAGCCTGGGAGGCGGCGGAGGTTGCAGTGAGCTGAGATCATGCCACTGCACTCCAGCCTGGGTGACAGAGCGAGACTCCGTCTCAAAAAAAAAAAAAAAAGAAAAAAAGAAAAAAGAGATTGCAGAATATTTGTTGTCCTGCAATCATAAAAATGAGATAAGCCAAGAACTCAGCTGGAAGATGGACAGATAGAAAGGTCTGGTCAAAGTCATGTTTGTATAGCACTCATTATAAAGAGGGCCTTGCTCCCAAGGTAATGGTATAAAGAGAAAAAGTACGAGTAAATGAGACTGACAGTAATTGGCACAGATTAACACCTGGCACAGCCAATTCCACCTTGGGAAAAATTCTGAAGAGAAATTTCAGAGAAATTTGGTAGTGATAAAGTATAAATTCATGATGGGACAATTTTACATTGGAAATAAGAGAGATTCTGTCGAGTTTGCTTGCTGGAACAATTTCTAGGTAATGGAAAAAGTTATATCTTCTCTTTAACTGTGTGTAAATACCACAAACCAAAATTTCATGTGATCAGATTATCTCCCTTTATTATCAGATGGCCAATTCTGCACAAAGAATGTCTCAGGACAGAAATGGTAGAACTCATCCTTGTGAGTTGGTGTTGGTGATTAGCAACTCTGACAGTTTACTACCTTCACTGTTTTTTTCTAAGGCTTACAGTCACCCCCCCCCAAAAAAAAGAAAAAAACATAAAAAACAACAAAGAAACAACAACAAAAATCAAGAAGAAATCCAAAGGGGTTCAGATACATAGACAGGGATGTCAATACTAAATTTTACAAAGGACTTGCACAGTCAAAACCTCCTTGATCCTTGCAAATCTCTGAGAAAGAAATGTTAGTATGCATGTTTGATACATGAGGAAACAGGAGCTAGAGAAAGAGAGAGACTTGTCCAGGCTTACACAGCTACTAAGCAGTAAAGGTGAGACTGGAACGGAGCTGCTGATTCTCAGTCCTGGGAGTTATTACGCCACTCTGCTTTCTTACCGAGTGAACAATGTCATTAGAACTATTGATGTCTCAAAGAAGTGAGAAATAAGTGTATGAAGTAGATTAGTTGATTTAGTTACTATTCATCTCCCTTTCTCCTCTCAAGGAAATGAGTTAAGGGGTTGAATTAAGACAATTGTGAGGTGTGGGAGGAGCAGCTTTATCTTCCCGATGGTGTCCTTTCTTCATTCTCTAATGGTTGAGGTAGTCTTCATCTCTGTGGTCACCTCTCAACTAGGCATGAAGGCTTCAGCTGACCTAAGCAACACCAATCTTTTATTTCTTGACTTTCAGGGAACTCTCTCTCTGATGCTGATTTGCACTCTGCTGGAATTCTGCCTAGCTGTGCTCACTGCTGTGCTGCGGTGGAAACAGGCTTACTCTGACTTCCCTGGGGTGAGTGTGCTGGCCGGCTTCACTTAACCTTGCTTAGTGTATCTTATCTCTGCACTGTGTTGAGTATGTCACCAAGAGTGGTAGAAGGAACAACCAGCCAGTCACGAGATACACATGGGAGGGCATTTTCATTGTGATGGAAGACAGACAAGAAAAGCAGATGGCAATTGAGTAGCTGACAAGCTGAAAATTCACTGGATATGAAAATAGTTAATCATAAGAAATCAACTGGTTCAATCTTCCCATTTTGTCAGCGAAGGGAATGAGACTCTGGGAAGTTAAATGACTTGCCTGGCATTATGCTATGAGTTTGTGCCTTTGCTGAGGACACTGGAACCTGGCTTGCCTCCCTTATAAGCAGAAACAATTTCTGCCACAACCACTAGTCTCTTTAATAGTATTGACTTGGTAAAGAGCATTTACACATGTAACTGGATCCAGTGAATGTCTTATGCTCTACATTTGCCCCTGGTGATCTTAAAATTCTTTTGCCTTTTAAAAGATATATTAAAAATGTATTCTTGAATCAAATTCCATGGGATACCATCCCTATGGACTTATGACTTTATTTAACTGAATTAAAAAGCCTTGATTTATCCAACATTGTATTATAGAGTGTAGAATGAATACTAGGGCGATAAATTGCAATTATTTGAAGAACCTGGTGATATGCTCTACTTATCTTGGATTAGCTAAGAATTCTATGTATACAGTTGGAAAAATGGCATATATACATCTATCTTGAACCTGATTGAAGTCTGAAGACCTAACATACTTTGTTTCTTCTAGAGTGTACTTTTCCTGCCTCACATTTACATCAATAATTCTGGCATGTCCTCAAAAATGACTCATGACCCTGGATATGAAGAACTATTGACTTCTTAAGAAAAAAGGGAGAAATATTAATCAGAAAGTTGATTCTTATGATAATATGGAAAAGTTAACCATTATAGAAAAGCAAAGCTTGAGTTTCCTAAATGTAAGCTTTTAAAGTAATGAACATTAAAAAAAAAACATTATTTCACTGTCATTTAAGATATGTGTTCATTGGGGATCTCTTGATTTGCCTGACATTGACTTTAGCAAAAGCACGGGGCTGTAAATTACCATTTACTAGACTAGCCAAATAGTCTGAATTTCCAGAAAACTAGGCAGAATGATCATTCCCAGAAACATTTCCTAGAAAATGTTTCCCAGAAAACTAGGCAGAATGATCATTCAATGGATCACAGTGAAGCAAAGGACACAACTTTTTATTGTACCCCTTAATTGTCAACAGGAGTTAACTGATTTGTTGTGGTGCGCAGACTCTTTTATACAGGTGCTAGTGTTTTATCCTATGTATTTTTACTCATTAGTGCATAAAGGCAAGCCCCATATGATGAAGTCTCAGGGTATATGAAAGTAGCTGGCTTCAAAATAAAATCTTTGAGTGCGTATTTTGTTTTAACACTTATTTTGTTGTTTTTTCCTTTAAACACAGAATAAGTCAACAATGACATACATAAACCCAAATTTGAACTCCATTTTCTCCCCATCAAAAATTCAGACAAAACGAATGAGCAAACAAAAGCTAACCAGGAATACTTATTTGTTATGAAGCAACGACCAGTTCATACTTATTTTCTTATTGCAAGAAAGACCAATTGTTTGTGTATAAATGTTAAGTCTCAGCATGTGTGCACACACACACACACACACGTAGAAAAGTATTTCAATTTTACATGAGCTCCATTTCATTGAAAGAACTGGTCATGTTTCTCTTGCTTTTACCCACTGTAGCAGGGGTCATACCCACTGTATCAGATATCCTGATACTCAGCTTTTCTGCTGTTTTTTTTCCAGTCTGAAACTGGACTGTCAGATTCTTTGATTTTAGCTTTATCTTCAAACTCTCGTTCATTTTGTCTTCTCCCTGTCCATTGCACCCCCCCCCCCACTGACACACACCATTTCTTTTATTTACTTACCTACTGTGGACATTCAACTTTTATTGACATTTATTGGATACCAGACACTATGTCAAATAAGAGAAACAGAGATGACAGTGAAATTAGGGATGTATACAGGCCACTAACTATTATTTGAACACAGAATAAAGCATACCTTCTTCTGCCTAAAAGAATGTAGGGGATAAACAGGTGTGTGTGTGTGTGTGTGTATGTGTATATGTGAGACAGAGAGAGTCCTCCCTTTGAAAATCCACCTCCCCCATATCAATCATATGGAGCCACCTTCTGCCACAGGAGAGGACTATGACCCAGAGTCCACAATTGGTGTATTCATCTACTGTACTCACACTCCAGCTTTGTTCCTCACCCCCTGCCACCATGTCTTCACCACCACCACAGCACTCAGGATACCAGAAGTCTTACTGATTACTCAGTCAAACTTCTAGTCTTCAAAGATCCCCCCGGGTCTCTCTTCAGCATTGACTTGTTTATCAGAGAAGGCATCCAGCACTCAAAACCACTTTTTATCCTAGGCTCAACCTCACTGCCATGTCATCCACTGATATCTTTTCTTTCAAGTAGCAATGCCCCTTCAGCCCAAGTCAAGTGAGAATGATGCCTACCTTGACATAGAAGATGTATTGAGATAACCTTTGTAAAGCAGTTACCATTATAGCTGACACATGAAAGATGCTCAGTGATCTTGAGTTTTATTGTGTGTTTACTTCCCTTTGCTTTCACTTCCATAGTCCAACTTTCCTTCCCCTTTCACTTCCATCCTCTGTGTCTAAAATTAACTTCAACCCCAATACATCGCTGGGATTTGGAACCTGATTATACTCATGAAATCTTTCATTTCTTCAAGAAAGTCTGGGCCAGGCATAGTGGCTCTTGCCTGTAACCCCAGCACTTTGGGTGGTTGAGGCGGGCAGATTGAGTCCAGGAGTTCGAGACGAGTCTGGGGACCATGACCAAACCCTATCTCTACCAAAAAAAAAAAAAAAAATTAACCAGGTGTGGTGACACATGCCTGTAGTCCCAGCTACTCAAGAGGCTGAGGCAGGAAAATCAAGTGAAACTGAGAGGTTGAGGCTCACTGAGCCATGATCTTGCCACTGCACTCTAGCCTGGTGGACAGAGCAAGACCTTGAAAAAAAAAAAAAAAAAAAGGAAAAAAAGAGAGAAAGAAAGTTGTAGAATGCTCTAAATAGGATGACTCAGACTGTGTAGGAAACATGTTTTCTCTTCCCTTTGCAGGAGAAAGATTTTAGAATTATTGGCCTTTCCCAATTTCTGCACAATTGACTCTACTGACATCTTATGGTGATAATGAGGAACAACTTTCCTCCCAAGAGAAATAGAAAAAGGCAAACCAAGGTATCTGGAATTCACTGGAGGTAGCTAACTTGACCATAGGAAATCACACTTGCTACCTTTGTCCTTTACAGTGTCTCCACATGTCATCAGTGAGGCAAAACTATGCATTTTTCAAAAATTATTTATTATTGTAAGGAAAGTGGCTGTGCTTCAGTCAGCAGTAGGCCAAGGTAGACATCTGGTATGATACAACACAGCGAGTTTGGAGCGCAGGTGCACAACCCCATGCGTTATGTAACCATTTAATATAATCTGTTTGTGTGAGCTCATACCTGGCTTTGAGCCACTATGTCTGTGAGTAATATAACTGCACTGCTGACTCTGTAGGACAGGAGAGAGAATAAAGCCATGTCCCAACTGCCTACAATCCAAGTGTTCCTTCAGCTACGCACCACCTGTCCACCAGCTCCCCTCAGAACCCAGCTCAGGTTGGAACCTGTCAATTGGCATAGTCAGTAGGATCCCAAGATGAGTGAGCCCTTGGCCTCAATGATCCCAGGTCAGCCATGTGGCCCCAGCATGGGTTGTGGTACCTTGTGGCAGCTGTGCTGCTAGGATGGGCCTTGGTGGAAACATGGGCGGTGGTGGACAGGTCTCCTGTGAGCATGGAGAAGGCACTGAAGTACCTGTAAGCACAGAGCAATGAGAGGACAATGCCTTTGTTGGCATAGTTCAATGGGCATTTTTGACTGTACTACGGTAAGTGCACACTCAGTCCCTGCAGGATGCAGCGAAGGTAGGGGACCTCCAGGCACAAAAGGAACACCTGGAGGCCCAGATACACAGCTTGGAATGAGAATTAGAGGCTGCCATTAGTGTGGGCCTGGGCCCACCATCCCAGTCAGAGACTCCTGCTCAGTCTGATACTGAGGAAGAAGAACATCGGTTGTGGGTTTGCCCAGTGGTCCATCAGAAAATAGAGCAGGAACAGCCATTGGGGCCCCAGGGTTGGGCTTGGGGACCCCCTACCATGACAGAGCAGATGTCATACAGTGCCTATACCCCAATTATGTTGGGGGAATTAGATAAACAGTGTCAGCAGCACTCAGGGGAACCCCTACCTGCCTGGATGCCTCATCTTTGGGATGAGGGAGCCCACAGCATCGTCTGCTCTGCCTCTGAAATGGAAAAGCTGGCTTCCATTATGACTCATCCCTCCCTCCATCAGTGATTGCAGGTGAGCAGGTGGTTAGCACAGGGCAAGGCGACCACACCCTAATTGAATGGCTGATGGTGGCCATTTGAACGGTATGGAAAGATGCCAAAGAAATACCAGAAACTGTGAGTAAATGGCAGTCGTATCTAGATTTAGTGCAAGTAATTCGGGAGATGGGTGTGAGGCAGGCTGTTCCATCTGACTACCCAAGGGCCAGATGATGAACGCTTTACCTCCCACATGAGGGACCTTGTGTTGGGCTCTGTGCCCCTGAGTGTCTTTGGTTCCCTGGCCACTGTCCTCACTCTGTATGTGGGGCACCACATACGTAAGGTGACTACTTTCATGGCGGCCCTCAGGGAAGCAGAGGGCTGTAGGTGAGACCAGAGAGCCTGTGCCATAAAAAAGGGGAAAGTTTCCCTTCTGCAGGGGGCCACCTCTTGGGACAAAATGCGTCCCCAGTGGGTGACCTGAACACAGATGTAGATTGATTTGATTTTGGCTGGGGTTGCGTGAAAGAAAATTGATAAGCAATTCCGTGAAGTACTGTTAACTTTGTGGAGGCAATTGTCCCCAGAGCAGCAATTCTGGAAAATGCCTAAGAGGGAGAAGGATGATGCATCCTGCAGGTACTAAGTGTCACATCCTGTAGGGAAAAGAAAGAGAAATCAGACTGTCACTGTGTCTATGAAGAAAGGGAAGACATAAGAGACTCCATTTTGAAAAAGACCTGTATTTTAAACAATTGCTTTGCTGAGATGTTGTTAATTTGTAGCTTTGCCCCAGCCACTTTGCGCTAGCCACTTTGACCCAACCTGGAGCTCACAAAAACATGTGTTGTATGAAATCAAGGTTTAAGGGATCCAGGGCTGTGCAGGATGTGCCTTGTTAACAAAATGTTTACAAGCAGTATACTTGGTAAAAGTCATCGCCATTCTCTAGTCTCAATAAACCAGGGGCACAATGCACTGTGGAAAGCCGCAGGGACCTCTGCCCTTGAAAGCGGGTTATTGTCCAAGATTTCTCCCATGTGATAGTCTGAAATATGGCCTCGTGGGATGAGAAAGACCTGACTGACACCCGTAAAGAGTCTGTGCTGAGGTGGATTAGTAAAAGAGGAAAGCCTCTTGCAGTTGAGATAGAGGAAGGCCACTGTCTCCTGCCTGCCCCTGGGAACTAAATGTCTCGGTATAAAATCCGATTGTACATTTGTTCAATTCTGAGATAGGAGAAAAACCGCCCTATGGTGGGAGGTGAGACATGTTTGCAGTACTGCTGCCTTGTTATTCTTTACTCCACTGAGATATTTGGGTGGAGAGAAACATAAATCTGGCTTACGTGCACATCCAGTCATAGTACATTCCCTTGAACTTAATTATGACATAGATTCTTTTGCTCACATGTTTTTTGCTGACCTTCTCCTTATTATCACCCTGCTCTCTTACTACATTCATCTTTGCTGAAATAATGAAAATAATAATCAATAAAAACTGAGGGAACTCAGAGGCCAGTGCCGGTGCAGGTCCTTGGTATGCTGAGCGCCGGTCCCCTGGGCCCACTGTTGTTTCTCTATACTTTGTGTCTTATTTCTTTTCTCAGTCTCTCATCCCACCCGACTAGAAATACCCACAGGTGTGGAGGGGCAGGCCACCCCTTCACACCCAGACACTGCAGCTCAAGGACTACTTGCAGATGGGTGGAGGTATAAAGCCTTGTTTTTTTTTTTTTTTTTTGAGACGGAGTCTCGCTGTGTCACCCAGGCTGGAGTGCAGTGGCGCGATCTCGGCTCACTGCAAGCCCCGCCTCCCAGGTTCACGCCATTCTCCTGCCTCAGCCCCCCGAGTAGCTGGGACTACAGGCGCCCACCACCACGCCCCACTAATTTTTTTGTATTTTTAGTAGAGACGGGGTTTCACCACGTTAGCCAGGATGGTCTCGATCTCCTGACCTCGTGATCCGCCCGCCTTGGCTTCCCAAAGTGCTGGGATTACCGGTGTGAGCCACCATGCCCGGCGGTATAAAGCCTTTTGTGTTTAATTAGGAAACTGACTGAGATGCCTGTCTTGGGGTGACACCGGATGACCGGAGGGCACATGTGGAATTGGCAATCCACTAGTCCCCCACCAATGTACAGTGGGTGCTGGCACTGGTAGACACCAGTGCAGATTATAGACTTGTCTGTGGGAACCCAGATAAATTTCTGTGCAAAGCTGCATATATAGACAGCTATGGGGCTGGTCAGTGAAAGTGAAATCTCAATCTTTGCACCTTGGCATTAGCTGCTTGGCTCCATGCTCATACACTGCATATGTCCCTCTCATACCTGAATACATTCTGGGGGTGGATATTTTACATGGCTTGGCTTTACAAAGCACAGCTGGAGAATTCAGACACGGAGTATGTGTGGTTAAGCCAATATTGCGAGGACATAGGCATCACTGGCCTCAGCTCCTGACACGACCCCAACAGGTTACTTCCACCTGCCAATACCGTTTGCCAGGTGGGCATACAGAGATAACTGAGACTATTAAGAAGTTACAGGAGGAGGAAGACTAAAGCCATGTCTCAACTGCCTATGCTCCCTCAAGTGTTCTTTCAGCTACCCGCCAACCCATCCACCAGTTCCCTTCCGGCCCCGGCTCGGGTTGGAACCTGACAATTATATACATTCGCAAGGAATGTTTACCATACAAACCATAAGAGAGCTGAGATAACTATATTTACATCAAAGAAGATATACTTTAAGATAAGAAATATTACTAGAGAAAAAGAGAAATGAAAGTTTTTTTTAAGTTTTTATTTTATTTTACTATTATTAATTTTTTGAGACAGATTCTCACTCTGTTGCCCAGGTTGGAGTGCAGTGGCATGATCTCAGCTCATTGCAACCTCTGCCTCCCAGGTTCCAGTGATTCCGGTGCCTCAGTCTCCCAAGTAGCTGGGATTACAGGTATGCACCACCAGTCTGGCTAATTTTTGTATTTTTAGTAGAGACAGGGTTTCACCATGTTAGCCAGGCTGGTCTCAAACTCCTGGCCTCAGGTGATCTGCCTGCCTCAGGCTCCCGAAGTTCTGGGATTACAGGCCAAAGAGGGACATTTAAAAATGGTCGACGCAGCAGAAAGATACAGTTGTAAATTAATGCAACGTAACAGCAGAGTCCCAAAATATATGAAGCAAAAAATGATAGAATTAAAAGATTTTTAAAAATATCCATAATAATTGAATTTTAATACTCCATTCTTATTTATTCATAGAAAAACTAGACAGAGAATCAAGAAGGAAATAAAAGACTTGTATAGCTCTATCAACTTAACTGAAATATCTGCTTGTGTCGCTCTACCCACCAACTGCAGAACACCCAAACTTTTTAAGTGTGCACATGGAACATTATTCAGCATAGACCATCCCGTAGGGAGAATTTTAAGATAACTACTAATGATTCTCACCCTCCCTTTGAATCATTTCCTCCCAAAATTTGAATGAAACCTGTGAATATCATGAAATACCACTTCCAGCATTATGTTATTCCGTATGGCAAAGGGACTTTTGAAGATATAGTTATGGTTACTTATAAGTTGACTTTGGGTTAATCAAAGGAAGATTATCTGGGCAGCCTGAACTAATCACATGAGCCCTTTATATCTGGGTCTAGAGGTCAGAGGCAGAAGAAGTCAGAGAAGCAGTAGAGATATTCTCTTGCTGGCCACAAAGGGGCAATTGCCACATTGTGGGAAAGGCTATGTGACAGGGACTGGTAGGTGACCTTCAGAGGCATCTGGCTGATAGACAAGACATTGGAAATGCATTCTCCCAGAGTTGCAAACGACTGAGTGCTGCAAACACCTCGAATGAGCTTGGAAGAGGACCCTATGCCCGAGATGATATTACGTCTATGGCCAGTGAAATCACATGACTTCTGCCATGTGAGATTATGAGCAGAGACCCTATTCACATCACGTTCAGCTCCAGGCCCAGGGAAACTGTGAAATAATAAATTTGTATCACATTAAGCTACTAAGTAATTTATTTATCATATAGCATAAGAAAATGAATACAGATAATATACCAGATTTTAAAACAAGACAGACAACCAATTTTAAAATATTCAAATAATATAAAATATGTTCTCTGAACAAAACAGAATTAAATTAGAAATTAATAGCCAAAATGAATTGGAAAAATTCTCAAATAAGTGGAATTTAAATTACTCATATTTCCATTAACCATAGGTAAGGAAATCACAAGGGAAATTAGAAAATATTTTGAACTAAATTTTAAAAAACCCCTAAATTTATGAGATACAGCTAAAGTAGGACCTAGGTGGAAATGTATCAATTTAAAGCTATAAGTTGGCTATATTGAAAATAAAAATGGTCTTGGGCCGGACGCAGTGGCTCATGCCTGTAATTCTAGCACTTTGGGAGACTGAGGCAGGCGGATCACGAGGTCAGGAGTTCGAGACCAGCCTGGCCAACATGGTGAAACCCCGTCTCTACTAAAAATACAAAAATTAGCTGGGTGTGGTGACAGGCGCTTGTAATTGCAGCTACTCGGGAGGCTGAGGCAGGAGAATCGCTTGAACTGGGGAGTCAGAGGTTGCAGTGAGCCGAGATTGCGTCACTGAACTCCTGCCTGGGTGACAGAGCAAGACTCCATATGGAAAAAAAAAAAAAAAGATCTCAAATCAATAACCTAAGCTCCCTCCCTCAAAAAGTAGAAAAAGAAGAGCAAATCCAAAGTAAGCAGAAATATAGAAATAATTAGGATTCTAGTTGAAACAGAAGACATGAAAAACAGGAAAATAATATTAAAAAAAACAAAAACAAAAGTTGGTTCTTTGAAATGATCAACACAATTGACAAACTTTAGTTGGATTGACCAAGCAAGTATAAGACAGAAGACACACATTGTCAGAATGAGTTATGGAAGAGGAGGCACTATCAACTTTACAGAAATTACATTTATTATAGAGAAATATAATGGGCAACTGTTTGCCAACAATTCACACAATTAGATGAATTTTGAAAGACATAAATTACCAAAAATGACCCAAGAAGAATTAGAAAATATAAGTAGTTCTATAAGAAGTAAAATAATTAAAAGAGTATTCAAACCCTACCCAGCAAGTAAAGCTCAGGCCTAGATAGTTACACTGGTGAATTTTATTAAATATTTAATGAAACCAATTCTAATTATTTACAAAATAGTTCACAAAGAAGAGGAGGAGGAGACACTCCAAATTCATTCTGTGAAGTTAATATTACCACATCAAAGGAAAAGACATTAGAAAAAAGAAAGCTACACAAAATATATGCCTCATAATTGGCATTTTACAGTCTCCTGAGGTCACAACAGTAGAGTAATATAAGATGCTCATTCTGGTGGTGCCTCCTGTATTACAGTGTCAGTCATAACCTGAGTGAGGGACATCCCATTTGGAATTTTGTGTCTGTCTTCGTATAGCCAGTTTGATACTGCCAGCATCTGCAGCATTTATGTGGCTTCAGTGGAATTTGATCATCTCTATCACAAAGGGGGAACAGTAGGATATTTGCCCTTTTTTAGGTGTGTGTGATTAACCTCTCCTTTAACCCATTCTGATAAATCCTAAGAAATCATTTATAACATTTTAATAAGTACCTGTATGGCCGATTCATCTAGTTGTCCAGGTTCCTTTGTTTGGAGCTTCAGCTACTGTCCAGAAAGGGCAAGGTTCACCTTTGTTTTTACTAAGCAGGAATACTGAAAGTAAATGTTTAGTTGATCTGCCCCTTTTTTTTTTTTTTTTTTTTTGGCACTTCCCTACTCATCCATTTTGTTATATCCTGAGATTTTTTGTTGTTTCCATATTACACTGGAAAGTTTTATTATCAGTAACTGAGTCTAAAGCCTTTGCTACTTGGATCCAAAGTGGCCTTGTTATCACCCTGGTATTAACAGTTTGTTGCCATTCTCTTTACCAAAACCATCTTTTAAATGTATAAGTAAATCCTTAGCAATATTTTTAGTTAGAGATGAGTCTGGCTGTTCATTGCAATGCCATGTCTGATGCTAAGTACTCTAATGGTGGCAGTTAAACAGGGTTCAGTTTCTAAAGGACACTCACAGAACTCAATATGACACCATTTACAAATCTCTACAGTTTATTTCATGAATAGGATTCAAAATAGCAACGGCATTAAAATTAAGATATGCACCAGATGCTGGGATTACAGGCACATATCAATCTTTGGGCCGGGCGCAGTGGCTCAAGCCTGTAATCCCAGCACTTTGGGAGCTGAGACAGGCGGATCACCTAAGGTTGGGAGTTCGAGACCTGCCCGACCAACATACAGAAACCTCGTCTCTACTAAAAATACAAAATTAGCCGGGCGTGGTGGCGCATGCCTGTAATCCCAGCTACTTGGGAGGCTGAGGCATGAGAATCGCTTGAACCCAGGAGGCAGAGGTTGTGGTGAGCCGAGATCGCGCCATTGTACTCCAGCCTGGGCAACAAGAGTGAAACTCCATCTTAAAGAATAATAAGAATAATAATAATAGTAGTGGTAGTAGTAAGATATGCATCCCAGTTAAAGACAGCACAGCAAGGAGTCCAGAAAAGTCAGGCTTGAGTTTCAATTGTCCTCCCTTTCTTTCTGTGATGCAACTTCCGTTTTTATAGGTGACCCCAATAGAACACCTCAGAACCTGGAAGCCCCAAAACCTCATGCTAACTGGGCTTTCTCATACCTGACTTGTGTGGGCATATTTCCTGTTACATAACCAGCCCTAACTGCAGACCATTCTGTGTCTGTCACTGAGACTACATTCAAATCACCAATCTTACTGTTACCAATAAATGATGCTCACAAGCTGCTACAAACCACTGAGAAACTCCATGTGCCCATGGTTACAAAGCAATACTATTAATCTGTATGTTTGTGACTTGAAAAGATCAGTGACATGCAGGCTTAGGAAAATTTCATGCCTGCTGAAATTAAACCCAACAACACAGGCATCTATCCGTCAATGAATGGGCTGGTGTAGTGGTTCATGCCTGTAATTCCAGCACTTTAGGAGGCCTAGGTGGGTGGATTACTTGAGCCCAGGAGTTTGAGAGAAGCCTGGAAAACATGGTGAAACCATCTCTATAAAAAAATATAAAAATTAGCCGAGTGTGATAGTGTGTGCCTGTAGTCCCAGCTACTCAGGAGGCTGAGGTAGGAGGATCGATTGAGCTTGCGATGTCAAGGCTGCAGTGAGCGGAGATCGTGCCACTGCACTCCACCCTGAGCAACAGAGTGAGATGTTGTCTCAAAAAATAAATAAATAAATAAATAAACAAACAAAAATAAGTAAGTGATAAGTAGACATTTATACAGATCAATGAATGGAACAAAATCAATCCTATTATGATCTAATCATTCTTGTTTCTGATTTCTGATATTCAGCATACAATTTGCATGTTTTTCTAGGTTGTTGCATCTGTTAGTAGTTTGTTCCTTTTTTATTATTAAAGAATATTTCATGGACTGAATATGTCATAGTCTGTTTATCCCTTCACCTGTTGATAGACATTTGGGCTGTTTTAGATTATTATGAGTCACTATAAATATTAATGTATACCTTTTTGTGTATATCTATTTTCATATTTCTTGAATAGATACATAGAATCAGATTATATCATAAAGTAAATATATTTAACTTTATAATAAATTGACAGACTGTTTTCCAATTATTCTGTACCATTTTACATTTCTACCAGATAAGCAAGAAAATTCCACTTGCTCAATATCGTTACTAATTCTTGCTATTTCTAGTAGTTTTTGTTTTTTAGCCACTGTAGTGAGTATGAAAGGCACTTACTGTGGTTTTAGTTTACTTTCCTTCACGCATAATGAGATTAAGCAACTTCTCCTATGCTTATTGGTCATCTATGTATACATTCCGGCTGTCTTTAAAAAGTTTTATTGTCTTTATATTCTGCAGTGGTATTTTAATGTGTCTAGGTATGAATTTTCCCTCTCTCTCTCCTTCTTTCTCTTTTTCATCTATATCTTTTCCTATATTATATCAAATCATGCTTAATAATCATTTTGTTTATTGAATCTAAAAATTTATATCTTGTGAAATATATATGCACTTAAATTCCCTGTTCTTTCTGTTCTCTTTCTGGTACTCCAGTGTGTGTTAGATGAACATACACCATTGAAAAGAGATACCTCTCTTTTTCAAATTTATCATTTCTTGTATTGTATTGCACCATGAGTAATTTCTTTAGCTTAGTGTTGGGTTTAAATAATTCTTCGGGTCTAGAAATATTTTTATGTTTAAGCCAGGCTTTTAATTTTTTATTCATATAATCTTTTACAAATTGTTTTTTTCTAGAAGCTCCATATTGTTTATTTTTTTCAAAACTACATTATCACTTTGCTGTCATATTCTTGATGCTTATATTTTAATTCCTTGTTTTCTGTCTTTAAACATTTTTTTTTAGATGAGGTATTGCTGTGTTGCTCAGGCTGGTCTTAAACTTCTGGGTTCAAATTCTTGGGCTCAAGGGATCCTTCCACCTCAGCCTACCCAGTAGCTGGGACTCTAGGCACATGCCACTGTGCCCATCTTGTCTCTAAACATTTTAAACATGTTATTAAGTGTATCTATCATCTATTTATCTATTTAATTTCCAGAGCTCTTTTTCAAAACTACATTCTTACATTTCAGCTACTTTAATGACAATTCTAGGAATCTGGGATAACCCATAAAATACATCAGTGCTCGATAATTATATGACACCGGTTCTATAAAGGTGTTCTGGTTTATTTTGTATATATATCAGAACGCGGAAGTTTCTTGGTTGTGTCCACATGTGATATTTGCACCTTAAACACAGATTGATATTCATCATGTGTTTCCAGGCCTTTGGGAGCTTCTGAACTGAGTACTTCAGTTTTCAGCATTGATCTTAGTGATTACAAAAATTGATTTTATATTTTGACAGACTTCATTTGACTAATTACTATTCGTGTGATCTGGGACCAATTCTTTTAAATTATAAAATACAGATAAGAAGTATATTAGTGAGTCATGTAAGAACTGGAAGATGAAGCGGAGCACCATTCATTATGCTCAGTACATTGAATGTTGGTTATATACAGGTTTCCCTCTCAGATTTTGTGGGAGACATGGGAACAGAAACAATATTTTTTCACCCTGAGGAACTGAACTCTCTATAAGGAGAAAGAGGGTTTGACGCAGTAAGGAGACCAGGGTTTGAAGTTATCTTTTCTGATAGTGACACTTTAAGAACATAACTAGAATTAGTTCATATAAAAATTATCATTCCAAGGAATTCCAGCTCCAATTAAAAAAGGAAGTGAAAACAGAAATACTGTGGAATAAGTGTCATTAGGAAGTTCAGGGAGCTGTGAAGATATCTGTATTTCTGAGCACTGTAGATATTTCATTAACTGCTGATAATATCAGATGCTTTAACCTATCTCTACTGTACTAATGACCAGCCTGAAGTTAGAAATGAAGAGCCCTAGAGTGACAACCCTTTCTCTAATGAGGGTGACTCGGTGTAAAATATGTATACACAGGATTGCAAACAAGGTCAGTTCACAACGGAAAGCCTGAGCGGCTGTAGATAGACATCAAGGTAGGCACTCCTCATTTTCAGTTTTAGACATTCTGGTTGAGTTTGGCCATGACTCTGGGCTTGAGTCTGGCCTGGCAAGATGCAAAACTCTTGGGTAGGGAGCAGATTCAAGCTGGAGGGGTGAGGATTTGCGGTGAAGCAGAAACTTCTCCTTTTCTTGACAGCATAGCAATCGTTCTCTGTCATTGTTTTCTCTCAATTTTGTTTAGTGATGCTGTATATACAGACAATGCTAAAACAGATACTTCTTTACCTACTGCACAGAGTCAACAAACTCAGCTTTTTGCTTTTTTTTTTTTTTTTGCTTCAATGTTACAGGATACAAATAAATAAATCTTTGTAGGTAGAGTTGAAGCCCCACCCTGAGCCTTATCTCATTTTTCTCCCTTCTTAACTCAAAAACAATAATTATTTTGAGTTCAATTTTTCTCCCTCTCATCCATCTAAAATGTTTACCACATGTATATGTGCTCATACATACTATAAAGCAGCGGTTTATCTCATAATTAAAGAGCTTTGAAAAATAAGATTTTTTCTTCAGAAGAGGCCCCACATCCCATTTTGTTTGACTCTGAAATCCACAGACAGAAAGATTTCTCACACAGACAAGTGTATGACATTTATTTAAAAATAATTCAAATACTTTCTAGAGCAACATGTGTCACTACGATTTCTGTTTGTCCTTTGCATAAAATTCCATAATTGATCTATAAAATTATTAAATGTTTTGTTTTAGTATTTTAGCAATAGATTTAAACCTTATTTTAATTTTTTTGAAAACATTTAATTCATTTAAGAAGTAAAGGTTGCTCTCCCATTATATGTCAAGTGCTATTCTTAATGCTAAGACACAGAGAGAAAGGAAATCTTATATTGCCAGGACATCACAGCCAAAGAAAAAAATTTTTGCTACTATGTTTTGTATTTAATTTGAAATGTTTTGTAAGTATCTCATTTAATTCTTAGAGTTTTTTTTTTTAAGTGGAGGTGTCATAACTAATACGTTCAGGCATTTCTAGTGACAGTGTAAATAAATAGAATCTTTTCAACATGCAATTTTGAATGAGTAATACGTGCTATAACAATGTGCTTATGCTTTGATCCAGTACCCCACACATGGAAATTTATAAATGTAAAAGTTAAATTGTTATTTATTTACAATAACAAAAATATTACTTAAATGTATGACATCTTGAGAATAGTTAATACATTATACTTTTATCCTTTATAACAAATATAAAGGCATAAAGTGATAATTAAGAAGTTACATGGAACAATCTTTAACATATAATGCTAAGTGTAAAAATATCTAGATACAAGTATGCACATAAACTACAATTAAACTCACTGAAACCATTTATGTATATCAGAAAATATTGGGATAGAATAAAGAGAAATGCTACTACCTGTGTTTTGTTAATAGGATTTTAGTTTAGTTTTTCTGTTTTTCAAACTTGCTGTACTATTATAATGCATTTATATTAGATACATAAAATAGTGAAACATTCTGAAGAAAAAAACAATAAGGCTTAGAAGGCAAGGTCAATAAAGTGATTTTCATTCTGTTTTATTCTGAAAATTAATCATATTGGAATTTTAGCCAGAGATGTAAAATAATTAATAGAACAGCTTAAATTGCTCTCATTCTGAGGAAGAAGGAAATTAACTGGAAATATTCATTATATTTCTGACAAAGTTAAACAGTGTTGGTAAGTTTCCTCAATTGTATTATGTCACAAAATCTTTGTGAGATGAAGTAAGCATTGCTGTCCCTAAATCACAGCTGAAGAGACTGAAAGGCAGAGAATATAAGTGAATCGCCCAAAACCACAGACCAAGTAAGCAGAGATTTGGGATTTACACTTGAGTTTGCCTGACTTTTAGGTATATGTTCTTTCAACTCAATCCACTGCCTTTTTCAAGTATGTGAGAAACAGAATAGTTGTGTCCCCTTCACAATGGTGAGCACACACAGTTTTTGGAACTGGGAATGAGGCTGGTCCAAGCTCCAGGGTCATGCCACCTAACTATTCCTTACTGTCTTCCGTTACTGGGCTCCAGAATTCTATATTCCATTGATTTCCATCCAGCAGGACCTTAGAACCAACCCTCCCAGATCTCAGGTAAGGGTTACTTATCATCTCCTCCTAGATTTGTTGAGAGCTGGGTTAACAAGTTCAAATGTGATGCATTTTGCCAGTGTCTTCTCCTCCTATTCAATATACGCCTCTTAGGACCAGAAAGCATGGTGGCGGCTTTTTTGGAAATGCCTCTCAGAAATGCATTCAACATTTTGCATATTGGAAACAGTAAGGCTCAATTATGAATCTTGATTGTATGTGGTCTTTTACAGAATGCACAGTGTTCATTGGTACTGGTGGAAGTGTTGAGGGAATGCCAACAAGCGAGATTCAAAGCACTCAGGTGGGACAAGCCAACACATCTGACTTTACTCACCCTTCTCACAGCAAGCCGCACAATTTCCTTAGGAAGACTCTTTGATCCCTGGCGTAAGTGATGTTTAGTTCTCTAGATATTTGGTGGTAAATATGGAGAATTAAAGGATCTATGATTTTATTTGGAATGAGTTGTGTTATGCCAGTTTATGAGATTAGATAATAATGAGCCAAGAGAACACATCTGGGAATACCTTTAGGTCAAATATCTTAATTTTAAGGTGTTCTAGGCTGCCAGAGATTTAACTTTTTTCAAATATTATATCCTTATGAGGCAATGTGCATTCATAGGGTTGGTAAACTAACATAGTTTTTTGACTTCACACTTATAAGGATTATTTCCAACAGTGAGGGTAAGAAAGACACAAAAGGGATTCATATGTGATTTTTTTTTTTTTTTTTTTGAGATGGAGTCTCGCTTTGTCGCTCAGCTTGGAGTGCAGTGAACCTTGCCTCCCAGGTTCAAGTGATTCTTCTGCCTCAGCCTCCTGAGTAGCTGGGATTACAGGTGTGCACCACCATGCCTGGCTAATTTTTGTATTTTTAGTAGAGAAGGGGTTTCACCATGTTGGCCAGGCTGGTCTCAAACTCCTGACCTCAGATGATCCACCCATCTCAACCTCCCAAAGTGCTGGGATTACAGGTATGAGCCATTGTGCCCAGCCTCATATGTGATCTTGAGATTGAAGGAAATAAGTCTCTAATATAGACAGTTTCTACTCCATCCTCGTATTCTATTTTTCTTCCTGCAGATAGTTCAGATAATGATTAGCCTGAAATGTTTCTTGCTTGGGATAGTCAAGAGTTTTTTTCCCTTGTCATCCACCTTCAGGAATATTTTATTCTGCTTTTATGTAGGCTACCCTTTCTGGA
The DNA here is from genome assembly GCF_028885655.2 of Pongo abelii. Lineage (NCBI taxonomy): Eukaryota > Metazoa > Chordata > Mammalia > Primates > Hominidae > Pongo > Pongo abelii. Next base: position 15,080,683 of record NC_071994.2, read on the forward strand.
CTTCATGGTCTGTGAGTATGTCTGTTTGAACTACTCTGTAAATTAAAGAAATTATTTAGAAATTACAAATAAAGAACACATATTTAATTAGTGTACCTATTCTTCTTATACAGAATAGCTGGAGCTCTCTTTTAGTTGAGGCTCTCTACCAAGCACTTTGGGAATTTATAAAGAAAGAGACAAAAGTAGCCTCCGCACCAATTTCAAGTATTTGGAATAAAAACGCTATTGAGTTGCACCCTTTGCCTTGTGAATGGAGAGATCATTCTTAATTGAAAAAGTCCAGATACTTAATACCTAGCAGTAACCTAGAAGTAGATGGCATCTGTATATCTGTCACACCAAGTTTCCAGATAACCTGATTCACCCATTACTGACTGCTCTGGCCCTGGGCTTTCTGACTTCCTCAGAAACCACTTCTTTGGAACTTCATTTCCACTATTTTTTTTAAACCTGAACCTCAAGCATCCTCCATCATCCCAGCCTCTCTACCTGATTCCATCCCATGTAAAGTAACCTCATCTGAGAACCTGCAATCACCTTTTACCAAACACATGACAAGCCTTAGCAACCTAGGGATTATGATAACTCTTGCCTTGGCCAAAGTTTACATAAGAAAATGATAGTTTGCTGACCTCGTGGAGGGAAATCTAAATGAAATCAATGTCTTGTAACAAACAAAGCTAGCCAAGATCAGGTATTTCCACTCTGAGTATAAAAACAACTGATCTTAAGCTACAGGTAGAGATATTAATACAGCAGATATATTGTACAATCAAACTCTTGTGTGCTGGTGAAAGACTTTGCCCTCAAAGTCAAGTCAAGACAAAATCAAAGCAAAATGGAGAATGGGTCAATGTAACAATACAATCAAAAGAACAGCATTCAAGCTTCTTGCTGCAGATACTGAACTGGAATCTTTTTTCTTTACAAGCTTGACAAGAAGACAGTAGTCATGACATTTCCCTAATAAGGGAATCCCTTCAGGCCTCAACTGTGTTCTGAAGCAACTCAAAGTTTAATGATTATTGGGGGGTGAGGGGTGTGGTTAATGTCCTTTTTTGTCAGTGAGAAAGGCAGCCAAACCACCTCAGGGTCTCAAGGGACTGAGAGACCTCAGAAAGGAACTACTACCAGGGATGGATCTATGCCTTCCTTTCAGGAGCCAAAGTCAGAAGAATCCAAGGAGACCATAATTTCACAGCGAAGATGCCATAGCATTTTATTACCATTACAAAAGGCAAGTGATGATATTTTCATTGAAATATCCGCACTGAATGATGATTCAACATATGAGGCAAAGAGGGTTGTCTTTGGAGAAGGCACTTAAGGTAGAACATTAGCAAATCTTACCGCTTGGCTAAAACAAAAATGAGCTCATTCAACCTGGCTGGAGACCTGTTAGGGCTGTTCCTTCTCAGTGTGACCTGACTAAAAACCAGTGGCATTAAGAAAGCATCACATTTCCCACAGTCTGGGGGTGCCCCAGTGGGGTGGTGCTGCTCTCAAAAGCTCCGTGTCCCTGAACACATCCATCCTCAAGAGATCAATTTCCCCAAGTGCATAATATTCCATAGCTCACTGAGGATTTTAAAATTATAAGCATAGGATTTTATATTTTGGGGTGAAAGAATTATCTGGCATATGGTATTGGGGTTTAAGAAAGCCAAATTTCACAGTCTTAATAACTTTAACAAAAACCTAAATGGCACTTCATGTCTAGTACGTGGCCCTTCTGAAACTTATGGTCATCTCTCCTACTGAAAACAAGGTCTTTTCAAATGTGGCTAAATGGGGATGAGAAAACGTGGATAGGACTTTCTTGGTGTGTGTGCATTCTTTATATAGCCCAGTGGCTTCAGGGAAACAGCCAAGAAAATGGTCAAGATTATTTGTAGAGGTTATTTTACTGCGGATTTTAAGAACTAATAATATCTTGAGTTATTTTTAGTTCAGGCGGATGTGGAAAGGTTTGCAATTGTGAAATGTTTTGTTGTAGCTTAGTATCCATAGGGGAAACAGACTATAGACAAAACTACAAACCCAGTGCAGTTTTTGTTTTCTGTATGTTGTTGGGGAAATGAAGTTTTACATATAGCAAGCACTTGGCCTCCCTGATGTCAGGATGCCTTTGTTAGGATCTGTATTCGCCTTTAATTTTGTCAAAATCTTTTTTCCTTCTTCGTCTTGAAAAGTAAATTCCAAAATATAGTTTATTGTATCTTTCATCACTAAAAAGTTTGTTCCTTTTTTACTACGGGCAGGTCACATGAGGCAAAAAATATTAAACAGTTTTAGTGTGTTGTAAAACTTGGCTGTATATCAAACTAATTTTGACAAGTTTTCATTCTAAGCCTCAAATCATGTAATTAATAATTTGCCTGTTTATTTATGACCTAATTGTGATTCTTTTATTAATAAAAGCTACTGGGAAAAGGATCTCTGATTAAGCTGATGACTAGACCTACAATTAATTTTCCTGCAGTATATGAAGTATTGTACCAGAGTATTAAAACATATGTAATATTTTATTGATTGATCTATCCTTTAAAAGGAATATTTTAGGATATCATAATTTTGATGTGAATCATGTAAATGTTGATAATATACTGTTTATTATACATTTAGTATTTCAAGAGATTAACTTAATTGCCTTTTGCCCATGTATATTATGTAGTCTATTTGCAAGGTTTTTTTAAAAATGAAATTAAAAGAATAGTTTATGTAGAGAAACATTAGTGGATATTAATTGTCTCCCCACCTGTATTTATGTGTATTTGTGGGTGTTAGCGCAACTGCTTTGCTGGTTGCAAAGCTGTATTATCAGAGTAAAAGTGTATTTGTAAACTGTATGGGAATTAAAAATCAGAAATAAAGTCATTTTCTTATATGATGGCAAAAAAAAAGAGAAAAAATCCAGATACTTTATCTAAAGTTAATTACTTTAGAGAGAAAGATAACTGTCATCTTAGAATATATTTGGGTATATTAGGATGGATGTGTGTAGGGAAAGCTGATTTTTCCCATCGAAATTTATTACAATAGCGTCTATGGTGAGTTCTTTTCTCACCTTCTCTGCACATGAGCATTCTCCTGTCCATGTGTCTGTCTTTTCATTTTGCCTTGAATTTTATCTGCAAGGGGATATGTTTATTTTACATTTATTAGTTAACTTTTTCACATATATACCCATGTTCACTCTCACTTCAAGAAGTCTCTGTTCCTGCTTCCATGTCTTTCTAACTACCTAACAAGACCCAAAATAGACTCCTGTTCAGTTCAGTTCAACTTGACAATTTGTTCTTTAGAAAGAGCCTGTCAGAATATATGACATATCGTACATATTAACTGGGGAAGATATGGAGTTGAGGTTAGGTCACCTGGGGTGAAATGTGGATGAGATGGATGGGATAATGGGCTCCCACTAATGGCTTTCCTGTCTTATGAATAGTTCATCATTACTGGATCTTTGACTGTCTTGTCTACAAAAAAATGCACCAAATTTTTGGTGAGTATCATTTTCCCTTTTACTTAATGAGTAAATAAGATTTGATGCTGACTGTTTATAAAAAGCGAAACCAGGCCAGGCATGGTGGCTCACACCTGCAATCCCAGCACTTTGGGAGGCTGAGGCTGGCGGATCACGCAGTCATGGTGAAACCCTGTCTCTACTAAAAATACAAAATTTAGCTGGGTGTGGTGGCATGTGCCTGTAATCCCAGCTACTCAGGAGGCTCAGGCAGGAGAATCACTTGAACCAGAAAGTCGGAGGTTGCAGTGAGCCGAGATGGCACCACTGCACTCCAGCCTGGTGACAGAGTGAGACGCCATCTCAAAAAAAAAAAGAAAAGAAAAGAAAGGAAAAAAAGCCAAACCAACACAATATTTAGATATTCTTATGTTTTATTAAATAATTGGTTACCTTTATTTCAATCATTTATAGAATTCCACTGCAGAAAATAAGGCATATATTAGGTTTCTTGTAGGAGGGGAAGGTCTCCATCTCTCTGAATTTTAGCAAACATTAAAAAATAATATCCCTGTAAAAAGCATAATAAAGGAGTTTTACATGTAAGCTTTTATTATGGTGGATAAAGAGGTAATGAAGGTTGAAGTGCACGTGTATGCTTGTATCAGGGAGTTTCTAATCCAGAATGTACGTATTAAGGATCCCTCCTATCAGCAATATTGGAACAAATAGAATAGCCATCATGTTGTCCCCATTCACGGTGTTTCATTTGTGGAGTATGTTGTTTCCTTCTTTCCAGTGATCTAGAGTGGATTGCCAGTAAACTGGTAACAAAGAGAACTCAATTGGCTATGAAGAATCCCAAACACTAGCCAATGAAGACAGGATATGCATCCCGGGTACTGTAAAAGATGTATCCACATTTGCAAAGAATCTGGGACTAAAAAAAGACCCTGAGTACTTTCAATCTCTTGGAAGTGTTATTCTCTTTCAGACTGGAGTCAATATTGGAGCTAACATTATCAGCACTGTGCTTTCAATCATTGGGATAATTCTTCTCTCAATGAATTTAATGGATATATTTTTATTTGAATGTTTGGAGTTACTTCAGTGTTCAGTGGCTAAATCTTTTACAACTGTAAGTATTTTGTTGTTGGATGATGTTTTCACATGTAATGTTTGTTTTCAGCTACATTGATCTTCCAAAACTAATGCCTAAAAATAAAGTCTCTAAATGTTGAAAAATAATAGAAATGAAATCACACATTTTGTTAAAAAATAAAACAAAACAGAACCCCCAACGCTAAGGGTTTTTTGCATGCAGTTGCAGAATTGAGTGTATACGTCTGTGTGCGGCTTTAAAAATACATGCTCCTATCTTTCCAAATTTTCTCTAATGAGCATCCATTGCTACAAACACAAAATGATTAAAAGGCTGTTCATAGATCAGTGTACCCAGAGAAGAGAGACCGGATCTGGAACATTAATGAAGAATTGGCCTGTGGATTTCTAGCAGTTAAAATGATACAAAACTTCAGAATGGTTTTGAGTTCTTTCTCTATTTATTTGATACCAATAGAATATTGGTAAATTCATCCTTTCCATGGGTAAAGTTAAGTCACAGGACACTTGTGTGTGCATTTGTATGTATGTGTGAAATCCCACTGTGTTTACAGTCAATGTTTATCCAATATATGTGAAGAAATAACTAAGATAAGAATAATTAACTCTAGAATGTCAAGGAAGTTCATTTGCAGGAACTTTGTTATTTAGAATTTCCATGGAACATATTTGTTTGTGTAGAAGTGTTTTTATGGTTGCTTCCGGGGATAAGACTTGTGTTAGATGCAATACCCTATCTTAATAGAATGTGCATAGCTTGAATAGGAAATGCATGATTCTGCAAAATATCCACTGACCCTTCCCCCTGGGGGTTCGGGATGAGACTGTTGCAGGCTAAAACTAGGTGGGGAAACCTAAACTTTGGACTCTTCTTTTTGACAGAGCATTGTGATCCTCCAAATGATGCTGACTTGTGTCCAAATTGCCATTTCATTCTTACTCTCTGGGCTTACTTATAATGTGAATGGCAATAATGTCAACTAGGTGAGTAGCCCTCAGAAGGGGAAGCATTTGAAGTATTTCAGAGAATCATATGTACTAACTTTAATCTCTGGTTAAATAGAGAATTGGCCAAAACGAATTTTACATAGTAATATGGGATATGGTGGGGTGGGTGAGAGAACAATGGTTATGTGTTATATTCGCCAGCCACTCCATTTCCTCCACTTTCATTCATAGTGAGGGCCACACAGTCAGTTTCATTCATTCACTCATGCATCCATGTTTTATTCATTAATATCAACTATATTGGAGCATTATTATGTTTATTTTGTTGTGAGATAAGGAGACGGTGACACTGTCCATGTCCTCTAGAAGCAGATGACATAATAAATGTGATGAATAAATGAAAAAATTATAGCAGCCAGATAAAGATAAAACAGCTCTAGAAACCCAAATGTAATCTTGATATTGGTTTAGTACTTCATAACATTTTTCAGGCAATCACCATTAATCGTATATGCACTGACATGTACATGTGCTCATGGACACATACATTTTTACATACGTATATGTAGTCTCCCACGCAGCCACATGTGTGTTCCTCCATTCACAGATCCTGCATAGCCTTCTTAAATGGTGGCTGTGCTACATCCCCAAATCTACCATGCTGATATTTTTGTTTCCCTATCTCCAGGACAAAAGAGAGAGAAATGTATCTCACTGTGTTCCTAGATGACATTTTCTTTCTTTTATGGAATGGCCCTCTCTCCTGCTCCTTAAAGTTTTGTAGATTCTGGCACAGATTGTTGGCTACACAAAAGTCTCTTGAGATCACTCAGAAAGTTTACGAGATCATTCATTTTTTGCAGTGGGTCTAGATACGGCTGCAACTGCCCTATTCCTCTAGACCTAGGCTGTTGTGGAAAGATTTGGCTGGGTGGCATGCTTTAACTTTAGCACTACTGACACTATTGACATATTGGAATGACTATTTCTTAGTTGTGGGCCGGGGAGGGATGTTCTGTGTGTTGCAGATGTTTAGCAGCATCCCTGGCCCCTTTTCCGCTAGATGCCAGCAGTTCACACCTCCAGGTGTGACAACTGAAATGCCTTCACACATTGCCAGATAGTCCCTGGGAGGCAAAATTACCATTAGTTGAGAACCACTGGACTAGATAGAGCATTACAAAGATCAATCGACAAGATAAAATAACAAATAATCAGGATTTAGGTGAAATAATTGTGGGTATTATACTGTCATATTTCCAGATTTCTGCACTAAGTTGCTTGATTAGATCAGATTCTGAAGATCCTTACCAAGACTTATTGACTCCACCTGAAGCTTATGAAGTCTTAGCACTACAAGATATACATCCTGTTAACTGTGCCCTATGACAGCATTATTACACTTTTGTATTATACTGATGCACTTTGGATCCATGGTGGCAGCCAAAGACAGATTCTCTGATAAAATCTTCTACGTGTATCCTCCTCCCTAAGTCTTTTTATTATGCAGTTTCACACACACATGCACACATGTAAAATTAACATATATATGTGCTTTATTTTGTGCTTAACCAGCAAATATCAGTATGTGTATCCCATATATCAATGGGTCTCTTTTCATTTGGATTATCTATTACCATTTTTAGACAAATTTTAGTTCTTACTTCTCACAGAAAAATTTGCTGTGACCTTGTTACCCTTTCCTAGAAACTGTACTTCCTTTCTTGAATGACATCTCACTCAAGTTAAAAGTGTTTGTACAAATAGTTTGGATGAGTAGTGACATATTATTTGACATTGAGTCCGATCCAAGTTCCTTACACTGTTTACTGTTGCAGTTCTTCCCCGCTTTTGTCTGGGTAAAGTTGAGAAAATAGAATGAGATACAAAATGTATGTTAACACATTCTAGCTTATAACATCTAAAAATCTAATGTGACATTGTTATTCAAATACCAGTTTAACTAACCTGTGTGATGGTTAATACTGAGTGTCAACTTGATTGGATTGAAAGATGCAAAGTATTGATCCCAGGTGTGTCTGTGAGGATGTTGCCAAAGGAGGTTAACACCTGAGTCAGTGGGCTGGGAAAGGCAGATGCACCCTTAATCTGGGTGGGAACAATCTAATCAGCTGCCAGCGTGGCTAGAATATAAGCAGGCAGAAAAATGTGAAAAGAGAGACTGGCCTAGCCTCCCAGCCTACGTCTTTCTCCCGTGCTGGATGCTTCCTGCCCATGAACGTCTGAATGTCGGACTCCAAGTTCTTCAGTTTCAGAACTTGGACCTGCTCCCTTTTCTCCTTAGCCTGCAGATGGCCTATTATGAGACCTTATGATTGTGTGAGTTAATACTTAATAAACTCCCCTTTATATATATATATATATATATATATATATATATATATAAAGTTGAGCATTTTTATATACCTGTTGGCCATTTGTATGTCTTTTTTTTGAGAAAAATCTATTCATGCTCTTTGCCTACTTTTTAATATATATATACTATTAGTTCTGTCCCTCTAGAGAACCCTGACTAGTACACTCTGCCACCGAAATAGATTGCTTTAATTCTTTTTCACAATGTTGCTTCATTCTTGGTGATTATGCATGACAGTGTTTTTTATTTTTTTGTTTGTTTTTTGTTTATTTGTTTGTTTGTTTGTTTTTGCTATTAGATAAGGTTTGGTTCCCCAGAGGCAGGTTTTGAGATCAGGATTTGAGTGCATATATTTTTGTTTGAAGCGTGAAGAAAAAATATCAGTGGAGAAGAAGAGAAGCTAGAAGAGATCCAAATGAGAAGGTACATTAACTTGCTGGGGCTGTCATAATAAAGTACCACAGTCTGGGTGGCTTAAACAGTATAGATTTATTTTCTCAGCTTTGTAAATTAGAAGTCTGAGCTTCAGGTATTGTCAGAGCTGCTTTCTTTTGAGATCACTGTCCTAGGCTTGCTGCTGGCCTTCTTCTCCCTGTGCCTTCACCTGTTTTTTCCTCGGTGTGTGTTTGTGGCCTAATGTCCTCTTCTTATAAGAGAATCAGTCATATTGGATTAGAGCCTGCCAATATGATCCCATGTAACCTAACTGCCTCTCTGGTGACCTTATCTCCAAATACAGTCTCATTCTGAGATACTGGGGGACAGAACTTCAACATACAAATCTTGGGGAACACAACTCAGCCCATAATAAAAAGAAATACAACCAATAAAATATAGATTATCAAGGTGATTACATCTGTGTGCAAAGTGGATCTTAATCTGGAAGGAAAATTTCTGGGAACTGTATTTATATACCAACTCCTACGAGTCACTATTTACTTTATTTAATGTTTTTAATGATACATGGTTTAAACCATCAGGTCTCGTGAGAACTCACTCGCTATCACTAGAACAGCCGAGAGGGAAGCCTGCCATTATAATTCAATCACCTCCTACCAGGCCTCTCCCCCAAAACTTGGGGATTACAATTTGAGATAAGATTTGGGTGGGGACACAGAGCCCAGCCAGAATCCCTGAAAATTATGGAGTAGCTACAGCTGTTATTTTTCTGTTTTCTCCTCAGCTAGTGTTTAAAATCAAGAAAGAAACCCTCCTTGGACTCTGAGTCTTTACAATATTTTCTATTGACCAAACACACAACATCAGAGTGGTCAGACAGGAAAAGTTATTGAAAAGTTCACTTTTCTGTATACTACTCCTGGCAAGGTTCAAAAGCCCAAATCCTGTAAACTTCAGGAGATAGTCCAGCATGCGTACGTCCAGTGAATCCAGTTAGCTCCATGGTAAGAATTCACAAATAAAACTTCTGAATATAAAGCCCATTTATATCACTGTATTAGTGGAACAGGAAATACTTAAATGCAGATGGAAAAATGTTATAGAAATAGGTCCTCTCTATTTGTGTAAAGATGTATATTACTTCCAAAGCCATCAAAATTGTTCCAAAACATGCTATAGCGGCACTGCCTGTATTCATTCCCAGGCTGCCTTGAAACTAAAAAGAAGGAGAAAAAGGTTGTTACACATCTGCAGTCTCATGTTCTTTCTGTCTTTGAGAGTCCACAAAATGACATTCAACTTAGCTGATTTGAATTTGGAAATCAACTTGGACAGTGTTCCCACTCTAAAGAAAAAGGAGGAAGCATCTGGTTTAGTAGAAGCCTTGATTACATCAGGCTCCAATGCAGGTATCGTGTTGCACATGGAATGTCACAGCACAGAGCTTAGTCTATAATTCTTGCCTAAATGTCACAGAGGAAAAATTTATTAGGCTTACATGAGAACATTTCTAGGGAGCCTGTCTAGAGAACCAGCCAGGTTTGATGTGTCATATCTTTATGGCTCAGGAAATGTCTCTTTTGCTAGAACTCTTAGGCTCAACAAAAAGATACTTACCAGACCCTTGGTCACTCTCCTTCCAGCAGCAATGGACAGTGCTCCAGAGACAAAGAACTGGCCAAAGAGAGAGAATCCACTCAGGCTTGCATCAGCACTCCCTTTCCTAAAAGAATCTCCTAACTTCTCCCACTCTCATGTCAGTATTATCTACTCAAACAATTGCCCAATTTGGGGATTTGAAAGAAATGCATGAATTTTCAAGAGAATGGGATAAAGTTATTTGTAGATATTTGAAATTGGAAGCAGTGGAATGATGACTAGTACTCACCGAGAAGTATCCTCAGAAATGATAGCTTATCTTACATGTAAGGAGAAATCCAATTTCATAGCCAGGAAAAATAAAATGAGTTATTGTCACCCCCAGGCATAGTGTCATCAGCCCAATCAGGATCTGAGCCACCTAAAGTATAAGAAACAATCTATGAGGAGGCACAGCTTCTCAGGATGAAGGCCTTTCTAAGATCATTGCACGTTAATTTCATCCCCCCCACCCCACCTAGAGGCTCCAAACTTAGGAATTCTTTCAGGGAGATAACAAGCTATGCGTTTCATGTGTCCCCTTGTCCAACATAGGATGTTGTAATTAGTTTGAAAATTATTTACTCATATATTTGCTACATAACTAAACAAATGTTTTTTTCCTCCAGTAACAATTTTATTCAGTCTTTTTCCAGTTTCGGAATTTGTAATGTTTGTTTAGTTCAGAAAGTTTAGTTTTTTACACAGTCAGTGACCTAGAAAATTTGGACATCTTGAGGAAATGCCAGTCCTGTCACAGGAAGTGGTACTTTTTCCCCAAGCCTGTGCTCTGACCTCATGCCCACTCACCCCTAGGATCTGGGGCTGCCCTTTCAGGAAGAGAAGTAGACTTTGCTGCTGGGAGGGCAAGACCCATGTGTCCGACTGGCCTGTTGGTGAGATGTTCTTATTTCCTGGAAGTCTTATGGTCACTTCTGCGGCTGCATCTGCCTTTGATGTCAACGTGTTGCTGCTGGCACCAAGGAGAAAAAAAAACACTTCTCAGTAGATCAATATCAAAACCTAGTGGAAGAAGATTTTGTGCCTCTGGGAAATAAGTTGTATTTCATTTTTGCATCTTTTATTTGGGCAAGCCTGAATTTTTACTTATATCATCATCCTCTATCAGCCCAAGCAGTCAGCTAGGACAAATCTGGGCCAAACTATAATTGCCTTATCCTTGGCAAGGGAACACAGTGTTACTGACCTAATGCAGAGCATCTAAGGCTTGCTGGACTGAAACTTGGATATTTACCTTTCTGCTCAGATTCCAAAAGGAAAGAGAACTGACCATTTGCAGTATGATTTCAGGCAAGATACTTGCATTCCAGACTTCTTGTAGCTCAATTCATGGTGACCCCCCCATAGCCATGGCATTCACATCACCTCCACTTAGACGCCTTCTAAGATCAAACATGGGGCTACCATAAGGCTCGGTCTCTTCCTACCTTTGCATCTCTTCAGAGCACGCCAATGGAAGTTACTGTCCTTTCTGGTGTGTGGACTCTAATTCACAGTCCTCAAAGAGCGCAACTTGTCTGATGTGTAATTTGTGATGAAACTTCATCTTAGACTCATGGGCCACTAGTTTCCTGTGATTTATCTCACTCCACTTGCCAGATGTATATCTGCAATGTTTTTAAGCTTTATAATATATCCCTGAGATAATAATCTAACTCCACTTCTCACATGCTAACACTGTATCAATGTAAGGGCATATTCTCAACACTAGCTCCCCTCCATTGCTGTGTCTCCTGAATAGTATGCATGTCTCGCTTGCCAGATTCACTGTTAATAGGACCCATGTTTCTCTGACCTTATGTAATAAAAACTGGACACAAACTATGAGTGCTTCTGAATTAAATTTTAAAAAGTTTTAATTAATATTTATAAAATCCACATGTGGATTTTATAACATAAAGCTTTTAATTATTTAATATATTTTTTTCTACACTGTTCTTTGGTTGTTAGGACAACCCTTCTTCCAATTCATGTGATTTTGTTGGATTTGTTAGCCCAAGGCATGACAAAGTTTTCTCCCATGCCACAGAAGCAACATTTTCCTAATTTTTTATTATTTTGTAATAGGAACTCATTGGTGAATGCTTCTGAAATTTGCAAAAAAAAATTGGTTAAAACACTGTGTTGTTGGGAAATGTTAATTTATTGTGTATTTTATTTAATGCAGTGGGAGAAATGCTTTAGTTGGCTAAAAGATTAATATCTCGCAAACAAACAAACAAAATTCAGTTCTGCTGCTATTTCTTTCCCAATTTACTCTCTCACCTTGTTACATACTTTTGCCAATGACTTCTGAAAAATGTTTTCATAAATTTTGTTATAAAATATTTTACAATATTTGTTACAAAACAATAAACCTTGGACCATCCTGACATTCACTGACTTTTGAACAATCCCACTTGGACTATGAAGTTCCTGTAGTAATCAGGTTAATCATGTGATTCCTCCACAAGTATTTATGTATATATATGCATATGCATATATATGTGTGTGTATATATATGTATATATACATATATAAATATACGTTAAATATATATTTTAAATATATATTTTAAATATATGTTAAATATATATTTTAAATATATGTTAAATATATATTTTAAATATATATTTTAAATATATGTTAAATATATATTTTAACATATATAAATATATATATTTTAACAGGTTAGTGACTTTTTTCCTCTATCATCCACTTCCAAGTTTAATTTTATAAGGCAAAATTCCCATTTTGTTTAAACACAAAAAGTTTCTTTGGGGATTTCATATCAATCTCCTAATATATTTTCTCATCCCAGGGGTAATTAGCTACTCAAAACTGATTTTCACTTGGCTCTATTAACCAATCAGCAAATCTTTAAATATTCCATCTCAAAGAGATTAACGTAATGTGTGTTAGTTACACCATTCATTAGTTAAAGTAACAGCATCATGCTCCCTTTCTTTGCAATAGAAATGTGTTTTTGCCATAGAAAACATTTCCTAATTGTGTGTGGTGATTAGAGCCCACTGTTTAGTAAATTACAGATGTCACTTAATATCTGGATATATATAACTATGTCCCAGATATTATTGGATAGGCTTTTACTGAAACAAACTTCAAAGTGTCATTTTGCAGCACTTCCAACTATCTCCATAGACACAATGTGATGTTGTTCCTCTGTTCAATCCCATCCAGATGCACCATAAGGAAGAATACTTCCTAAATATCCACAGTACATGGGCCATTAAAGAACAATGGTAAAGGCATCACTTTCCACAACATCCTTCCAAGATTTAGTCTCACTGCCAGTTTTGCATAGATTCACACTCCTGAAACTCTTAATCTGACCCTCTTACAGACTTGTCCAATGACTGTCAAAGACATTAGCTTCCATATCCAATATTCAGCAGTTCTTCCTAAACGAGAATACAAGCCCAGTGTTGATGATGCTTATGGTTTAATGTAGTAATTATTCAGTTAACTTATACCGCTGTTGTCCTTCCCACCTGATTTACTGCTATGACCACTTTCCTGGAATAATGTTCTCTCTACTGTCCCATTTTGGGTTATCAAGTCCTTTTCACTATAAGGTGCATTTGGTGACAGATTTGTTTAAACTGTAACCCAGCACAGTCATCCCACGAAGGATCCTAATTTTCCCTCAAAGATGGAGATAGTTCTCTCTCAGTTCCTTGCAACATGTGCCTCTCCACAGGACAACTCACAACATGAAAGTTTGCTTCATCAGAGCAATGAATTGAGAATAATCAGAAAGAAAAAGAGAGTCTGAGCAGGACAGAAGTCATAGTCTTTTGAAAGCTAATATCTGATGTAATAACATTTTGAGTACTCTATTCATCATAGCCAAGGCAATAAACTAAGCCCACTCTGAAAGAGAAGAGGTTACACAAGGGCCAACTTCTACAATGTAGAAGTAATATTGTGTCAGTGCTGAGCTGAGACCTCAAGCCACCTAGAGTATTTTTGTTCTCTTTAGAATTCTGGCACACCCTGTGAACAAATATGGGATAGCCTGCTCAATAATGAGAGTGCTATTCACTTCTGAGCTTCTAGCTGGAAACAAGCCAACTACCACGGCCTATATGTTGGATAGGCCATGGCATAGCAGCCAGATTCCAGCAGACCTGCCCTATGACTGAAAGTACATGAGTGAGTCCAGACCAGATCCTCTGGAATTGGTCATAATCAGCACAAGTTCACAGTTGACCTAATACCCAAGAGTCATAATAAGTGGATGTAGTTTATATTACTAGGATTTGAAGTGGCTTTACACTGAAACTGATCATTTATACACCCTCTTTGCTTCACAATTCACCCCATCAAAACCCAAAGTAACTTCTAATCATAGATTTTCATGTCTTTACTGAAGGCTTAGGCTCATAAAAGGAAATAGAAACAGAAATTCACACCCTTTGTTTTCACACAAAAGGTATCACATTTTAAGCTTTTATTTGCTTGTGTATTTATTTATATTTTACATAAAATATACTTTGGATTTTTTAAACAGCTTATACTTAGTCCATTTTACACTTGCCTAACAGTCCATTTTATGAACTTTGGAAATACTCTCAGCTTGACTCCAGGAAACTATACCTACTATTCTTTTTGGGTTTTTTTTTAACTTTTATACACACTATTCCTTCTTTTCATTTAAGTTTCTTTTGCTAGTTCTTCCTAATTAGCCTTATGTCTACATATTGGATTGACCCCCTCAAGACTCCTTCCTGGACTTATTGTCTTTTCTATTAATAATTTTTTAACCTGCATTTACTTTTTTATGATCTTCCCTAGTTTCCTGAGTTATTTTATGTTTAGGAGTCACAAGGCTATGTCTCTAGAACATAATTCTTCCCTGAACTCTAGAATTGCATGGTTTATTATCAATTATCAGTTAAGAGCTCTCTTTTGATATTTAATAAGAAACTTCAGCATATCATGTCCAAATGGATCTCCTGATAGCACCTCCCAGACACATATGCTATATTTTCTAGTGTTCCCTGTCTCAGTCAATTTCAACTAGATTTTTCCACTTGCTCAAACCAAGGAAAATGAAGAACAATCCCCACTTTCCCCAAACACTCATACAAGTATTTGTATAACTGTGAGATTGGTTTCCAATAGCAAAACCTAAGGCTTAATTTTTATATTCAGAGCTGTTATTGTGACTATATAGTACATAAACATTCGGTTGGTTTTGTTGTGGGCTTAGATCATTTGCACTCATCAAATAGAATATAATATTTAATATGTAAACTGATATTTTTCTTCCCAAACTTCATCCCTAGCAATAAGCATGCTGGATTTCCAAGGTGAGAGATTTTTCTCAGGCCCATGTCAAGTCTGAGCACCATGCCATTATCCTTGCAAGTATCACCTGGCCCATATTTATGGCAAGCATGCGTATTGATAAAAACTTTAATCCAAACTTTGTCAGGCTCCTCTGAGTCATTTCTGACTAGTTCTAACCTTGGGCTTTCCTCTCTATCTTTGTATAATCCAGTTTGATCAAGAATTTTGTTAAGGTCATTTAGTGAAAATCCCCCATGCTGGGCTTCTGAGCACCCTTGAAAACTTACCACCCTGGCCTGCTTTCAGCAATAATCTTATTGAGTCATTTCAGCAAAGAAAGGCTTATTCTTGATGTTTTTTCTTAGTAATTTTCCATCCATTGACCTTCACCCCACCACCATCACGCTCTTTGGTTATAAATCCTCACTTCTCTTTTTTAGAGTCAGAGTTGAGGACAATTCTCTCTCTCCAACAGCAATACCCTATTGCAATTATCACTATACCAACCATCACCAAGTCTCTTCTTGAATAAAGTCTGCCCTATCATCTTCAACAAGTCCTTGAATTTTTTTTCTTTAATTCTATTGTAAATATATTTTTTAACTTTTTTCTATATATATATATGATGTTTTGACACCTTTAGAAACATGTCTGGATGGGAAAGACTTCCCCTTCAGTGGCTAACTGATGGTCAAAGATAACAAAGGGCACGGCCTGGAACATGTGTTTAATATGCAAATTAATCAATCCAGAGCCATACCTCCTCTATTCATCCATCCAATACACAGCAGGAGATAACATATCCCTGCCGTAATCAAACCATAGTCAGATATCGGTCACTAGAGACAGCCTCTATAGCCCAAAGGTCACTGAAGTTATTTGAACTAGCCAACCCTTCAGTGTTCACCTTGCCATGACTTGCCTTTCTCCCAACAATAAACTCCAATAATGACAGTGGCCTAAACCTTTCCCTAGCTCCTGTCTTATGTCTCTTGACCACACTGGAGTCTTTCTCATATGGTCTTACATGACATGACATGCTTCCTGTCTCTGGGACTTGTGAGAACAATAAACTGTTTTTGTTTTTTTTTTCCTGACTCTTCTGTTTCCTCTTGTGGCTAAACCTGACTGATCACATCATAAAATAATTACAAAACAATATAGAAAATCTACCATCACACCAAAGAACTTTCCTGGCCGGACTCTTATTTCAAGCAAGTGGTTCTCATGGGAACCTTCCAAGTAATGAGGATAATATTTGTGATGTGTGGAGGAACAAATCTTGGTGGTGTATGTTTGGTCGAAAGAACTACTAAATGACTGAAACTCATGCAGAGTCTTCTACTAAGTGCTAATGTACTGGCTGAGCTGTCCCTGCAGGCTTAAGATTCCCATGCTCCAATAGCCTTTTCCTGAGTATTCAGGGACTTCTTTTTCTTTCTGACATCATTATTAGATGTCCCCAAAAATAGTTGATTATGAATTTGGTTTCCTCTTATAGGCTCTGCAGTTCATGTTAATGAACAGAGACAATCAAAACAGGTTTGGATTTACTGTTTGAAACTCTTGGGTATATACTCACTCAGATTATTGGATTCTAACTTCAGAATGGTCTAAAGAGTAGCACATGATTGGAGAATATTAGAATCAATTAGCTTATTCCTTGATAACAGTATTCTGAGGAATTTTTTGGAGTTGAATTGAATCTACAGAAAAGTGTAGGTCTAACTGAGAGCACTATAATATTTTATCTTAATTTAATGGCATAGAAAAAGAACGTGTAATTATTTAGAATTTCAAATAGATTTCATTAACACTAAAAATTCATATATTTTACATTGATGGATTTTATCTTAATTACTTTATACATTTGCTTTATTGACAATAGATTATTTAACTTATATATTGCAACTTTATTGTTGAGTATGGATATGCAATTGATCTTGACAAATTCATCTTATATTCAACACCTTACAAATATTCAGATTATTTCAAATGTTATTTTCTGTAAATATTCTGGATTTTATTCAAAGAAAAACCTATTACTTTTATGAATGCTAGCTTTGTTTCTTCTTTCACATGCCATGTTTATTTGTTTTTAGATTTATTTTCTTACTGGAGATGTGAAATAGGAGATACAGAATAATACTTTATAAAACTAGTGAGTGAGAATGCATACCATTACTGTGTTCTTGATTATTATTATTATTATTATTATTATTATTATTATTATTTTGAGATGGAGTCTCGCTCTGTCACCCAGGCTGGAGTGTAGTGGCGTGATCTCGGCTCACTGCAAGCTCTGCCTCCCGGGTTCACGCCATTCTCCTTCCTCAGCCTCCCAAGTAGCTGGGACTACAGGCGTCCACCACCGCGCCCAGCTAATTTTTTGTATTTTTAGTAGAGACGGGGTTTCACCGTGTTAGCCAGGATGGTCTCGATCTCCTGACCTCGTGATCCGCCCATCTCGGCCTCCCAAAGTGCTGGGATTACAGGCGTGAGCCACCGTGCCCGGGCTGCTCTTGATTATTTAAAAAATTTAATATCTCAATACCAATTATACTATTTACTGTACATTTAAAATACATTTTCTTCTTGCTTTCAGAAGTTTAATTTTATTATTTTTGGTAGGGTTTATTTCTGGGATGTGAACTTGGTTCAACATATACAAATCAATAAAAATGATTCACCACATAAACAGAATTAAAAGCAAAAGCCATATGACATCTCAATAGATGCAGAAAAGGCTTTTGATAAAATTCAACATCCTTCATGTTAAAATCCCTCAACAAATTAGGCATCAAAGAAACATAACTCAAAATAATAAGAGCCATCTATGACAAACCCACAGCCAACAGCCAACATCATACTGAACAGGCAAAAGCAGGCAGCATTCCCCCTGAGAACTGGAAAAAGGCACGGATGATCATTCTCACCACTCCTATTCAGCATAGTACTGGAAGTTCTAGCCAGAGCAGTCAGGCAAGAGAAAGAAATAAAAGGCATCCAAATAGAAAGAGAGGAAGGAAGTCAAATTGTCTCTCTTCACAGACAACGTGATTCTATACTTACAAAATCCTAAAGACTCCAGCAAAAGGCTCCTAGAAATCATTAACAACTTCAGTAAAGTTTCAAGATACAAAATCAGTGTAGAACCATTACTAGCATTTTTATATACCAATAATGTTCAAGCTGAAAGCCAAATTAAGAATACAATCTCATTGACAATGCTACAAAAAGCATAAAATACCAAGAATAGAGCTAACCAAGTAGGTGAAAGATCTTTACGATAAGAACTACAAAACACTGCTGAAACAAATCAGAGACGACATGAACAAATGAAAAAACAGTTCATGCTCATGGATAGAAATAATCAATATTGTTAAAATGGCCATACAGCTCCATGAATTTCTTTAAAAAATTGTATATATTGATTTTTATCAAAAGCTTTGTCTGCATACCTCTGTTGAGATTAACAAAGTCTTTTTTTTCTTATTTGATGTGTTTCTGCAGTAAGTGATTTTCAAAGATTTTCTAATGTTAAATTATATATGAATAACTGGAATGAGCTCAATTTGGCCATGACATATCTCCAAGTTTTAAAAATACATCTTCCTATTCTATTTGCCACTTTTATTTTTCAGTTTCTTACATCTATATATATAAGGGAGAGTGATTTATAATTTCTCATTATCACACTGCTTATATTAGTTTTCTATTGTGCCTGTAACAAATTACCACAAGCTTTGTGACTTAAAACAATACAATTTTATCTTACAGTTCTGTGGGTCAGGATACAACACTGGTCTCATTGGGCTAAAAATCAAGTTATCTACAGAACTACATTCCTCTCTGGAGCTTCTAGGGAAAAAAATCCATGACCTTGCCTTTTCTAGCTCCTTGAGGCTGTCTCATTCATTGACTCATGGGCTTTTTCAAGGCTGGCAGTGGCAGATCATGTCCTTCTCATGTTGCACCTCTGACCATTCTTCTATCCTCGACTCTCTCTTAGACTTACCTAGGAAAGCTTCTCCACTTATAAGGACTCTTATTATTACATTAGAATCACCATAATTCTCCAGGATAAACTCTGTGTTAAGATCAACTGCTTAGCAAACTTCATTCCATCTGCAACTTTTAAAATCATTTGCCAGATATCATAGGATATTCTCAGATTGCAGGGAGTAGGATGTG
Source organism: Pongo abelii (assembly GCF_028885655.2). Taxonomy (NCBI): domain Eukaryota; kingdom Metazoa; phylum Chordata; class Mammalia; order Primates; family Hominidae; genus Pongo; species Pongo abelii. The sequence continues at coordinate 15,100,146 of NC_071994.2, forward strand.
GATAACTTTGGGTACTATTATTCTTGGTAACATACTGCCTTTTTTGATGTTGCTATTGCAGAAAATAGAAGAAAAATAACAATTGTGTCCTGGCTGACACTGGCTGGGAGCTCATTGTCAGTAGACGTGTGCTGGACCACCAGGCAGTGAGGTAGAACCTAGGAGAGAGTAGAGAAATAGAGAGCTGAGGCAATGAGTCATAACCAACGTGGGCTTCTTTTTGTCCCATGAAAGATTTGGTGTGACATGAGCTGATGAAAAAGAACTTAATTCAAGTAATAAATTTATTTCTATTTTCACAAATTTGGAAGTTTTAAAATGGTACCCTGTTTCCTGGTTCCTTGAGAACTTGTGGGGTTGAATGGTGGGAAATCAAATGCATAATCAGCATCAGCATTACATTAAAGAGTACACGTGCAGGTTTGTTACATGGGTACATTACATGATGCTGAGGCTTGAGGTCCCAAAAATCCCATCACCCAGGCAGTAAACATAGTACCAAACAGGGGCTCTTCAACCTATGCCCCCTCCCTCCCTTCCCCATCGAGTGAGTGGTCCTCAATGTCTATTGTTCCCATCTTTACATTCATATGTATTCAATGTTTAGCTCCCACTTGCTAGTGAAAACAATGCAGTATTTGGTTTTCTGTTCTTCCGTTCATTTGCTTAGGATAATGACCTCCAGTTCCATCCATGTTGCTGCCAAGGACAAGATTTCATTGTTTTTTATGATCGCATAGTATTCCACGTTTTATATGTACCACAATTCCTTTATCCAATCCACCATGGACAGGCCCCTAGGGTTGATTCCATGTCTTTGCTATCATGAGTAGCACTGCAATGAACATATGTGTGCATGTGTCTTTTTGATAGAATGAATTATTTTCCTCTGGGTATATACCCAGTAACGGGATTGCTGAGTCAAATGGTAGTTGTGTTTTTAGGTCTTTTAGGAATCAACACACGGCTTTCTACAGTGGCTGAACCAGTTTCCATTCCCACCAACAGTGTATAAGTGTTCCCTTTTCTCCACAGCCTTGTCGGCAACTGTTGTTCTGTGACTTTTTAGTGATAGCGATTCTGATTGGTGTAAGATGGTATCTTATTGTGGTTTTGATTTACATTTCTCTGATGATTCATGATGTTGAACATTTTTTCATATTTGTTGGTTGCTTGTGTGTCTTCTTTTGAGAGGTGTCTGTGCGTGTCCTTTTCCCATTTTTAATTGGATTTTTTTTTTTTTTTTTTGGTTTTTGCTTGTTGATTTGTTTAAGATCCTTGTAGAAGCTGGATATTAGACCTTTGGCAGATGTATAGTTTGTGAGTACTTTTTCTCATTCTTAGGCTGTTTGTTTACTGGTAATTTCTTTTTTTTTTTTTTTTTTTTTTTTTTGAGACGGAGTCTTGCTCTGTCACCCAGGCTGGAGTGCAGTGGCGCGATTTCCGCTCACTGTGAGCTCTGCCTCCTGGGTTTGCCCCATTCTCCTGCCTCAGCCTCCTGAGTAGCTGGGACCACAGGTGCCCGCCACCACGCCCGGCTAACTTTTTTTTTGTATTTTTAGTAGAGACGGGGTTTTTTTTTCTGGAAATACACACAAAAATCTAGAAATATAACACATTATAGAAGTACCACAGGACCACATATCTGAGGGGAAATTAGGACCCTCTGTGGGGTTACTGTGCTGAGTTACATCCTAACAAATCTATCCCCAAAGACAGCTTATAAGAGTGAACAGGACTTGCTAACCTAAATAGGTGTAGAGCTAGCACTACTCCAGGGAAGTGGAAATAGCAGCAAGTCAGCCAGGAAAAACAATAGAGGTGTAAACGAAGGGAATAATTAGTACACTAGAGCATAACCATCATCAACACTTGGCTTGTATCCTCATTTGGGAAGAACTGCTGAATGCTGGATATGAAAGCTAATGTCTTTGAGAGTCAGTGGACAAGTCTGTAACAGGGGCATGCATCTATGCAAAAGTGACAGTGAGACTAACTCACGGAAGGGTATTGTGGAAAGTGGTGTCTTTACCATTGTTCTTTAATGGTCCATGTGCCATGGATAACTACTTTTCCTTGTGTTGCATCTGGCTGGGACTGGACAGAGAAACAACATCATATTGTATCCATGGAGATAGTTGAAAGTGCTGCAAAATGACATCCTGCAGTTGTCTTGTTTTGTTTTTTGTAAAAGCCTATCCAGTGATATCTAGGAGATATAGACATGTATATATACACACACACACACGTAAAGATCCATATATATGTACATATACATATGCACGCGCACACACACACACACACACATATATATATCCAGGTATAAAGTGACATCTGTAATTTACCAATGAGTGGCCTCCAGTCACCACACTTAATTGGGAACATGTTTTCCATGGCAAAAACACGTTTCTGTTGCAAAGAAAGAGAAAATTATGCTATAATTTAACCAATTACACACACAATAGTGTAATGAACATTATGTTAATATCTTTGACTCTGAAATGGGATATCCAAGGGTTTTCTGGTTGATCAATAGAACCAAATGAAAACCAGTTTCTCCCCTGGAATGAGAAAATATATGAGGAGGCTGATATAAAGGCCCAAAAGACATTTTTGTCCACAAACAAAATGAGAATTTTGCCTTACAAAATTAAACGTGGAAGTAAATGTTTCTATTATCATCTGTCTTGAACATCCAAATAAGTGCTTACAATGGAGAAAAAAATCAGTAGGTTAAAAGACACATATATATGTATATAGATATTATGTGCATATATATGTAAACATACATATGTGTATAGATATTCATATATGTAAATTCTTGCGGAGGAATCATAGAATTAACATGATTGGTAGAGGGAATTTAGAGTCCAATTTGAATTGTTTAAATGTTAGTGGATGTCAGGATGTTATTAGGCTTATTGTTTTGTTTCAAATATTACAAAATATTTTATAAGAAAAATTCTGAAAAGATTTTAAGAAGTCCTTGGCAAAAAAAAAAAAAAAAAAAAGAAAGAAAGAAAGAAAAAGAAAAAGAAAAAGAAAAAAATACCAAGATGAGAGAGTGGATTGGGAAAGTGTTAGTAGCAAACTGATTTTTGTTTGTTTGTTTACATTATGTCAATCTTTTGGTTCTATGAAACATTTCTCCTACTGCCTTAAATATGATACACAATAAATTAACATTTGCCAACAACATGATATTTTTCTTGAATTTTTGGAAACTTCTGAAGCATTCACTAAGGAGTTAACATTTTACAAGGATGAAAAAATAGAACAGTCCAGTTACTGTGGCATAAGAAAAGACTTTGTCCTACCTGGGGTTACAAGTCTAATGAAATCACATGAACTGGGTGGAGAGTTTTTCAAAAAAACAGAAGTAATAGTAGGGAAAGTATATTAAATAATTACAACTGTTATGTGATAAGACACACAATAAGGATTTTATAAAATACAGTATTATTAAATACAATCATGTTTTTAAGAAGATCCCTAATTCAGAAGCACTCATAATTTATATTTAGTTTTTATTACATGAAGCCAAAGAAACATGAGTCCTATTAACAGTGACTCTGGCAAGCGAGACATGCATACTATTCAGGAGACACAGCAATGGAGGGGAGCTAGCACTGACAATATGCTCTTACTTTGATACTGTGTTAGCATGTGAGAAGTGAAGTTAGATTATTATATCAGGGGTATATTACAAAACTTAAAAACATTGCAGATACCTATCTGGCAAGGAGAGTGAGGTAAATCACAGGAAACTAGTGGCCCATGGGTCTAAGAAAAAGTTTCATCACAAATTACACATCAGACAGGTATTCATCCTCTTTGAGGACTGTGAATTAGAGTCCACACACCAGAAAGGACAACAACTTCCATTGGTGTGTTCTGAAGAGATGCAAAGGTAGGAAGAGACCATGCCTTACGGTAGCACCATGTTTGATCTTAGGAGGAGTCTAAGTGGAGATGATGTGAACGCCAGGCCTATGGGGGTCAGTGTAAACTGAGCTACAGGAAACTTGGGTATGGAAAAATATTGCCAGAAATTTTGCTGCAAATAGTCAGTTCTCTTTCTTTCCGGAATCTGAGCAGGAAGGTAAATATCCCAATTTCAGTTCATCAAGGCTTAGATACTTTGCATAAGGTCAGTAACACTGTGTTCCCTTGCCGAGGATTAGGCAGCTATAGTTCAGTGCAGATTTGTCCTAGCTGACTGCCTGGGTCAATATGAGAATGAGGATGTAAGTAAAAAATCCAGCTCTGCCCTAATCAAAGAGAGGAAATAAAATATTATTATGAATATTATTTGATTATTTCAATCAAATATGTTATTATGAATATTATTTGCCAGAGACACAAAATCTCTTGCCACTAGGTTTTGATATTGATCAAGGAAAATATTTAAAAGTGGCTCTCCACTAAGCGTTTTCTCTCCTGGTGCCAACAGCAATACCTGGACATCAGAGGCAGATGCAGTCAAGGGAATGATCATAAACTTTCTTTGGAAAGAGAACTTCTTACTACCAAGCCAGTCGGGGGCTTGGATCTTGCCCTAAGAGCAACTGAAAAGTTTGAGGCTTTTTCTGAAAAGGCAGCCCCAGGTCCCAGGAGTGAGTGAACATGAGACCAGAGCTCAGGCTTAGGGGAAAAGCACCACTTCCTGAGACAGGACTGAGATTTCCTCAAGATATCCACATTTTCCAGGTCACTGAGTATGGCAGAAAACTTTCTGAACCTTCCTGAACTAAACAAACTTTACAAATTGACGAAATGAAAAGGGACTGAGTAAAGCTGTTCATTATTGGAAGAAAAAAAACACAAAAATGTTATCATTACTTATGTATTAGGTTGGTGCAAAAGTCACTGCGGTTTTTGACACTAAAAGTAATGGCAAATATATCAATAAATAATAGTAAAATTAATTGCAGTATCCTGTGTTGGACAAGAGAACAGACAATGTGTACATTTTTATCTTCCTGCAAAGTATCTCAAGTTTGGAGTCTCGGAGGTGGGGAAGAAATTAATGTGCAATGATGTTAAAAAGGCCTTCACCCTGAGAAGATGCACCTCCTCACAGCATGTTTTTTACTCTCCGGGAGGTTCAGATCCTAATTGGGCTGATGATACGATGCCTGGGGCTCACAATGGCGCTTTTTGTTTCAACTATTTATACAGTTGGAGTTCTCCATATAATTAATATGAACTATCATTTATGGGGATCCTTCTCAGTGAGTACTAGTCATCGTTCTACTACTTCTTATTTCAGATATCTGCAAATGACTTCATCCTTTTCTCTCGAAAATCTATGCATTTATTTTAGATACCAAACTTGGGCGATTGTTCAGGTAAATAATATTGACAAAAGAGTGGGAGAAGGTAGGAGATTATTTTAGGAAAGGGAGTGCCAATGGAAGCTCTGAGTTGATTCTCTCTCTTCCATCAGTTCTTTCTGTCTGGAGCACTGTGGAAATAGCAGCAAATCAGCCAGGAAAAACAATAGCGGTATAAATTAATTGAATAATTAGTACACAGAAGCATAATAACCATCATCAACACTGGGTTTGTATCCTCATTTAGGAAGAACTGCTGAATGCTGGATATGAAAGCTAATGTCTTTGAGAGTCAGTGGACAAGTCTGTAACAGGGGCTTTGCTGCTGGAAAGAAAGTGACCAAGGGTCTGGTAAGTGTCTTTTTGTTGAGCCCGAGAGTTCTAGCAAGAGATATTTGCTGAGCTGCAAGGATAAGACACATCAAATCTGGCTGGTTCTCTAAAGAGGCTCCCTAGAAATGTTCTCATGTAATCCTAATGAATATTTCCCCTTTGACACTTAGGCAAGAATGATAGACTTAGCTCTGTGCTGTGACATTCCATGTGCAACACGATCCCTGCATTGGAGGCTGATGTAATCAAGGCTTCCACTATATCAGATGCTTCCTCCCTTTTTTTTTTTTTTTTTTTTTCAGAGTAGGAGCACTGTCCAAGTTGATTTCCAAATTCAAATCAGCTGAGTTGAATGTCATTTTGTGGACTCCCAAAGACACAAAGAACATGAGACTGTATATTTCCACCAATCTTTTTCTGTCCTTTTCAAATCCAAGGCAGCCTGGGAATGAATGCAGTCAGTGCCACCATAGCAGGAACAGGCACAGTTCTGATGGCTGTGGAAGTAACAAATATCTTTTTAAGAATAATTTGTATCTCTACTTATAACACATTTTTTTCTGTAGTAAGTACTGTTGCACTAATATAATAATATAAATAGGTTTTATATTCAGGAGGTTTCCTTGTGAATTCTCACCATGGAGTTAACTGGAGTCATTGGACTTATACACATTGGACTATCTCTTGAAATTTACAGGATTTGGGCTTTTGAACCATGCCAGGAGTAATGTACCAAAAAAAAAAAATAACCTCTTCTCTCTGACCACTCTGATGTTGTGTGCTTGGACAATGGAAAATGTTGTAAGGACTCAGAGTCCAGGGAGTGCTTCCCTCTTGATTTGAAACACTAGCTGAAGAGAAAACAGAAAACTGACAGCTGTAGCTACACCATAATTTCCAAGGATTCTGAGCAACAAGCTAAGATGACTGGGTCATATACATTCATTTTCCTCAATGGCATCCAGAGTGAGTGAGAAGTTCAGGGGGTTAAATGCAGGCTGTTTTGTGTCATAAGAAGCAACTGGTTTTAAAGACCAAAAGATACTTCTAAGCTAAACAAAAGCAAAACAAAACAAACAAAATACTATGAGGTGTAGGGTTGGCTAAAACAAACAAACAAAATCAGTTTAGACACTTTCAGTCTAATCTGCCACTCTTTTTAAATATACATATATAAAATATACATGTGTATATATGTGTAATAATAGTATATCTATATAGTATATCTTACTGTGGTAAGAACATTTAACATGAGATTAGCAACCTAAAGCATTTTTGTGTACAAGATATTATTGTTGACTATAGGTACAATAGTGTACACAGGATCTCCAGAGCTTACTCACCTTGCTTGACTGAAGCTTTATATCTGTTGATTAGCAACTCCCCACTTTTGCTATCCTCAGATCCTGGAAACCAGCATTTCAGCCTCTGATTCTATGAGTCACACTATTTTAGATACCTCGTATGATTGGAATCATGCAGTATTTGTCTTTCTGTGACTGGTTTTTATCATGTGCATCATGGCCTCAGTGTTCATTTATGTTGCAGTATATTGCAGAATTTCCTTCTTTCTAAGCCTTAAAAAGGCCTTTCTTCATTATTGGAAGAAAAAAAGCAAAAACATTATCTTTATTTATGTATTAGGTTGGCATATAACACATTTTCATGTTTTGGCTACTATGAATAGTGATGAAATGAACATACGAGTGTTAGTATCTCTTAGAGGTCCCAATTTTACTGTTTTGGGATTAATATCCAGAAGTGGGATTGTTGGATCATATGGGAGTTCTTATTTAAGTTTTTGAAAAAAATTCTATGTTTTTCCATAGTGGCAGCACCATTTTACATTTCCACCAACAGTGTGCAAAGGTACCAACTTCTTTACAACCTCACCAACACTTGCTGACTTTGTTCTATAGTTGCCAACCTGACAGGTGTGAGATAATATTTTACTGCGGTTTTGATTTTCATTTACCTGATGGTTAGTGATTTCAGTACTTTCACATATACCTGTTGGTATACTTAGATAAGTTTCCTACTTATCTAACTGTAAGATAATTAGAAATAAGAAAATTAGAATTTTCTTATTTCTTCACAGGTTGTGTTTTTTGTACCAAATAATGAGAACAAACTATCTGTAGTCTCCTGAACATATCTATGATGATGTGGCATTTCCACAGATCCCAGTGGTTTGAGGTTTCCAAAACATTTTTCCTATTCTCACACTATTGGGTAATCACCATGTACAACTGTGAGACTATGTATAGCTGACTATTTGGGAGTTTACACATTAAGAATCCTGTGATGACAAAATATAGTATAATAAAGACATCTTATATTATAATGCTGATTATTGTTTTGATTCTGTACCATTCCTTTCTCCTACTTCTGCAAGAACCAGGACACAGAATATCATTTCAAAGTTATGAGACCCATAATAGAAATAAGTTGTTAGTTGGTTTGGGTTATTTTGGTTCGGGTTATTTTTGTATCATTCCATGTCACAACAAGTATTTCAAAGGAGAAAAAGAAATCCATGTTGGTTGTTTCTCATCCCAACAACTCTATTTGTCCCACTTTTTAATATATTCTTCCCCTATGACTGAAGTTACAGGATATTTCTACTGCCAATGAATCCTCAGCCGGAATATAACCTGTTATTATTTTCCATCTTCCTTGACAATATCCTTAGACAAGAATAACGTGGTATTTAGAATAATAGCCCCACAAAGATGTCCACATCCTGATCCCCAGAACCTTTGAATACATTATATGGCACATGGGTGTCAAAGGTTGCAGAATTAAGATTGGTAGACTCTGACTTTAAAACATGGAGATTATCTTGGATGCACTCCCATGCCCAGTATAATCACATGGATTCTTAACAGTGGAAAACCTTTTCTGCTTGTAGTCATAGTGAGTGATGTGACAATGGCAGAAGAGTTCTTCTCCTTCCTTGTGAGAAGGACCTAACTCACCATTGCTGGCTTTGAAGGGACCAAGAACTGTGATCAACCTCTAGAAGCTGAAAAATGCAAAGAGGTGGATTCGTCCTTGGAGCCTTCAAAAAAGAACAATAAAAATTCAATACAGGCAGGGAAATAATATGCATATCTCACTATGAATAAAGTGTAAGAGGCCAGAAATAATTTTTCAAATAAAATGTTATAATATATGAAAAGAAAAAATATGGCAATGTATCATGATCATGATGAACTCATTCCAGATATTCAAATATATTTTAACATTCTGATCTTTAAATACCACATTTACCACAGAAGCAGACTGTTTAAAGTATAATAGTATAATAGTCTCAATAGATGCATGACAACAAATCTTTGGAATGAAAAAGCAAGTATTCATAATTTTAAAGCAAACTCTTAAAAATAAGGATAAAGGAAAACTTCCTAAGCTAACAAGAAAATTGATTTTAAACCTACAGTGAATAGCATTATTAGTGATAAAACCTGAAAAGTGTTACATTATTGTCAGCAACACAATTATACATATTTCCTACATTTATTCAGGATTATTCTGGGTCCTTTATGTAGTAAAGTAAGATAATTCATAATTAAATATAAATTGTTAAAGAAGAACCAAACTGTCATTAGTTGCAGATAATGAATTTTTGTGTAGAAAATTTAAATGTATTTATAGAAAAAGATTAGATATAAAATGAGAATTTGGCAAGGAGGATGTATATGGAGAAAATACTAAAATCACTTGTATAACTGTATGACAATAAAAAAGTAGGACTACATGACTTAAAATAATTATATTATCAATAGCAATAGATATATTAAGTGTCTTAGTCCCTTTTGTGTTTTTATCAAGGAATTCCTAAGGCTTGGCAATTTATAAAGAAATAAGATGTGTTTGGCTCATGCTTCCGATGACTGGAAAGTTCAAGATTAGGTATCTGCATCTGGTGAGAGTCTCAGGCTGCTTGCGCTCATTGTGGAAAGTGAAGAAGAGCTAGCATGTGCAGAGGTCACAAGGAAACAGTGGAAGCAAGGGGAAAGAGGCACCACACTCTTTTTAGAGAAAGTGGAGAAATACATTATGTTTGTTGACTGGAAGATTAGTTATTACAAAGCTATCTATGCTATGATGAGATTACAGACCTTGCTGAAACCTAGATTTCAGCTTCTCAAAAGACCTAGTCAAGCCACACCCAGACTTCTGAACCACAGGAACTGTGACATAATAAACATATTGTTTTAGACAACTAAGTTTGTGGTAACTTTTTACAATAAAATTGCATATGGAATTTTAGTTTTAAAAAATCACTTCACAAATGTTCCATTTTCTTTATTTTTAAAGAAACACCTGTTGTTCAAATTGTTGTTCCTATAAAGAAAGATTTCTCAATAGTGGCCTCTCCTATTCACCAGCCTGCACAAGTTGTTTCAACTAGTCAGAATGCTGCTCTGTGATAGATTTCACAGAGGTAAAGCCCTATTTATGGTGCATTTTCCTCCTTTTTATCTCTTTATTTTATAGGCTATTTTTATAAATTGTTTTTCCAGCTTTTATTTGTAACTATTCTTGGAATGAGTAGGATTTTATTGTTCTAGTTATTTATAGAAGATTTCTTTAGAAAGTGTGTTTTTGCTGACATATTCTGGGCATTTTAAAAATTATTTGGGCATCTTGACTTTGCTTCTCTCCTGCTACATTTATTTTAATGTATTCTGATGCTGTTCTTTTTTCATATTGTTTTAGGAAGAAAAGGAACCATTTGAATTTGGAATGCATTTTTTTTGCATTTACCAACTACAATAAATGTATCTTTTTCAATCCCCCCATAATTGTTAGGATATGTTAGAAACAGTTACCTTTTGACAAATCTAGCATTCCAAGATAAGTTCCTTCATAGTATTCTCTTGCTACTTTAATGCAGATTGGCCTTAGAGGTACCTGTCTTGAGCTGCCTACTTAGAGTTAAAACCAACATTTTAGAACTTATCTAGTGATCTGGCCAGACTCAGTGGCTCACATCTGTAATCCTAGCACTTTGGGAGGCTGAGACATGTGAATTTCTTGAGCCCAGGAGTTCAAGACCAGCCTGGGCAACATGGAGAAACCCCATCTCTACAAAAAATATAAAAATTACTGACCCTAACAAAAATGAGGCCCAGAATCAGGTGATAAGATATTACAGGAATGGAGAAAAGAGAAGGTGAAATCTCTACAGACAGTATGGGGCAGAAAAAAAAAAAATGAAGAAGTACTGGGTACTCATTTATTTGGAATTTTCCAAACTTTATAAAACCAATACACTCACGTGATCCAGGAAGCTTAATGAATCCAAGTATAAAATATGTGAAGAAAACTATATCAAAGCACGTAAAAATAAAATTTCTCAAAACCAATGATCCAAAGAAAATCTTAAAAGTAGCCAGAAGGTGAAAACACATTTTACACACAGAGAATGACAGTAGACTTTTAAAATCAGAAAGAATGTTAGTGACAATATACAATAGCAAAATTTCAAAATGCTGAGAAAAAAATTGTCATTGTAGAATTCCATCCCCAATGAAAACATCTTTCAAAATGAAGACACAATAAAGATGGTTTTAGATACACAAACACTAAAAGAACCCATTACTAGAAGCCTTGCCTTACAAAAAGAAAATGCTAAAACTTTCAGAATAGTACCAGATGCAAATGAGGAATGAAGGACACCATAAATGAAAACATCAGGAGAAAAATAAGAAGTTTTAATCATTTCTGTATATCTTTAAAAGATAAGTGACTCTTTAAACAAGAATTGTAACAATGTATTTTTACGATTAATACACGTGTGTAAGTGATACGTAAGGCAACAAAAGCATCAAGTCCAGGAGGGTAGACATGGGAGTACCATTGTAAGGTTCTTAAACTACGGATAAAGTATTATAATTCCAATTGATTATAGACTATGATAACCTAAACATGTACAATATAAACCCTAAAACACATGATAATAGCATAACAAAGAATTATAACTAATGAGCAAAAATAGAAGATAACATATGATCATAAAAATATGTAATTAGTCCAAAGAAGGCAGTAAATAGTGAAAAGGGGGACAAAAATGGATAGGACAAATCTAAAGCAAATGGCAAGGTAAAAGATTTAAATATAGCCATGTAAGTAATCACAGTAAATGCAAATGATATAAAAAACTCAGTTTAAAACCAGGGATTGACAGATTGGATTAAAGGAAATAAAAAGACCAAACTCTATGCTGCTTAAAAGAAATATACTTTAAGTACAAAGAGACAGATAGGTTTTGAGTAAAAGGAGAAAAAAAAGATACAGTGTGAAACGAAAGTTGAAATGTCTGCAGTGATATCACATTAGATTTCAGAACAAAGAGTATAACAAGGAATAAAGGAGATCTTCTTATTAGAAAAAACGTAACAAAATAGCAACTGAATTAATAACAATAATAATAATAATAATAATAATAATAATAATAATAATCTCCCCAAAAAGAAATCTCCAGGCATGGATTATGTCACTGGAGAATTCTACCAAAAATTTAGTAAAGAATCAACACCAATATATGCAATATTTTCCAGGAAATTAAAGGCAAAGGAGAACCTCGCAATAATTGTATAAAGCTAATATGACCCTGATAACAAAGCTAGTCACAGACAGTACAAAAAAACTGAACTTCAGACCAGTAGTCTTTATAAGTATACATGCAAATATTATTTTAAAGAAATAGAAGCAAATATTCTTAACCAAATATTCACAAATAGAATTCAGCAATAATAGTCCCCCTTATTCTTATGGGGTAGAATTTCAAGACCCCCAGTGGATGCCTGAAACCACAGATAGTACTAGATCCTATATACAATGTTTTTCATATACCTATAATAAACTTTAATTTTCAATTTAGACACAGTACAAGATTACAACAATAACTAAAAATAAAATAGAAATAATATAAATAAATTTATAAATAAATTCAAATGTAGCAATTTAAAACTTATTAATTGTTCATATGTAGAATTTTCAATTTAATATATTCTGACTGCCATGGACCACGAGTGGTTGAAACCATGGGAAATGAAACTGCCAAAAAGGGGGTTACTACTCTATACAAACAGGATTATACATGATGACCAAGTTGGTTTATTTCAAAAATGCAAGGCTGGCTCCGTATTCAAAAATCAATCAGTAAAAATTATCATATTAATAATCTGAAGAAAAATGACAGGATTGTATCAATTGGTGTACAAAAAAAGAATTTAACACAACTCTGCACACATTTATGATTGAAAACCCTAAGAAAATTAAATCTAGGAGAGAACTTTCTCAACTTGATAAAGAGCATATACAGAATATCTACAGCTAATATAATTAATTATGGAAGACTGATTTTTCCCTCAGATCAGAAACAAGACAAGGATGTCTACTTTTACTACTGCTCTTTAACTTAGTACTTGAACTTCTAGCTAGCACTATATGGCAAGAAAATGAAATAAAAGGCATATAAGTTAGAAAAAAGTAAATAAAACTGTTTATTTACATATGAGATGATGGTCTATTTGGAAAATCTCAGGGAAGCTACAAAAATATCCCTAGACTAAGTGAGTTAGGGGTGGTTGCAGGATACACGATTGAGATTTAGAAGTGTATTCTTATATACGAACAATGAATATGTAAACAAAAATTAATAATAGCCAAGTGCAATTGTTCAAAAATACCTAAGTCTAAATCTAACAACATAAGAACAGTATGCTAAAAACTGCAAAATGCTGATTAAATAAATCAAATAAGATTAAAATAAATAAAGAGACATTCAGTGTTCATAAATTGGAGCACCCAGCATAGTAAAGATATTGTCTCCCCCAAAAGATATAAATTATAAATAAATTCAAATGTAGCAATTTAAAACTTATAAATTGTTCATATCTAGAATTTTCAATTTAATATATTCAGACTGCCATGGACCACGAGTGGTCCAGTTTAATGCAATTTCTATCAAAGTCTCAGCAAAATTTTTGTAGCTATAGATAGGATTATTGAGAAATGTATGTGGAAATGAAAAGAATTAGAATATCTGAAACAAATTTTGAAAAAGAAGAAGAAAGTAGGCTGAATAACTACTGATTTCAATACATATATACTTACAATAATTAAAACTGGTTGGAGTTGGTGGAGCAATAGGCATGTCAATGTCATATCTTTTGCCAATTTTTAAATTGGAATGTTGGTGTTTTACTGTTGAGTTGAGAGTTCTTTATGTATTCCAGATACAGACCCTTGATGCTAGCTATTTGATAGATACACGGTTTGTGAACATTTTTTTCCCCAGTCTGTAGCTTCTCTTTTCATCCCCTTACCAGAATATTATTATCGGAGCATACATTGTTAATTTTTATAAAGTTCAATATATCATAAAATATTATGGATTATATTTTTGATGTCTTATCTAAAAATTCTTCCAAAAGCTCTATGACCCAAAGATTTTTACCTTGTCTTTTTCTAAAAGTTTTATGCTTTTACATGTCACTTTAAATTCATGATTCACTTTGTGTTAACTTTTTTTATAAAGTGCAACATTTAGGCTAAGTTTCAATATTTTTCATACAGATACTCAATTTCTCCAGCACCATTTGTTGAAAAAGGCTATTCTTTCTTCATTGAATTGCTTTTGCACCTTTGTCAAAAATCAGCTGGCCAGGCCAGGCGCTGTGGCTCACTCCTGTAATCCTAGCACTTTGGGAGGACCGAGGCAGGCACATCATGAGGTCAGGAGGGAGGACCGAGGCGGGCACATCATGAGGTCAGGAGATCAAGACCATCCTGGCTAACACAGTGAAACCCCGTCTCTACTAAAAATACAAAAAAATTAGCCAGGCTTGGTGGTGGGTGCCTTTAGTCCCAGCTACTCAGGAGGTTGAGGCAGGAGAATGGCGTGAATCCTGGAGGCAGAGCTTGCAGTGAGCCAAGATCACGCCACTGCATTTCAGCCTGGGCAACACAGCAAGAATCCATCTCAAAAAAAAAAAAAAAGAATCAGCTGGCCATACTTGTGTGGAACTCTATCTGGGTTCTTCATCATACACCGTTAATATGCTTATTGCCCCAGCAACTCTAACCAGTGTTAATTACTATAAATATATATGTGTTGAAATCAGGAGAATTAGTCAGCCCACTTTCTTCTTTTTTTTTCATGTGTAATTGTGAGGGAGTAACAAGGAGAATTTTGTGACAATGGAATGATGCTCAATAGTGGTGATTGTTATACAAATCTATGCATATTATAAAATCTCATAAAACTATACATACATTTTATACCAATGTCAATTCTATAGATACATAAGATGTAACCATTGGAAGAAACAGATGAAGGACACATGACATCTTTTGTTCTACGTTAGCAACTTCCTGTGAATCTGTAATCATTTGACATAAAAGTGGAAAAATATAAAATAGATTGGAAGAGACACTTCAGTAAAGAAGATATACACGTGATGAATAAACACATGAAAAGATGCCGTTAGTCATTAGGAAAATGCAGATTAAAAACTACAATTAGGTGCTACAAAACATAAAGTAAAACAAAAAGAACTAACATGCTTTACTTATGAGAATCAGTACTGGCTTGACTCTAGATAGTTTCACATCTGTCAGATGAATCATTTATTTCCAGAAACCTCTATCTTTTGGAGACTTCTTAGTTTTATCTAGGAGACTAGATTCGGTAGGGAGATCTGGGTCCATTACCATTTCTCCATGAATTCCCTATCCATTGAAAAAATGTGCAGATACTGCATTTTTTTCTGATGTCTGAGAAGAGATTCTATTTTTTTTTTTTGCACATGAAAGTGTTTATTAATCAGGAACTTTTGATCTTTCTCCCTAGACCCTTGTCCGTTGGACTGTCTTCGGGCCTTTTTCTTTAACTTTTATTTTAAGTTCAGGGGTACAAGTGCAGGTTTCTTATATAGGTAAACTTGTGGCATGGAAATGTGCCGTACAGATTATTTCATCACCCAGGTATTAAGCCTAGTACCCAGTAGTTATTTTTCGTGGTCTTCTCCCCTCTCCCACCCTCCAACCTCTGAAAGCCCTCAGCAAAATGATCATTGGGAAAACTGGAAAGTTATCAAAACTATTTTTTATTACAGGCACTGTTGTGTTAAAATTCAAAGTAACACTGGCTTTTTGTTGTTATTGTTTGCTTTGTTTTGTTTTGTTTTTGTGGTTTTTTTTTTTTTTTAAATCCAGTTCTTCTTCAAAAGCAGAACATATATTTTTGAATTGAGATTCAAACTCATGTCATCATTTTGTTTAATGCAAAGTGGAGGGGACTCCAAAGGCCTGAGATGAAGCTTTGGGATACAAGTCTTGATACTACCGTGAGGTGGAATCCCAGCCAATGGAATTCTGTTCTCTTTAACAGGGCCTTGTGATTGTACTGATGATGCTAAACTGCTTGCAACTTTCAATTACTTTTGCTCTCTGCAGACTCACCCATACTGCAGATGGCAATAAAATCAGATGGGTGAGTAACAGTTGAGAGAATGAGGATGCAATTGATTATTTTATTTAGTAATCTTGCGTATAATTATTCAAATATTTGTTAAGAGGAAGAAAGGCACAGCTGTTTTTCATGTACAGTTTTTGAGGACCACTCCTCAAACAGTATTTTGATCATATTTGCCCTATATTTATAAACACCTAGGGTACTCAGGAACTCTCAACGATAACACCAAGTAATTCAATATTTTTTGTTAATTGATTCATTAGTTGATTTAATATCTATTGAACACTTATTTGTTTGATACATTGTACAGCATGGTAAGGATATAAAAGTAAGCCATTCACTTCAAAAAAACTCAAAGTAGGCTGGGCGCAATGGCTCACACCTGTAATCCCAGCACTTTGGGAGGCGGAGGCAGTTAGATCACATGAGGCCAGGAGTTTGAGACCAGCTTGACCAACATGGAGAAACCCCATCTCTACTGAAAATACAAAAATTAGCTGGGCATGGTGGTGCACGTCTATAATCCCAGCTGCTCAGGAGGCTGAGGCACAAGAATCACTTGAACCAGGGGGGCGGAGTTTGTAGTGATCTGAGGTTACACCACTGCACTCCAACCTGGGTGACAAAAGGAGATTCTGTCTCAAAAAAAAACCAAACCAAACAAAACAAAACACTCAAAGTATATAAAGGTAATTGCTCAATGAAGAAATAAATTAGCCCTGGCACAGTAGCCCATGCCTGTAATCTTAGTACTTTGGGAAGCCACGGTGAGAGGATCGCTTGAGTCCAGGAGTTCAAGACCAAGTTGGGCAACATAGCGAGACCCCGTCTCTACAGAAAATAAAACATTAGCCAGATATGTGGCACACACCTGTAGTATTAGCTACTTGGGAGACTGAGATGGTAGAACTGTTTGAGCCCAGGAGACTGAGAGTACAGTGAGTGTTGATTGAACAGTGCACTTCACCTTGGGTGACAAAAAAAAAAGAGATAAATTATACTACTGTGATACAGTACATTTAACATACTGTGAACAAGGACTACATACAAAGTGCTTTAAAGAAATTGTCATTTTATTTTCCTGTTCTGCAACATCTCAGGAGTAGGTGATCCATACTTGGGAGTATAGCTTTGCTTTCTTCCTTGTGTGGCTTCTTTTAACGTATGAAAGTTGTAACTAAAGCTTTTTCCTTTACGTCTGCATCATATGGACAGATCTTTGTCATATAACCACACACAGTTATAAGAGTGGTGACGAAATCTAGCTATTGACTGAGCAGTTGTATGTCTAGGTTAAACCCAGGAGCTCTATTCAAGGGAGCAAGATCAGAATAAAAATTGCTAGACAATCCACATTCTCTGACCCTAACACAGTCTTTTCTCTGGCCACTCAAATGTTCAACTTTCTCCCCAAAAAGGAAATGCACTTATTTTCTCATCAAGGTAGAAAATCCAGAGTCTCAGACATTTGTTATACTTAGCACAATCTGAGGAAATTTTTAGTGATTTTACATTATTTTGTCCTACAATTCTGGAACCACTTTCTTGTTATTTGGGGAATCATGTTGTCTGCACTTTCCCACACTCACAGCCAAAATACCATGATAGATTAGGAGGATTAAAAAGAATAAAAACATCTAGTTGGACAAAGGAATAATTAGTAATCCTGGAGTTACCTATTCATAGACTTTATTTGATTCTCTTAGGCAGGAATTGAGATTTGCTCCCCAAGAAATAGAGCAAGATCTGCTTATAATATGGTTTTCATCTCTGCTCATTCTGGCCCTTTACTTATTACCCTCTGGGTATTGGAAATTTTGCCCCATTTTTCCATCCACTTCCTGATGGTGCAGGGGAACTGGAGATTGCATTACATGACAAACGGTTCCAGGTTTTTGCAATCTAGATCTTTGAGTCTGTCAAAATAAGATATCTCCAAAAATCAGGAATGGTAGAACAGCCTTATTCTCATCAATCTGTAGAATTCATGTCTGGATTCAGTGAGGTGGTTCCAGTTTCAGCCACTGTGCCTCCATTCATGTCAGCAGGAAAAAGGAAGAGAAGAAAGAAGCATCCACTTATTTTAAGTGTTTAATTCAGAAATTGTCCTATGAGTGTAATTCTTCTTACATTCAATCAGTCAGGTCTTCGAATCTGACCATAATGAGATGAAAATTAAAATTAAAAACATAGCCACAGATTGACAGCCATTTGTCCAAATATATACAAGTTATTTTTTTAAAGACTAAGAGAGGAAACATAGCCTTAACCTCGTGTGTCTTTAAAAGAATAAATTTAATGTTATTGAAAACACAAATGTTCTCTGATACCTGAGAAAATCTTACATATATTTGTCTATGGTATGTCCTTTATATATATGCCTAGAGATAGATATAAAATTACACACACATATACACATGCATACACACACAAATATATTACACTTCTAATAGACATAAATTAATTTTCCTGGCCCTCATAAATATCCCATATTTCCATGATTTCCAGAAATTACCAGGCTGAATGACCTCATAAATATCCCTACTTGTGTCATCTAGAATATCTCCTGATGGATAAACATTCTTTTGTCTTCCTTTTCTACAAATCCTGTGAGTACTCAGATGTAGATGGAAATATGTTTGCCTGACACACATCTCAGAATCACTGAGTAGTCTAGTAGCATCAGTCATGACTGAAGTTGACTCTACCATACACTATCTGGATAATATGTATTAAGTAATACCAGCTCAGCGTATTTTGGAGGCAGGCTTTGTAAGTCAGGGTATGTCTTAAAGGACAGGATTATAATAAAACTCTGAGGATGTAGGTAAAATTATTCCAATGATAGTTTGGTTTATTTACAGATTTCTGCATTATCTTTCCTGAAACCAGCTTCAGAAGGTTCTTATCAAGACTTGCATCAAACTTCATTTTACCAAAACCTTGAGCAGAGAGACTCAACCTCTTAAACTACAATCTCTAAGACAGATGCACAGACATAAGGATACACCTCTGTCACGTAGTTACATAGCGATGGCAACTGGAAAAAAATAAAATAAAAAATACGAAATCAAAAGCTTGTTCAGATCCTTTTTTGGTGGCTACTTTTATCCTAATCAGCATAGTCTAGATTAAGCCATAGTAAAATCTAAGTCCTGAAACATCAATGCTTCTCAGAACATAGTTATATTAGTCACAAATTCCATATAACCCAGTAAGTCATCAAGTGGCTCTATTTCATATAATCACACTGAGACTCAAACCAACGTGGATTCCACCATCTCTGACACCACTATTTTGAATAGCACAATCCAGGTTTAATGCAGTGGAAGAGAGAGTGGGATACTGGCACATTTTCAACTAAGTGCTTTGACCTGGAGGCCACATATATCACTTCTGATCACAACTGAGTCACCAAAATTAACCACCTGGCCCCACTTAACCACATGGAGACTGGGACACATTGCAGAAAAGGTGAAGTATATGAGGAGCAATATTATCTCTGTCACAGGCATCCTTTCCAGGAGCCGATTCCAACAGGAAAATTCCATGGAAATAATTTTCTTCTAATTTTTACTAGGTCAATTTACTGATATTTCTTAGAATGTTCATATGTACTTATATGTACTTATGACATTGTATTCCCTCTCTTAAGTTTCTGAAAGTTTTCTTTTGATTAACAATATCTTTGATGTAAAGTTCCTTAAACTAATTTTGAAAATAGCTTAAATTTCTTCTTGGCTCTACTACTTTATACCATATGATTTGACACATTTGCATATTAGATTTTTCATCTAGGGAATAGAATATATTGTGCCTCTCATTTCAAACTATTATAAAAATCAAGAAAAACTAAAAATGAAAAAATATATTAAGCGCTATGGACATAGTTAAACAAGAATAATCTTAATATAAATTTTGTATTAATATCAACATTATATATGCTGCACTTGCTGCACTTCACTGAATGCCATTTTGTTTTTATATGACTTTCTATAACTGATGACTATGCCACAACTTAATATCTTCAGCTCTGAGATCCTATTTCAGTCTCCATTGCCATGCTAAGCCCCTCTTTCCACCTTCCCTAATGTTCCAGCTTTCCTATAATCATAACCATCTTCAAGGGAAGAATCCTATTAGCTCCAGCTACATCTAAACCCAGAACCAAGGCCATACATCTATTAATCCATGAACTTTTAAATATCTGCCTAAGAGAGTATGGGAGTAAAATCTCAGTGAATTCTAGCAATCCCACTTAGTTGGTGTCTTCTGTTTGTTTTACCAACAAAGGAAGTTGTTTTACTGTGTGGGAGGGCAATTAGCCTGATCACTTTTATCCAACCTTAGGCTTGCTGCTTTCATTCATCCTACTTAGAAGAAATGTATTAGTGATGTAGACAGTGTGCCACTCTATCATGAGACAATAATCTATTTCCCTTCTTCACATGAGAATCAGCTTTCAGTAACTAGTGGAATATTTCATCTCTCATTCTTATCCTTGTTGCTCTTTCTTTTCCCATCAACCTACCATCCGTGTTTATAGCAACTACTCTTCCTTCTCTGAGTAGTGCTTGATAATCTAACAAGTCCCTCCCAATCTAAGCATGCTGCCAAGGCAGCTAACTAAAAATGGTCATTTTTAATCAGTTATGGGTTTGGCAGTAATTTGGGGGTTCTTCATATATCTAATCAAAACAGAATTAAATCTTATTTGAGGCCGGGTCCAGTGGCTCACTCCAATAATCCCAGCACTCTGGGAGGCTGAGGCAGGTGGATCACTTGAGGTCAGGGATTCGAGACCATCCTGGCCAACATGATGACACCCCGTCTCTAATAAAAATACAAAAATTAGCCAGGGGCGGTGGCTTGTGCCTGTAATCCCTGCTACTCGGGAGTCTAAGGCAGGAGAATCACTTGAACCCAGGAGGTGGAGGTTGCAGTGAGCTGAGATCGCCACTGCACTCCAGCCTGGGCAACACAGCAAGACTCCATTTAAAAACAAAAAATCTTATTTGAAAATAATCTATGAAGATTTTTGACGGTTACTAAACAAAGTTTGCAAGAGGCTGAAAATTTTCATGTTTTCTAAGCTTGGCCAACTGGTTAATGTTGTCTTAAAATCCTTATTTATTCAATATTTTTATAATGTTCTAGTGTGATGTACCCACAACTACCTTGCCTTGTCTCAAAATATTTTCTATTTGTCTGTCTGTTTAAACTATCAGTTTTACATATGCTATCATAAAATACTTGACTCTTGCTTTCTCTCTTTTCTTTCTTAATTCCATCAACTCACAGCAATCTACCTTCTTTGATTAGGAAAATCTACCAATTAACTCTACTCTATGACCAGTATTTTCAATCTTGCTCTTATTTGTGTTCTCTGACGTATATAACTATATATTTTAACTCATTTGACTTTGAAATTTTATTTTGACTTACAAGTTACTGTCTTAGCCTTAATCAATTAAGAATGATAATGTCAACTACAGGAAAATAACCAGCATGCCTATTAATTCATTATAATGCTATTATAACTCTAAATGTTTAAGTACAGTAACTCTCATAGAAATCCTGATGTCTCTTTCATGAGATTATATCATCTTTGATGCAGGTACATCTTATATCTATTCTGCACACTTAGAGGTAAATCTTTAATGACCATTGATATTGATTAAGGGATGAAGTAGGAATATCTTGATACAATTAATATTAACCAAGAAAATGGCTTTTATTGTTAGTGAGCATATCCAAGACCTTTTAAAAAATATAAATACTGATATGCTGTCAAGGGCACAAAAAGAACAAAGGCATGATTAGCTCCTTCAGGAGAAATATAAACAGTTTAATCGATTAGGAAGCCATTTCCCCATCCTCATGGCTTGAAGTAACAGTAGAGAGTCCATGCTCACTGGTAGGAAGTGCTATAATTTGTCAACAAATTAGGGCATGAGACATATGGACACAAGAGATTTCACTTCTTTTGGGCCCCAACTCCTAATGCAATAATGTTTCCTTAGTTCTACGCTTTTGCTGATCCAGACACTTCTGCCCTATTCCCCACCTCATCTAATAATGGACAAGGCTTCCAAATGCAAAACTTAACACTAATACGTTTTCACACAGATGCATAATAAAAGACAGAAACTTGTATGTCTTATATATTTTGTGTTTTAAAATAAGCCAAAAAAGACACAAAAAAGAAAGAAAATATCATAGAACACATTCTAATCATCCGCACTTTAGGCACTGACTTCGCTACCACCAAGCAGACACTGAATCTAAATGAGAAGCAGTAACAAAAATGAAGAATTCCAGCAGGAAGAGCATAGGCAGCTTAATCACTATACCTCACCAATTAAAATTAAATTATATTGAAACATACCGAATGATTTAGCCAAAGGTGAGTGGACGCCTC